>NC_045156.1:11566622-11661622 GCF_900700415.2 Clupea harengus | reverse complement strand
CTCTGATGTACTCATTCTTCATTTCCCATCTTCCGACTACACTTCTGAGCCCATACCCACACCCTGCAATACTACTGCTAGGTTCAGTTTCGGAACCACTGCAGGTCAATGAAAGTTAGTGTCTTTGGGAGTAGAACTGATGATAAGTGATGTGATTCATTGAACTTTCATTGAATCTGAAAAGAAATGTAACTTAAAAAAATCTTAAGCTCGCTTTACCTGCAACATAAAACATTCAATCCTGTTTCTTTTTTCAACACACCCCTCCCCCCCTCCCAAAAAAACCAACCTTTTCTATCGAATTGCACTAAAACTGGAATTGGGATTGACATCTGACCCCCAAAACAGCATCTTGGGATAACCCGGCCTCATAAAGGGAAAACCCTTATCAATCAGAGTACCCCTCTTCACCCAATCAATCTCGGCCGCCACGCGTGATCTATGAGCGAGGCGCGCTGCGGAGCCATCTGAGCCGACCTGACCCCTGCCACCCTCCAAGGCTTGATGACTTTTAGAGTTATGGCTGGCACAATAAATAAGTCTGGCGCCAATACACATCTGATTTGCATACTTTTATGAGATTGGTTGGTTGGCCCTGACCTTGAGGGGGTTAGAGTTGCCTGTCCACGATTGGCTGTGGCGGTGATAACGCAATCAGCAATGCGATGTTGGTTTATAAGGGTACAGGGAGCAGAGGGACTACCTCAAAGATGTTTATTTTTTCAGGAATCTGATTTAACACATATTTACATTTATTCATCAGGCACACCCACTAGTGCCCATGGTCCTTTTGCATAAACAATCCTTTAATCCGGGCGGTGAGGGTAGTGCTGTAGAAAGCCAAGAGAAAGCATGCATCCAGTACGTGCAGGAGGTGAGGGTGGTGCTGTAGGAAGCCATGAGAAAGCATGCCTCCAGTACGTGCAGGAGGTGAGGGTGGTGCTGTAGGAAGCCATGAGAAAGCATGCCTCCAGTACGTGCAGGAGGTGAGGGTGGTGCTGTAGGAAGCCATGAGAAAGCATGCCTCCAGTACGTGCAGGAGGTGAGGGTGGTGCTGTAGAACGCCATGAGAAAGCATGCCTCCAGTACGTGCAGGAGGTGAGGGTGGTGCTGTAGGAAGCCATGAGAAAGCATGCCTCCAGTACGTGCAGATCACACAGAACCTGTTGTTCCCATGGGGGCAGCCGGAGGACGTGTGGAAACATGGAGAGCAGAGTTTTTTTTTTCAATCTCTCTCTAAGAACATATCTTTAAAACAGTTCAGCAGGGTGTTTAACTTGGGGGCCTGTCCTAACTGGCTTTTGATAATGTAAAGGTAGTATAAACGTGACCAAACAGGTTTTTTTAAGTTATGTTAGAACTTGGTTGAACTCATGCATACGTGCAGATGTAATGTACAGTACATATGTATAGTATGCACACATGCAAACAAATGCAGGTGAGCCTGCACACCGTCACTGAACACTGAAGATGTCTCTCATGTCAATCAGAGTAGTCGTTTGATAATGTAACTGAAATACCTCTGCATTACTCTGATGTTACAAAGACACTGGCCTGCCCTACTTATAAGGGGAAGAGTTTGGTAAGGCTTCAGAAACACATTTGAGACAAACACTGACACTCACTGATATTAAGGCATGTTAACAAAGAGAAAAGATTGTAGTTTTTGCAATCCAAGGTCATCATACATCCGACGTCTTACATAATAGAAAAGACAGCTGGTGATCTCATAAATGTGACTTTGTTGGGACCAAAACAACCTTAATCCTCTGGTGTCTTGCTTGCTGGCGTACCATAGCCTGCAGGAATTTTCATCTTGTCTTCTTTTGTTCAAGTGCTCTCAAAACGTACACTTTATGGAGAATATGAATGTTTTTCTACGCTTTCTATATGTGAATTACATACCAGGAATCGACATTGATATAGGATAACCGCAAGAGGCAGAGATGTGGAAAGTACAGAGAAATTATGCTTAAGTGAAAGAAAGAATAATGCCCAAACCATTGCCAATTAAAAGGTTTTATTTTGCCAAACATGTATATTGAAACTGGGAAGGTTCCTGCATATGATATATTTCAATAATATTTTTGTATTAGTTCATTTTTTTTTCTCAGTAAAGTGGCATAAATGTCAGGATTCGTTTTTAGAAGCAAACCTGAAACTAAAATGAACCCAGGATTAAATGTTTATTAATCAGTGTTACGACCCCCTGCGCCCCTGCAGGCAACAGTGGGGACGACGAGCCAAGGTTGATTTACTGATTACCCACACCTGGGAAAATCAGTGGACACCTGTCGGTCTGTCTCAAGCTCTCTCTCTCAGCATACAGACGTCAAACCCCCTAGACACGTTGTTTTTGCGTTATATCTTGTATGGACTTAATAAATATGCGTCATTTTTGTAAGATAATCCTTTCGTCTGCCTCCAATGTTTATGTTGCGGTCACAAGCCGGCCGTAACAATCAGGATTTGTTATACACAAAATCAAGAACTGAGAATAGCTAGCATCTGTAAGACAATAAAAGCCAATACCTAGCCTACAGATTATACGTAAATAACTACAAATGAATAAATACACTACAGTCATAATGGGATATTTGCTATCACTTTATCTAGACATCAAAACTTGAAAACATCAGCCTCTTTGACTGAGTTCCCACAGAATGGACAGCTAGAGCACTGTGAGGAGAAATGGGCTGTATTTGTGTGTGTGTGTGTGTGTGTGTGTGTGTGTGACTGTGTGTGTGTGTGTGTGTGTGTGTGTGTGTGTGTGTGTGTGTGTGTGTGTGAGTGTGTGACTGTAATGGATTACAATCATGGATTGTACCTTTAACAACAAACAAAACCAGTTGATTGTCAAACAAGCTTCTGATGATCACTACATGGTTACCAGGATGGAGTACGCCGTATGAAAGGCCTGTGAATCTCCAACCAAACTGCCCTTAAGTGCCGGCAGGAAGTATTACCAAGAAAGTAGGCGGAGAAAGAAAACAACAAAGAGCATTCTGAAAGTCTGGATTGATGAGGTCATCCATCTGGTTATAGAGGGAGAGGCTGGGTTCTGTCAACCAGTGCTGTAGAGGGTGACGCAACTCTAAGACCTGCCAAGTGTGTCCATATATATGTGTGTGTGTGTGTGTGTGTGTGTGTGTGTGTGTGTGTGTGTGTGTGTGTGTGTGTGTGTGTGTGTGTGTGTGTGTGTGTGTGTGTGTGTGTGAATCATTTGTGCTACACCCTTTCTGAGGTTGTGAGCATGCAGCTGTTCTTTCTATGTGTGCATATATGTGTGGTTTGAAAAGTATATGGTGGTATTTTCGGCATATGGTGGTATGTCTGTGTGCAAGCTTCTCTGTGTGTGTGTGTGTGTGCGTGTGTGTGTGTGTGTGTGTGTGTGTGTGTGTGATTTTATGCGTGTGTGTGTGTGTGTGTGTGTGTGATTGTATGCGTGTGTGTATGCACCTATTCAAGCACGTCTGTGCATGTATATATGTCTGATCCAACCCATTTCACGCTTCTAACATGTGCGTGTGTGTATGTGCGTGTGCATGTGTGTGTATGTGTGTGTGCGTGTGTGTGTATGTGTGTGTGCATGGCTGTGGCTATGGCCTATGGCTGTACCTATTTCTCCTGTTGATTCTGTGCTGTGTATTTGCTCAATGAACATGTACACAATGTGTGCTCTGTTTGGAGAGATGTGGGTTTGCAAACATGTATCTTTAAAAATTTTTAAAAAAAACAGTAGTCATACACATACTGGTTTTTAAACAAACATTGCATAACACACACTGAATTGCTAGTGATATCAAATGTGGGTCATGCCATTTCTACAGCTGTGAGTGGGAAAAGACATGTCTGTTGCTGTGACCGGATTAGACTGACTTAGCCATCTCCACAGCACTAGTCCTGGCCCATGGGACTGCAGTAAGAGGTCATAAGTCCATCACCTGTTACTGTGATTATGGGATTTAGACCTCTCCCTGTCTCTCCCACACTCTTACACACACACTTAGCTCGCTGCATTGCCCTTTCTCATGCTATTGCTTTCTATTTTCCTCTACGCTGTTCTCGGTTATTCTCTTACTTTATTTTTTTCTTTGCCACCCAGTCCTGCACAGCTGTGTCTGCATGGCCACGGCTGGATTGTGCACAGACGCAGGGGCTTGGGCTGGGGCCAGACGTTCTGCCTGAAAACAGGAATTTGAGAACACACTTCGTGGTCTGTCTGCTGAGCACTCTCTCTCTCTCTCTCTCTCTCTCTCTCTCACTCACTGACACATGCAAAAAAACATACACAAATCACGGTCTACTTGGTGTTCATTTGTATAAAGTCTAATGTACGCATAGTCATTGCTGGGTCCTATTTCTCGTGTTCTCTTCAACACATCAGAATGTCGTGGTTGAAGAACAAATCTCTTGGACAGCTCCTGTGAATTATGAGCTCTTTCACTACTCCATGTAACTCACTCTGAGATCATGGGTTTCAGGACGTCGACAGAGCAACAGCGCGCCAGGCTGAAGGGGGTCGGCTCGTCTGTCCCGCCCACCTGTGTAACGCCAAAACTACGCTGCTGCTGCTGGCGCATGACGCACGCCAGGACGCCAAACGAGCCCCGTGCTCATGGAGACGGCGACAACAAACAACCCAAGCGAATGTCTAAAAACGATTCTCATAACTTGAGAGGACTGAGATCTCGGAGTGAATTGTCAATGGTTGCATAAGAAACTAGGAAAAACGAGGCCAAATGAGATGTCAAATAAATAAATTAGACTTTTATCTGATTTGTGCTCTCATGTTTTCCCTGAACAGCTCCGTGGTTGGATGTGATGCTATTGGTTTCCATGGGGGTTTATTAAATGAAACAATCCGGGAAACCTAAATGAACCAGAACCATATGTTTTGAGAAAACTTTTAAATTATTATCATAGTGGTTAATTATTGCGTATTAGAAACCCACTAACGCTGTTAGGCATGATGGGCTAGTGTAATTGGAATAATTTGTATCAAAGCTTGTGAGCTTCCACCTTGTTCGAAAAAAAGGCAAAATGTGGGTTAGGCTTCTCGTTCAACCGAAATCAAAACACCTGTATTTTAGGGTGAAGACGTCGTCAATGTGATTGCCTTCCATAATGGCTCAACAACGAGCTGAGAGATTCTTCCAAAAAGTTTTCCATCATCTATGTTCCAAGATCGTACACAGGGAAGTAGTTGTCCGCTGCTGGATCTACTGAATATCTCTTAGGACCCGTAATAGACGAAGGAATTTGCTGGATGAGTTCAAACAGTCTGTAATTTTTAAAGTCAAACTCATTATGAGATCTAAGAACCCTGTACTATCTACGAACGTCTTGGATAAGAAACGATACCACGGTCCACAGCTGTTGTACGACACTTTCCTATGCGTCGTTGTAAGGCATGTAATGTAATCTGACAGCGCCATCTTGAGCATGACGGTGGAGCAAGTAAGAGAGAGATCTAACTAAGCGAGGTCGCATGTGTGTACCGGTATGTGCATTTTGTTCCTTCTGCCGCAATTCCTTTTCTCAGCCCAGTGGGGTGGGGTGGGGTTGGTGGGGGGTTGTTGTAGTTTCAAATATCTAGGTTATTCTAAGAATAACAACAAGCCTGTGGTTGCACTCCTGACAAATCACACTCGAGAAGAGCTGGAAACGTGGAGATGCTGTCCCTGATGTAGACGTTTTTTTTTAATTGAAAACAAAGCTTTAAAGGTTACCTTTGAAGTGGCAACTACGGGAATAGCCTTAGAATGATACAGGACGCACGTCTTCCCAGGAGAGACCCTCAAAGGCCTGAAAACAGTGTCCCATAGAGAAGTCTGTGTCATCGGCAGAGAAGAGTTTTTGTGGCGACGCTCAGAGACGGAAGGACCAAAGACCAGACAATCTCTCTGGTGTAGACTTGGTTAGAGGCATTATGCGCAAGTGTACACCTGACCTCTGGTTTGTGGGAACCACAGAGGATGCCTCCGGGACAAAAATAAGAAAAGGAGACCACTTTCTCATTTAGCCACCTCATCAACCCAAGGAACAAGAGATAAAACGTGAGATTTGACGGGCCATGTGATCTCAAATTTTTAATGTATTATAGAGTATCCCATATGTTACCACACTAGATTTCCAAGTTACTTTTTTGTGTTTGACTTTTAGCATATATTTCAGTTATGTTACACGCTTATAACTGCTGCACCACTGATATGTCTGATGTGACTGATATGCATGAGTTAGTTACGCCCTGAGTTTATTGTGGATAGGAAATTGAGGATATAATTTCATTGATATCATTTTGTGTACCTGAAATCCTCCTTTTTTCTTTTTTTGATTAGCACAATCACCATTTTACATTAAATTAGCAGTTGATACAGTTAACCAGTATAAACAATACATATTGTATATTTACCCACTAAGTAGAACATTAGATTCTCCTTGCACGTGTACTTTGTACTGCACCTATAGTTTGATACTGAGTTTGATATTGCTGTAAAGTTGTTTTTATAGCTGCTGCTTTGCACTGTGCAATGGTGGTACCAGCTTGCTTATGTTAGAGATTGGTGGTTATTTACTGGCATCTAGTGGACACTTACATATATGCATTGCATTCCTCCTACCAGAATAGCCAGTTTATGATCACCAGTATTAACTTTAATATCTAACAATCTATTTTCATGTTTCTTTGACATTATTTTTCTTGATTAGTTTTTGTTAACATTTCACATAACTTCAGAAAAGTGTACTGAATATTAAAATGTGTCACAAAAATGTTTAATGTTTTTATACAATAACATGTAGCAAAGAGTCCAACAGGTGACAGATTTGGCATTAATGAATTTGTTTTGTAATGTGGTGGTCTGTAAATCACTGCAATTAGTACCTGAACTGGGGCCACAACTTTTAATACTAGGAATTCAAGGTCAGTCACATGTGATGGGATGCTATTGCATGTGATGGGCTTGAATATGGCCTTCTCAAACACAGCAACTCGGGTTGAATATGAGACATGCCTGTTGCGGTCATATGATTTATTTCTGAAGTGGTACAACTCTGCTGCCTTCGCTCTGTCTCCCATACCTAGGTGAAAGCAAACTCTGCCATGCACATTGCTGCAGACTGGTGTATCGGGTCTGTTTTTGTATTTGGATGCATCATCCATACATTCTCTGACTTAGGAATTCTGTCATTCAGGTACCTTACAGGGAGGCTAATCTTCAGACTCGTGCAACAGCCTCTTGAACACTGACCTCTGTATTTTTGGAATATGCCTGCACGATCTGTTTAATTACAATCAGATGCCATGAACAAAAATATTGGCACCCCTGCACTTCTGTCAGATAATGCACCACTTTACCCAGAAAATTGTTGCAATTCCAAATGCTTTGGTATTCACATGTTTATTTATTTTGTTTGCATTGGAACAACACAAAAAGCAGAGAAAAAAATCTGACATAACAAAACTCAAAACAAAAAATTGACTTAAATTAAATTAAAGCTTAATTTATGGTCTGCCTTTTACGCACACGCAAGAGCCCCTTGCGTAATTGCGAACTCACTCTTGCGTGCGCCTCTCAAATTTTGTAGCTATCCGACCAGTCCACGCAAGCCGCACGCAAGCCACATGCAACAGCCTCTTGAACACTGACCTCTGTATTTTTGGAATATACCTGCACGATCTGTTTAATTACAATCAGATGTCATGAACAAAAATATTGGCACCCCTGCACTTCTGTCAGATAATGCACCACTTCACCCAGAAAATTGTTGCAATTACAAATGCTTTGGTATTCACATATTTATTTATTTTGTTTGCATTGGAACAACACAAAAAAGCAGAGAGAAAAAAATCTGACATAACAAAACTCAAAACCAAAAATGGACTTAAATTCAATTAAATTAAATTAAATTAAATTAAAGCTTAATTTATGGTCTGCCTTTTACGCAGACACGCAAGAACCCCTTGGTCCAACCCATCGCTGTTTAGCTTTTCAGTTACAATAACGGGGTTTTTACATTGTAGTGTCTATTTCTCAGTAACTTAAAAAATCTAAGCAAAAAAAAAAAAATTAAACAAACAACTTTTATGTATGAATACATTTGTTTTACTTTTTTAAACTTTAACTATAAAAGGTTCAACCTTTACTCATTTGCAGACTACATGGCCTCAGTACCTGATAAACAAAGTTGCACACACACACAGAAACCTGTTTACATAAGCACATGATTCATACAAGGTAATTATTAATACAAGGCACTTTTATGTATATATTTATATTTATATATATTTATTTGCATGTTCTCCCCGTGTTCACAAGGGGTTTCCTCCACTAACTCCAACAGAAAAACATGCAAAAAGAACAGAACACATGTCCATCCCTGACCAAAGATGGACAGTTCACTTGACAGTTCCCCGGGCGCTTACAAGCTGCCCACTGCTCCTGGGGGGTCCTGGAGGAGGGACAGTCCAGGATGGGAAAAGGCAGAAGATAAATTCACCGCGACCTCAGGCCTGCGTGTGTGTGTGTGTCCTGTGTCGCCTCCATATATTCACGTGTGTGTTCCAGTGTGTCGTGTGTGCCAATAAAAGCTGACAAATTAGCTTTTTCGAAATTAACTCTATCAAACACGGGGAGCTAATAGTCCGGAGTTTGACGAGGGAGCTGGAAGATAAGTCCATACACGACGAGACCAGACAATAAGTTAGGGGAGTGAGGAGTTTAAGTAGACTGGTGGAGGGAGTGACAGATGCAGGTAATCAGCCTGGGGACTGGGAATGTGTCAGTGTTGGGCTACCATGCCAGGGGAGTGAGGAGACTTGGGTCCTGTCCTGTCTATGTCTATGACCTTATAGCTCCAGAGGAGTTGGGTCCTGCCTATGGCCTTGTAGCTCCAGAGGAGTTGTCCGACGCCGATGAAGGAAAAACATACGTTAAATAAAGATATGATTCACACTATGAACTAAAATGCACATTGCACACTAAAAATTACAATTCCGCACTTCTTTCTCCTCTCATCTCTGCTTTCACAAAAAAAGCACTTTCACATCTCATAATTATAAAGATGGAAACGGACACTAATTTGTACATGTAATGGTCACTACATAAAGCAAGGCATCAAGGTTTTTTGGGGGAATATATATATCCGAGAGTAGCAAATACACAAAGACCAGTGTCTAGAATTT
The DNA here is from genome assembly GCF_900700415.2 of Clupea harengus. Taxonomy (NCBI): domain Eukaryota; kingdom Metazoa; phylum Chordata; class Actinopteri; order Clupeiformes; family Clupeidae; genus Clupea; species Clupea harengus. The sequence continues at coordinate 11,652,435 of NC_045156.1, read as the reverse complement.
AAAGTATTTCAGATTTTTACAAGGTGTGACAAATGTACTCACGGTTGGCGCTCCACTAGGCTGTCAAGACAAACAGATGGAGAATATTTACTTGAACACACCAAAGCATCATCAATGACAGAAAGCAGACACAGAGCATTTTACATAATTGTGGAAATTGCATAAATTATGAAATAAAGGCAACTCACTCAAGCCATTAACCACGCCAATCATCACTCCAAAAATGACAAGAGCTCCAATCACAAATCCAGTAATAATGTATACAGGAGTGTTTCCTATAGGAACGTCAGATATAACAAAATACGACATATGTTAAACAAAAAATGTTCACCTTGTGACCTCTGTTCATGCTATGATGGAGAATGTTTACATTAAGAATGTTTACATGTCAGAAAGCAGACACAGAGAATTTTGCATAATTGTGGAAATTGCATAAATTATGACATAAAGGCAACTCACTTTTCTTCATCAGAACCACGCCAATCACCACTCCAATAGCAAGAGCAATCACACATCCAGTAGCAACCCATACAAGACGGTTTCCTATAGGAACGTCAGATATGATAATACAAAATAAATAATAATAATAATAATGGATTTTATTTATAAGTCTCAAGGTGCTTTACAGGGTTAAACAATCAATCACAGTAAAGCAAAAAAAAAGTTAAAAAAAAATGCTAAAGTAGGACAAAAACTAAAAAAAAATAGGATAATATAAAATCTAAATAAATAATAAGTAAAATAAGAATAATTAATGAAATTGAAGAATATGTATTAAAACATGAACTTTTTTTAATAAATGTCAACAGTTCTCTCTCAGTAGCTGATGAGTTATGTGTGGTCTCTGAACAATCTTACCCTCTTCCTTAGTCAGGGTGATGAGTGTTGGTTTTCCACGTATGTGTTCCACCTCACAGGTGTACTGACTTCTCTCTCTCTCCTCAGGTGACACCATGAGCTTAGCTCTCTTCTGGAAGGTTCCATCCCCATTTGGCAGCGTCTCTCCCACATCCACTTCCTCCTTAATCTCTTCTCCATCTCTCTTCCAGGTGATCTTCACCGTAGCTGGATAGAACCCTGTGGCGTGGCACACCACTGTTGAAGATGACTTCTTCTGGATCAGAGACACTTCAGGGGCGACTGAAGGAAGAAGGGGAGGAGATAAAGATAAAGAAACAAAACAATTTCAAGACATAGCAGACATGAACAATGATAGCAGTTATGCATTGTCCAGTACAAAGAGAAGAGACACAGAGAGGATTCATGATTTAACTCTCAGCAAGTAATGTCTTCTTTCAACTTTCAGCATGACAAGTAATGTCTACGGCCACACAAATAAACACTCTCAGTCTCAAAGTATGTCAGAAACAACACACGGCAAGACCTTTAAACATGATGTTTTTTCATGAGGTCCTACACCACCACAGGAATGCAGCCCGCTGTAGGGCCTCTGCTGTTATCAGTGTTGTGTGAGCTGCCGTACCTTTCCTTTTTTTAATGTTCCCGTACTGAACATACTTCTTCAGCCAATCACGACAATCTTGGGTGAAGTACAATTCCCTGCTTTTATAACTGGACTCGTAGGCATCCCATCTCATGTTATTTAGATCCAGTGAGATGAAGTCCTCTCCATCATAACCATACTCCTCATAGCCACTGGTGACGTCACTCTCATCACCCCACTCACAGCCATACCTTCTCTGTAGAACATGCACTCCTGATAGACACAAGTAAATAAGCAAAAGTACATTTATTAGAAGTGAAATTTTTAATTACATGAATGCATGTCTGTTAAAGTTACATAAAAGAATACATAAAAATGTAGGTAAGCATGGGGAGCCTTTCTTCATTCCTGGCTTTGGCTGCTGAAGTGTCCAATAGATTACGTCCTCAAACTGGCTGATGACCATGATGTGTTTGACAATCAAAAATAGATTTTCTATTCACTGCCACCACTGAGGATGTGATGAAGGCTTTGGAAGGCCTCTAATGGTCTCTAATGGACACCTCACAGAGAATGATACCGCCTGCTGTAAACATCTACAATTTGAATAATTGTTTGTACATATTCGTGGAAAAAATTACAATAACTGGTATTAATATTCACAGAGTAATGAACAACAACAAACATATCATTGTTTGTATAGATTTGTTAGATTTGTTATTGTAACATATTGGCTGAAAAAAAAAAAACACCTACGTGTCCATACTCATACTACATGCAGAGCTGGTCTGTTCTGGCCACACCACCCATGTAAATATTGCAATCTTTCACATGAAGTGGACGGGCAAACCATTAAACTGGTATTCTGAAACAAAAGAAACAGATGCTAAGTGTCATCTATAGTCCAGACAGTCTCACCCAGACTGACATGATCGGTAAACTCACCCTTAGTGTTATCAAAGCGTTGTTTTAAAGTCAAAATGTCAACCTTAAGGGCCCCCTCAGCCATCCTGCCCAGCTCGGTCTCTGATTCCCAGTACTCCTGATCCAGATGCTCCTTCATCCATGCCTGCCTGGGAACCACATTCCGTGTGTTGCTGTCATACTGACTGATGACCAGACCATCAACCATTCCAACTGCTACAAACTCTGGGAAGCTTGAGATTCCTGATGTGGCCGTGTAGAGGTACTGCAGGGAATGGGTTACTGAAAGGTACAGATCATAGAGAGACGACACTAAATTATCGTGAAAACTGCAAGATGAAGGAATGCAGTGGAGCGAGAAGTTATATCTCTATCCTGATACAAATGGTTGAGGCAATTATAGCTTAAAGCGATAGGCTACCCCCTACCAAAGTATAAAAAATAACACATTATGAGGTTTATCATTCAAAATTAATAAGAATGACTGACTGACTGAATGTCTTCAGATCCTCACAATAATCGCAGCACAACAAAAACTAAACATTTTAAAGAGTTAAATCACTAATTGTTTACTTTATTAATACACAGGAACCAAATGGCCAATTTCCTGCCTCCCATTATGACAGTCTGTTTCTCACCTGAAATAGGCTACAGTGTGACGCCAACATGAGAGGATAATAGGGGCCTAACACAGTGTGAGGTTCCAGTTTCAGTTTTAGGCATAGGATGGTGGCAGATGTCATGTTACAGAGAACCCCTCAAAATATGATTAAAATACCATTTGAGTACCATAGATGCTATCTAAAATTTTAGAAAGACCTTCCCAAAATGTAGGCACTTCCTATTTTTCTTTTCTTTTAGATCTAGATTACTGGATGCAAGTGGGAAATTGAGTTGAACAGGTCATTTTTTCCCTTCATATAATCGTGTGCCCACAAGGGTGTGCCATCCCCTGAAAACATTTGGAACTCAAATGCACCTTTGCACGCCTTCGTTGTGGCGAGCGGCCGTCAACCGGGCGCAGGGGCGGCGCCAGGGGGGGCTAGGGGGTGCTCTAGCTCCCCCTGGATTAGCCATAGCACCCCCAAGAAAATAATGGTTTATTTATTATTGTTATTTAATTTCATTCTGCGTTATTTATTGTGTGATAATAATATTTCACTCACAAAAGAAAATAATAACAGATTGAAATTAACAGATTGTTTTAGACACAGAGCAATCATTCTGTCATAACCTTTGACCCAATTTTCACGTCGCACGCGTGAAAGTTGACGTTACTGGACAGTTGAAGGAAAAAGTGAGCTAGTGCCTGGTAGTTTCAAGTTAACATCAACAATGCATCGGTTTTTGCTACCTAAATGTCCACGTTTGGAAGAACGATTAAAAAAACGAGAGTGACGTAGAAGAAGAAGAAATGCCAGGGGTATCTGGTGTGGATTCTTAAGGAGAGGAACGTTGTGGTCAAGGAGGTCAACCCTCCACCACTACTGAGGGTGCTAACCATGGTGCTAGCAGCATCAGTGACATTAGCATGAACGCTCAGGATGGTCCGAGAAGACCAAAACTCCCAAAATATCCACCTCGCATGTTTGGAGTCCAACAAAGGAGTTTTTGTAAAAGCTGGTTGGAACAATTTGCGTGGTTGGAGTACAATGTAACTAAGGTATTGTTTGCTGTATAACATTAATGAAAGCTGTCTGATCTGTTGCATGCTTTGATTGCACTGTGTCGCTAAAGACTCGTTTCTGTTGATTAGCAGCGAAGATGCCCTTTTTTTGCCGAAGATTTGAACTTTTTGCCTTTTTCCTCTTTTTTGTATTTTTTTTGGAGCCGCCTTAAAAAAACAGAGACTCTTTAGCCTAGGGCAGTGGTTCCCAAACCTTTTACAGTCCCGTACCCCTTCAGACATTAGGGACTTTAAGCATCAACAGAACAGAAGACTAAAAAAACATTATTTGCAGGCGATTGGGAAGATGAGCGAATTCATTTGACAGGCTACGGAGGTCTGTGTGTCAACTAGGGGTGGGAAAAAAAATCGATTTTTCGATTTCTCTCGATTCTCTTTAGAACGATTCTGTCTCGATTCAGAAAAGTTCATAATCGATTTTTTAATAAAAAAAAAAAAAAAAATTTTTTTTTTTTTTTTTTTTTTTTTTACACATTCATTTTGTGTTGAAATGCAAGCTGCATCGATTATCGCATTGTTCATAGAAAGTCATAATTGTGACAAGGAAAACCTTTTTCTCTAATAAAAAAATAGATCTGTTGATTTTCTTTAATTATCAAACACAAAGTAGGAAGTGATTTGAGACTCTAAGTAGCAAACTCAAATGTTTTAAAAATTGAGATGCATCGATAATCGTTTTATCGGTTTAGAATTGATAATCGATAATCGGTTTAGAATCGATAATCGGTTTAGAATCGAATCGTTGACCTCTGAATCGGAATCGAATCGTGAGGTGCCAAGAGATTCCCACCCCTAGTGTCAACCGTTGAATAGGGGGGCGTGGCCGGGGCGGAGTTCATCATATACATGACATTTTCTCAGTGGTTTTGATTTTTAATTAATGCTTGTTCATCGTTGCGATCGTTGTTGTGTTTATTAGAAATAAATACAGCCTTGCAGGACAAAATACTGGGGAATTTGGGCGATTTTGATGCACAAAATGATGTTTCCGTCTGAAAGTTGCAATTCTGTTTCAAAGGGTACTGTAGGAGCCATTTCTATCCACCTTTTAGTTAGCTTTATTTTAGTGTTACTTATTTTAGCCACTTGGGGGAGTATTGCACTGGGTGTGGCACGTCACTGGGAATTGGGTATATTTACAGGTGTGATTGATCAATTAGGGAAAGGTGTGGATGGCGGGGAACACACGGTTCTTACCGTCGCTCTGAAACCCACTTCACCGACAGCCTCTTGTTAATAGGCAAACAGCACTGGGTGAAAGGACCAATTTTATGTCAAATTTATACCTTTATAATAAACGGGAACACCACCCAAAGAAAGTTAATGCCTGGACTAAGGATTATTTGCAACGCGTTGGGATCACTTTGCCGTCCACACTGAGGCTAATAGGATAGCCTCCACAGGTACATTCCGCGAATTTTGTCCGTTTTCCGTTATCGCGGACATTTTCTCCCTGCGTACCCCCTGAACCACTACGCGTACCCCAGTTTGGGAACCGAGGACTTACAGTATTCCTGCTACCCACAACTCTCCTTTGAATTTTGTATAAATTCTTTCCTGTACTTTTATGGTCCCATGTATTGCCATATATCTCTGACCTTGTTCTTAATGATACGTTTAACTTCTGCAGTACTGTGTTGTTCATTAATATCTATTTTCTTGTTTCTGTATTGCCTGTTTTGCATATTTATCAGCCAGTTCATTCCCCTTTACTCGCATGTGCGCTGGAACCCACCCAAAGGAAATCTTCTGCAGCCTATTTGCTAACTGCAATACCAGAACAACTTTTTCTTGCTGAAGGAGACTGTCCCACATGTCCAAATCTCATTTTTGATATTACATTTTCCTTCTGATTATTTTACTTACAGTAATCCTGCTACCCACAACTCTTCTTTGAATTTTGTATAAATTCCTTCCTGTACATTCATGGTCCCACATGTATTGCCATTAGTGCTGTCAAACGATTAAAATATTTACTCGCGATTAATCGCATTTATGTCATAGTTAACTCAAAATTAATCGCGATTAATCGCAAATTTGTATCTATTCTAAATGTCCCTTCATTTATTTGGGGAAAAAAAATTTTTTTATTTATTTTTTCCATCTTTTTATTTTTATTTTAATGCCCTTATCAACATGGAAAAGTGGATTGGCTTGCTTTATGCAAATGTTTTATTTTATTGAAAACCAACATTGCCAAACAGGGCGGTACAAAATAAAATTATAAAGTGCACATTTCAGGTAAACAAGGACTCAGCCTATAGTGCCGTTAAACCATGGCTTAATATTTTCTTTTTTTCAAGTTTGCTGGGAACATAGCAGTCAGGCCTCTTATTTCAGAAACAATGAACCGTAACCGTTAGATTACCAATAGAAGGTAAGCCTACTACTTCTTTGCTTTCAGCCAGCTGCCTGTTGACATTTTCAGACAACAGTGAAGCTGGCTTCTTTTGCACAACACAACTTTTAAAAGTAAACTTTCCATTCAGAAGCTTTTTATCATCCATTTCGCAGTATCGCGCTCACCATTCACTCAAACCGTAACGTTAGCCTACTACACAGTTTGCAAGGCCAAAAAGAATGTAAATCTTAAAGAAAAAAAGAAATCGCGTTAATCTCGCGATAAAAAAATGAACGGCGTTAAAATGGGTTTGCGTTAACGCCGTTAATAACGCGTTAAACTGACAGCACTAATTGCCATATATCTCTGACCTTGTTCTTAATGATACTTTTAACTTCTGCAGTACTGTGTTGTTCATTAATATCTATTTTCTTGTTTCTGTATTGCCTGTTTTGCATATTTATCAGCCAGTTCATTCCCCTTTACTCGCATGTGCGCTGGAACCCACCCAAAAGAAATTCTGATTCCTGACTTCTGCAGCCTATTTGCTAACTGCAACACCACATACAATATATCTTGTCTTGACAGAGTACATGTTCTTCAACGAGACTAGAACTGAACTAGAGTCAGACCATATTGCCACACAATTGGGCCTATAATCCTCCACCCACAACAAAGCTAATTTTATAGTTAATTCAACGTCACAGTAGGACTTACATTCAAAGCAGATATTTCCATTCCCTGCGCATTTTTCTCTATTGTCCACCCAAAACTTGAGCTCTGCTTCTTCTCCTTCTCCTGACAGGGCAACAAATGGTTCTTACTTGTGTGTCCCTTAAGATTGGTCCAGAAAATCAACGGCAACAGTTCCCTTCTCAGTCATTTCACCCATAGACATATAAAGGTATATATGTCTATGATTTCACCCGCGAAACATACGGAAATGACACAAATGACACTCCTCCTTTGTCGACGGAGCGTTCATTGGTCAGAATTTAGTTGCTGGTCGTTTATTGGCCGGTAGGACCCGGAAAAAGTTCATTACGACTATTGAGTATATATACCTATCGAGAACTGTATAATATAGAACGTGTTGCGTCTATTTTTAAGTCTTTTGCAACTTTCACAATCAGAAACTCAAACCCAGGACGTGTTGCTCCAACTGATTTACTGTAGTAATTAAGCCACAATAAATAGACCTGCCAGATACACTCACGCCAACATATTTAAAAGTGCCTAGCAAACTTTTGGCTCAGACAACACCTCCCACCTTTACCCTGGTTGGTTGACACAGCTACAGCCTATTGACCGATCATCTGACCCCACACAAATCCGAAGGCGATGTCGGCGGGGAAAACGTGTTTCCTAAAGAATCCGTGTTGAAACCGGATATCGTCTCTGGTTGGATAAAACTTTGTCACATGTCCTGAACAGAAATGGACAAGGACCTTTGATTTATTCTTTAGGAACCATGTCGATGCCTGACTTTTAATGTTGTGTCACGTTAACATTAATAGCGATTTAATTACACTTGTAATCGCTAGGGGGAAATAAACGTTAATAACTTGAATGACTGATTAAGGATATATGTTACACATCACAAACACACGTAATCGATGGGTTTCGGGGGGAATGAGGTAATTGGTTAGCTTGAATTACAGTATTTTAGGCAAGCTATTCAGTGTTTGGGCTGGTTAGCCCAAGCAGTATCTTACGCGAGCTAATTTACCTAGCTAGCTAGCTAGCAATTGAATTACACTCGTGTCGGTACAATCGCTAGCGGTAAATAAACGTAAATAACTTGAATGACTGATAAAGGATATATGTTACACATCACAAACACACACAATCGATGGGTTTTGGGGAAAACCGCTATTCAGAGTTTGGGCTGGTTAGCTCAAGCAGTATTTTAGGCGAGCTAATTTACCTAGCTAGCTAGCTAAGCTAAGAGGACACTTCGTCGCGGGGGGGGGGGGGGGGGGGCATGTGAATGCATACAAATGTCACAAATGAAATGACACAAATGACTATATGAACATATATTTATTGAACTTTAACAAAACTGCAAAGTGCAAATGTAAAACAAATCTTTTTTTGTGGCATTTAGTCCAGAGCTTCTTTAATGTGTCTTGTCCATATATTGAAGCAATAATGATAACAAATAAAAAATTATAAATAATAAATACTTTATATAGTCACATATTAAAATAAGAAAATGAAGACACTTTTCAGTCCTCCTCATGTGGTTGGGCATATTTCTCTGAAGACTGAATCTTTCCCATGAGTCGGCGATTAACTATCAAATAGGTATGAAAGTCCTTGCAGGTCATGTGTTTGAAATTGTACTGGGTGCACTGAATCCCCTTCAGCACTTGAGATTTTTTGAGCTGTCACCGAATCTGGGAAAATCTTTCTTAGCAAACCAGATGTGCAGTCCATTGATCTGCAGCTGTTGTGATGCTTTATTGTATGAAAAGCAAGGGTACCCTCTGCAGCCGTAACAGAAGTGTCTGTTTTACTCACAAAAAAGTCTGTCACTTTACACTTTCCTCTTGCTGCAGTTTTGTGTTTTGCAGAGTGCACGTGAGCTTCCAAATCGCTGCCACCTTTATTTGCCACTGACACGTAAGTGCCTGCTCTGCAAGTCATGCACTCAGCTTCCGAAGCATCACGGCCGAGGCGAAAACATGGGTATTTTTTTTTTTAGTTCGTCCGTGAACTTACGTTTACGTTTCGGCATGGCTGCAGATGTCATGTGCTGTAAACAATGCAACTAGTGGAGGCTGCAAGGTGCTCAGTGTTGCCAGATTGGAAATGGTGAAGTATCGTACCAAAGGCTCAAAATCGTCGTATTTGGAGGATAATTATCGTGTATCTTGCAACACTGAGATCGGTCGACCAATGACTGTTCCGATCGTTTGAATGTCAGGCGATCAACACAACTTCTCAACTAAAAAGTAACGGTCCTAATAAAACGGTGTAAAGTGACGACTTCCGGTTTCAACACGGACTCTTTAGGAAATACGTTTCCCCCGCCGACAGGCGATACTGTACCCTGGGTCAACTGAGGTTACGCCCTCTTACTTCAAATTGCAACCTTCGTCCAAAATGTAACCCAAATCTAAACTTTACACTAATTCAAGCGGTATCTGGTAAATCCTAAGTGATCCAGCTAAAACGTAGAGTCTTAGAGGTAGACGTATTTCTATTTGAATTCCCAATTGGAACAGGTTTGATGTCTACAGTCTTCCTCCAAAAAAAATGTCATTAGTCTTCATTGCACTGAGGTAAAAACAATTCCTAGAACCTCAATCAACTAAACTCTGGATGAACAGCAGAACGTCTTTAATCTTTGTTTAAATTACATCTTAAACTTAACATTCAGTCAAAGGCTGGTTACATTTTTCTATTCAATTTGATTCATCTAAATAGCATGACACCTGACATTGTCTCAAGGCCTGAACCCCCTTGAGCACATAGGGGACAGTGACCCAGCTCAGCAGACCCCAGCTCAAACAGGGGAGCCCATCTTCTTGAGGCTGGTAATAAATGAAGGCTTCCAGCGCCATATGATTTTATCCCTTCACTAATACAAACAGGTTTCCAACATGCTAATAGCTTCAGACATACTTTGAAGGTCCTTCCACCTCTAGCTTTTATTGTATCTTTTAACTGCTAGTTTCTGCTAGATCTGTTGAACTGTAGATGGAAAATCTTACGATTGTAATATCATGAATTTTTAATGTATTATCGTCTCCCATATGTTACCACACTTGATTACCAAGTAACTTTTTGTTTTTAACTTTTAGCTTATATTTCAGTTATGTTACACGCTTCTAACTGCTGCACCACTGATATGTCTGATATGATTGACATGCATGAGTTAGTCATGCCATGAGTTTATTGTGGATAGGAAACTGAGGATATAATTGTTACAATGGGTTCATTTCGTGTAACTGAAATCCCCCTTTTTTCTTTTTGTTTTTAGCACTGTCACTATTGTTACAATAAATTAGCAGTTGATACAGTTAACCAGTATATACAATACATATTGTATATTTACCCACTGAGTAGAATATTAGATTCTCCTTTCCACGTGTACTGCACCTGTTGCACCGGCTTGCTAATGTTAGAGATTGGTGGTTATTCACTGCCATCTAGTGGGGAAATGTCATATCATCACTTACATATATGCACTGCATTCCTTCTGCCAGAAGACTTTCGATAGGTTATGAACCCCAGCATTAACGTTAATGTCTAACAATCTGTTTCTTTCTGACATTAGATTCGTTTTTGTGAACATTTCACATCATAATCATTATTTATTCAGGGAGAATTGACTGAGCAGAGGGCTCTTTTGCAGCAATGCCCTGATTGAGGGTACATAATACAGATGAACAATAAACAAACAAACCATAACAAAACAAAAAGGACAAAATAAATAAACGAAACACCTTATACAACTCAGAAATTAAGTATATATAAAAAAAACTTTTACAAATAACTTTATCCAACTGAAAAGAGTATTGACTATTAATATTTGTCATAAAATGTTTGATGTTTTTCTATGTCTGTTACAGATCCATAGACTGAATTATTACATATCACAATTGTAATATACTTCTTCACACAAAATATACAGTAGATTTTATTAAGCCTTTTTTTTCTCATTCTGAAGTTGATACAATGGGCCACAGCAGTGCAAATTGGGTGACGAATTGAGCAAATTAAGTTAGAATACAAAACACAGGGTCATGATAAATATAATTTGTTTGTAGAACACCTGAATGTACACAGTGCTGCCGATCAGAAATGAAGATATTGTCCAACAACATATTCTTCTCTGTGGTGGAAGTGGCAACCTGAATGGAGCAACTAAAAGATTAGTTTTCTCATTAAAATTGGGTCCTCATTAAAATCCCCACATACAACAATTGCACTATCAGCAATAACATGTAGTAAAGAATCAAACAGGTGACTTCTTTCTGAAGTGGTAAAACTCTGCTGCCTTCTCTCTGTCTCCCATACCCCATTCTGTAGGTGAAAGCAAACTCTGCCATGCACATTGCTGCAAACTCCGGTGTATCGGGTCTGTTTTTGTATTTGTCTGCCATTCTGGACATCCATACATTCTCTGACTTAGGAATTCTGTCATTCAGGTACCTTAACAGGAGGCTCTTTTTCAGACTCGTGCAACAGCCTCTTGAACACTGACCTCTCTATTTTTGGAATATGCCTGCATGATCTGTTTTATTACAATCAGATGTATTGGATTGAGAAGTGTCAGTCACAACCATTTTCAGATCTCATGTTCAGCTTTAGAAATAGGCCCTATATGATAAGATGTACATTATACAGAAATAAGGGTTCAGGATGTACTGAATATCAATGTTTGCATTCCATGCCCTTAATAGAATATTTGTTGCAGCCATTCATCCTTTGGTTGACGTTTCATCACTAACACACTGGCGATGTTAATGAATTGACAGTTTAGGTATTCCTCATAGCTTAATCTGCATTGTGTGAGTGGCTGGGGGATGCTTTGAAATGATGATGTCTTATTAAGCAATTCCCATACAAGGAGCGTTAGCGACCGGAGGTGCCCGCACCGAGCAGTGTTCTATTGCCCCTGCATCGACTAAGTGACTAAATAGGCCTACTTTAGCTAGTTGTTGGTATGCACGTTGCCACCTGCAGTGCTTTTATTTTGAACAGGGGACAGTATGTTGTAAGCCGTTGGACCTTAACTGAGTATCCTCCTGAAATATATTGTTGAGGACAAGAAAACTGGTCATGTAGTGAAGTAGACAGAAACAGTTGCATCACACATGTAGTCAGACAACATAAACTATGGGAATCATCAGTATTTACTGGAAGAGGTCATTGTTTACACAACAAAATGCTGACCTTTTGTAATGCACAGAAAGTGATATACACTTTCATTAAACCTCGACTGGACTATTAAAAACACTCAAAATACTGAATTTGTTAATCTTTCAGTGGAAAAGAATGATATGAATGCTGGCTCTCTGTTGATGTGACAAACATAATGATACTGTAGCGTACAGGGGGATTGTGTGCTTCCCTGTATGTGTGTGGTGATGTAGATGGCCCCATGAGACAGTGCGAGTGTTAATGTTCAGAGTGAGTACTTTAATCTTCCTGCTGTTAGATGATAGTCCGGAGCTTGACGAAGGAACAGGAACAAACACAGGGAGCTAATAGTCCGGAGTTTGACGAGGCAGCTGGCAGATAAGTCCATACACGACGAGACCAGACAATAAGCGAGACAATAAGCGAGGGGAGTGAGTTGTTTAAGTACGTTAATCTTACATATGGCTTGTCCAAAGGCATACTTCAACTAGCCCACCGAACATAGGAAAATAACGCCAATGAAACTTAAAGTGAGGCAGACGTTTCTGCTCCAGGTTGCTTTAGCATCACTCTTGCTTAAGCAAGACCACCGTTTTCTTCCACTCGATCCATATTGATGTGGAGTATGTTTCTGTCATCCATCCATGACTAATGAAGGTCACTCAAAGTAGTGAGGTATATTAAGAGTTATTTATTAGCTTACTTCATCTCACAGCACCAGCAGAGCATCAGTACCTGTGGCAGGCTCAAAACTTTCTGATAAGGTAGCAAACAACAGGAGTTCTTATAGCTTCAGCAGGGGTCAAATTAAGAGTCCCATAGGTGTATTTCCCCATAGCATACAGTAATACATGTGCATAAAGAACATTGTGCATAACACATAGAATACAATCAGCAACACATAATAATACAAAAATAATATAATACAAAAGCAATGGATGAGAACACATAGCAACCACCATGCATTTCATTCTAAAGGCTACACCAATTTTTTTTCTGGAATAGGGGCATTCATTGCCAAATATCCTTACTATAACAACTGCCCTAAGGTAAGAGATGGTTATGGTTACAGTATTTTGCAGGCGCTTTTGTCGAAAACGACCTACAAAACATTAAAAAAAAATACATTACAAAAAATATATATATATATATTATGTACCAATTAATAGTTATTAAGCCAGAAGATGCGAGTCCTCCTCAGCGTAGCCACTGCTGTCCGACTGGAAGCTGTCCCCTCGTGGAGGTAAACCTACAGTAGACACACACACACACACACACACACCACACACACACACACACATACACACACACACACACACACACACACACATAAAAGTGTAAACCTACAGTAGAGACACACACATAAAAGTGTAAAAGACACTCTGTGATAGATACATGCATGCAGAGCAAATGCATTTCTAGCACTTTGTCATGACAGTTCTGCACTGTTTGCTGATAAGCTAGCGACGCTTCTGGCATACCACCCTTCCTGTTGTGTGGCTTCCTCCTAGACACTGACAGTACGATAATGAGGATGAGTAGCCGATTCACACCCACGCTATGCTGTTAAAAAAATGTGGTGATAGCTCAGCATAACACCACATTCACTTAATCTTTTACTGCACCAAGGAACCCTTTGGGTAGCCACTGCTTGACCGATAATGCACAGCAGTAGAGTTGAGTGTTTTACAGCAAGAGTCTTCTCCTGACAATGTTTTGTGGCCTCTTAAAAACACTTTGAACTTGAAATTGCATTCTTGAAAGGAATTGTTCAATACTTGGCTTTAGATAAAAAGCCAGCTCGAGCTTAATCCACTCACTTTTGTTCAGACCAACGGCAGACAGGCATAAGGAGGCAAGTGTCCTGGACTCTGACTGTCCAACATCATCTTCCCCGGCACTGTGAACCTGTGCAAAAACAACAGCTTTCTATTTGCACTTCTAATCCACTTATTCACCATGAGTCACACACCGTTGGTGGGAACAGTTGAGAACACTGAGAGGGGGCGGATGTATATATATTTTTTAAACAGAGCTACAGTACAGGAGCCATTAGGCCATTATACTACAGGGGTAGAATCATATGATCTGTTCAACTGAGGATGTAGGCGATTTTACCAGAGGTGGCCAGCATTTTTTGTTGTTGTAATGATCACTTCCATCAAAGCAGAGCTACAGTACAGGAGCTAGACCTTTGTTGCTCTGCGGAGGTGTTGTGGAGGCTGATGACTCAGACGGAAACACATGGTACATACCTCTTCTAGTTCAAAAGAATTTGCTTGCTTGGGTTTAAGGCTGAGTTGAGCCTGGTCGGCACCCTTCGTGGGCCTCAGGTACCTCCGGTTCCTCCAGACTCCATCTGGGAGCCGTGCCTGAGGCTGGGTGGAGCCAGAGTGCGAAGAGGGAGGAACATCTTCCGCTGCGTCGCCGTGGGTAGAATCGCCATCCCAGCCTGTCACCAGTATCTGACACGGGGACACAAGTCTGCACATGCTGGGATGAGGTGATGGTGAGGGCGACTCACCATCCCCTGAATAATGCTCAGAACAGATTTTAGGGATAGTCACGGGATCACCTTGTGAGTTTAGATTGGCTTCTGAAGGCGAGCGGGTGGAGATGTCTGAAACTGGCTGTCTTCCAAAGTAATGAGGCACTGAAGTTCTGAAATCCTGTGCACTGCAGTAAGGTGCCTTGTGCACCTGCTCCACAATCGGAGGGCAGATAATGTCACGGGTCACCTTGTGAACAGGTACCATGGGAGTCTGCAACGTATGTGACTGAGGTTTGGGGGTTACTGGCCTTTCGGAATTGTGAGTGACCGTGTTCACCTTCTCACCGGAATCTTCTGGAATGTTTGTGTCATCAACAGCACTCTGAGTTTGGCAAGGATCAGAAAATGATAGCCTGACCCTGCAGTTGCTAACTGGGGCTTGAGAGGCTTCCCTCAATTCTGAGAACAATGTGCTTGAGTGCTCCGTGCTGTCAAGACCTGCCTGAGGAGTCATATCTTCATACGACCCCCCCTCAGGGCTCTCGCCTGTTTCTATTTCTGTCTCTAGGTCTACGTAAGTGGCGCATCCCATATTGGTATCAACAAGTCCCACATTCTTGTCCTCCTCAAGGCCTGAGTGTTCTAAAGTCTTTGTGTCTGTGTTTACTAACTGGGTTGCTATTTCGGGGATACTGTTCCGCTTCCTAGGTGAGTTGTGGGGTGATGTGGACTCTGAGGCACGTGTGCCAGTGTACAGGCACATTTTCGAAACAGTGTCCTTGAGCCTCTCCACGGGGGAGCGAGGCTCGCTGCGGACGCTGCTAAAGAAGCGCACCCCAATCCTCTTCTCAGCCGCAGGCGAAAAGCTGAACTCAGGTGGGGCGAGTTTCTGGAGGGGCGTCCTGGAAACGTGGGAATAGAGCGAGTAAAAGGCATTGGCCATCGTTGTCAACACCTCCACTTGCCTGAAGCGACCTGCACAGGAGAGAGAAAGAAATAGAGAGAAATACAATTTGTCTCCTGGCTGCCAGCATATCATAAGGCTCGCTAAACTAAGGGAAGACATATAAGGACGTATGATATCTCACTTACTAGCAAGTGACAGGTTAGGGTCCTCCTGACTGACACGGCGGAGCTGCGACTCCAGGAAGAGGC
The DNA here is from genome assembly GCF_900700415.2 of Clupea harengus. Taxonomy (NCBI): domain Eukaryota; kingdom Metazoa; phylum Chordata; class Actinopteri; order Clupeiformes; family Clupeidae; genus Clupea; species Clupea harengus. Next base: position 11,636,519 of record NC_045156.1, on the reverse strand, counting down.
GGAAATTGATGCCATGCAGTTGAGAGGGGAAGTTGAAGAAACGGGAAGGAATTCGTGCCGTGACCTGTGGCTCATCGCAACCAAAGCCCAGATGGTACAGGGTTTCCTCCGCATCCTCTGAGCACATCTGCAGAACCTCAGAGATACTGTGTGTGTGTGTGGGTGGGTGGACAGAGTGGAGAATGACAGAGAGATTTATGTCAACAGTGATGCTATTAAGACAGACAGAGGCAGGACGCAGGTATGTGAGGTATGTTTTTACCTCGAAGCGGTCTTACTGGTAGCGGAGGACAGGCAGCTGGAGGCCATGCTCTGACCCATATTGAAGAGGGGAAGGGTAAGCTTCTGTTGAGGCGTGCTGTGAACACATTGACGTTTTCATTACTAGCTTAGCAACTATGTATACTGAGCCACAGCAAAGTGACATGCTACTGCATGACCACTGAATATAAACTTTAGTGTGCAAGCTGAACTAGGTATATGCAGTGGAAGCAGACACTAAAATAACATCAAGTGGTAAGGCGGCTGATATTAACCTTGTGGTAAATGTTTTCCGACATGATTTTGGTGGGGGCAGGAGCACAGGACTGCGTCTGGTGATGCAACATACAGCCAATACAGAGCAAAGTGAATGAGGGACATCGTACACATGCCAAACAGCAGAATATTTTAAGGACGAGCAACATGTCCTCTCACCCCAGTGATGGTCTGCGAAGATCATGTAACCCGGTAGCTGCAAAGAAAAGACACTAATCTGAGACACGCCTTCATCCAGCTTACCCATCGTTTGCATTCTCATTACAATTCACTCTGCCCCTTCTAATACTCATGTCAAACATGCTGGTCACTGGCCACAGATCCCCCTTTTCAGACACGTGGCTTTACAGATAACACACTTTATCTGATTGAAATCCACAAGGATGTCACTCAAGGAAGAAGTGTAGGCTTTTGATGGTACAAAGAGGCCATTGTTTTTAACGGAGCAGAACTGTGTGGTGTAATGGAAATATGATGATGAGCACTGTCATCACCGTGGGCAGTGGTGTTGCCTTTGGCTTTGTACAGTGACAATATGGAATGAAAGGCTAGAGCAATCAGCTATTGGTAATAGGAAAATTGCTGAAATGCTACATCATTGCATCCTTTATCTTGCTATTCTCTTAAATCGCTCATATTTCTCAATCGTTTGGTGTTGAAATTAAACTTGGGTTTATTTAGGACCTGGATAAATTCCCACACACAAACAGAGAAATAAATGTCTTGGTCACACACAGTCCCAGCTTTTCCCATGACAGTCTTTCCTGTTTTGTTTCCTGTGTCTATGTTTGCTTTCCTTCACTTACCCTCGGCTCCTAGACTCAGGTCATCTTCAAAACTGTTACACGTTTTCAGTAAAGACTCTGGTGGGGAGGGAAAGAGGAGTAGTGTCACTTAACGTTGCTGAGGATTTGGACTGCCTTGTTAACAAGGATGACATGACTAAGGGAAACGTAGCAAAGGTCAGCCCATCCATGATCATAGATGCATTCAGCCAAAACGTTACGCACTTGCTCAAGCCAAACAAAGTGTGGATAGCTGTGGTTTTCAGTTTGTTTTAGGAGGACTTACCAAAAGTCAGGTGACCAGGATCAACTCTTGTCTCCTCTTGTCCAGTGTCTGGCCTGTGAAGGAATAAAGTGTATGAGAAGAATGATCTACCACTAAGCTCAGCAATCATTGAGTAATTGTGTATGCCGATGGGTAGACTGCTAGGATAAAAATACCCACAAAGCAGTGCGGCCGACATTGCAGTGTTCCGCTACTGCCTGGCATTTTTACATACAGGCTGCTATCTCAGATAGCACATCACAACTCTGGGTACCATTACATGGTATGTTTGAATGACCCTGATTTCCGTCAAGTCAAATAATAAATCTAGTTTTCCTGCTGTCTCCTACTGAGTTTACATGTTCTTTTGGCACTGGCAATGGCATTTTAGTCACCAGGGCATTCTGTTCATACCATACTGTTAAATGCATTCTATTCCTATTAGACAGAGATAACTGACTGAATCTACATTGACAGTGCAATTCTACAATGCTACAATGTCTGCATGTTTCTGATCGATAGCAGGAAATGGGAAATTGACATTACAAGACACACTTATTTAAAAGAAGTCAAGTCAAATGTATTTATATAGCACATTTTAAAAAACAGAAACAGAGTGCTTTCAAGTTGAAGTTAATCAAATTAATATCTTCTATCTTCTCTGCCTTAAAATGGGGGGGGGGTCAGAAGGTTAAACATGTAGGCTGGAGCTAGTCCATTCACAGCCTTAAAAACCAACAATAAAGTCTTAAAATCAACCCTGAACCTTGCTAGGCTCCAATGTAGTTCCGCTAAAACTGGTGAAAAGTGTGGTCAAACTTCTTGGTCTTGGTCAAAAGTCTAGCTGCTGCATTTTGGACCACTTGTAACTTATGAAGTGATGATTGGCTTAGCCCTGTGCATACTGCTTTGTGATAGTCCAGTCTAGAAGATATAACAGCATGGACCATCTTCTCTCAATCTTTTTGGGATAGGAAGTTTCTCACTTTATTATCCTCATCTGACAAATAACACACCAAGATTCTTCACTGTAAGCGTTTGGTATGGTGTGAGAGGACCAAGCATACTACTTATATCAGGGGAATCAAAAATAATAACCTCTGTCTTATTTTCATTAAGATTGAGAAAGTTGTTACCCATCCAGTCTTCAACGCAGTCAAAGAGGTTGTAAATTGTCCTGATCAGAATTAAGAGGGAAATATATTTGAGAATCATCAACATAACAGCGATGAGAGATCCCATGCTTTCTGAATATCTGGCCAAGAGGCGATCAATAAAGTGAGAAAAGAATGGGGGCAAGTATTGAACCTTGTGGGTACAACATTTGAAAATACGCCATCCATATATAACTTTGTAATTGATTAAAAACAGCCTTTTTTCGAGTATTTATGGTGGAAATGGGAGCTTAGAGATAGGTCTAAAATTTGAGGGAGAATCAGGATCCAGATTAGGCTTCTTTAGCATAGGTCGCACCACTGCACGTTTAAAAAATGAAGATACAGCTCCTGAGATAAATAATTTGTTAATGATAAGCACACTGCTACCCATGACACCTCCTTTAAAAGGCGAGATGAAATCAAATCTGTGGAACAGGTTGTGGGTTTCATATGAGAGTCTAACCCAGTCAGGCAGGAAAGTGACAGCTCATTAAAATGATCCAGAGTGCAGGTAACATTAAACATATTATTATAGCCATTTGTTAATTGTTTTTAATAATATAGTTTAAGAAGACTACCAGGTGGGTTAAGAAAGCTGTCAATGGTACTAAATAGGATCCAGGGCCTACGGTGGTTTCTGTGACAATTTACGCAAAGAATTCTGACTCACTTCTGGCTTTTTTCTAAGAACATCCTTGCAGCCTTTCTATCAAAGAGATACTAATTTGACAGCACTAGTACTTGTATCATAGCAAGGAAGTAGCATGGTATTTTTCACAAGAATATCTCTTCCGTAAATACAAGATAAGATAATTTCCTGATTAGAGAACAAATCAAATCCAAAACTTTGAATAGATATGGTGAGAATTACTGAAAGATATTGAATTGGTGTGTAACCCTTAACAAAGCCATTCTTTAGCGCGTCTATTTTTAATTACACATTTATAGCTCATCATCAGTCTCTTATCCGTCAAAACCTGTAGTGGTTTTCCATTCATTTGTTTTTATTGCTCTGCCATCGAACCAACACATTGTGCTACTTCTCACGTCTACACAGAGGCCTCTGCACACGCACACACACCGTTACACTTACCCACAGCCTTGAAGCCAGGTCTCAATCTTTCCTGTAGTACATCCTGTGGAAAAGACATGCAGAGACAAAGAGAGAGTCAGTGAACATGCAAGATGTGCACCTCTGCTTAAGCACAAACAAAATGATTATTAGCTTTTCCCCAACACGGCATAGGCAGACAGTACTGCACTGTAGTTACATAAGCTTAGTCTATATTTATCAATATATTTTATCCATTGTTTTTATGGTTGTCTCTTTTTACCTTTTGTTCAAAGAAAATGTATTTGGGGACCCATTTTTTACAAGCTAAAGGCTAAGGGCTTCAGCAAATGTGTAAGAACCAATATGTAAGTTCCCTTCCTCAACACGAACTGAAATTTAGTTTACGTTGTAGTTCCTTGCCGTTAACTATTGTCTGTGATCTGGATTAGGGTGTAGGTCTGAAAATACGACTCACCTCCCAGAAAGACATCGTCCTCCTGAGTGGACAGGTGCAGGTCCGTGGTCGCTGGGTATGGAGCCTGATGTTCTGTCTCCTCCAGGGTGAGCCAGCTGCGGCGGACCCAGGCGTGTCGCCTGACAGTTGGGAACGGGGTCTCCATGGGATCCAGACAAGAGCGAACTGAGAAAACACATGTTGATGCCTTTATACAGACGGTCTGACCGAAGACGGTTATTTATTTGTTTATTTAGGGGTTCACAATCTGAACAGAATAGCTGTCTGAGGCTAAACATTTTAAAAGTTCAGCTAGAAAATATATTAGGTTGCTGTTAAAACCTTCCTTGGACAATTTACCTAAAGGTATCAGCTAAATAAAGAAACAACAGTCCACTTTACCTCAACAATTAAAATACATTTATTTTAATAATATTATTATTATAAATAGGCGATATACATTACCCATACAAAAGCGTATTTTACATTAACAACGTTAAGAGCAAAGACCGTCGCAAGATAACCTGCTACGCACTGAGGCGAGTCGGTTCTAAAGATTGTCTTCCATAACATACCTTCACAGTTGCCGGTTTCTTTGAAATTCAAATCGAGGTAGGACAGTATTCACCGCTCAGGTATCCGATGTTCAGTTTGCAACGAGGCATCCCTGACTTTGCCCTTTATTTCTAAATGTATGCTCCCGAGGATCCCCATTTTTAGAGCATTGTTCGCCGCCAACGCAAACTTTCGTGCCCGCGCTTTTGACACTCAGTGCTGCAGCTACATGAAGAACGAAGGAGGAAATGATGCAGCTATTCAGAAGGCAGAACTGAAAGATCGTTAGCACCTAGCGTGCAATATGCTGAACCTGTGTAGCCGATGGCGTGGCGATGTGCAGTGTCATTTCTGGGCCATTGTTGCCAGTATTCTATCATCATGCCATTGACCCAGCCTAGAGTCAATAGGATCCGGGAAAATACGAACACCTGTTGTCAACGTAAATTGCAGGAAAAAGTAACAAATGGTTGATCTGATTCAAGCAATGGGCAAATTCGATGGAGTTCTAGTTTAGTGCTCTAAATACATATAACAATTAAGTGAGCATAGACGTGAAAGCACATACACACACTAACAAATCAAAGTAGCCTACAGGAACGGACCTATAAAGGTACAAGTGCTTTGACATTTTTTAACATAACGTAAATGTATGGTTTTAGGTTAAAACATCTACAGGGTGTAACGTTATCATCAAAACGTTCTCTGTTAATACTCATCAAGCACTCAATTTTTTTTCTCATTCCCTGCGCGTGAAGCAGGTCCGAGTCCAGCTGGAACTTTTCTAACTGTCATGTGTTCGTGACATGATATATAGTTTGATATTAGTGACCTGTGGTTTGTGCATATCCACTATGGATGTATGACAAAACACGTCTTGACTGAGGATACCTCAGCGTCTTAACAATATGTATCATATTCCAGATATGTAATCAAAATATCTCCGGATACACGCCTTTCTCCCGGGGTGATCAATGATTTGCTGCATAATTTACCTGTACCTTAAGTTTGTTTAAAGAAAAAAACTCTGGATGAGTGGGCACTAAATGTCTCCCTGAAGAGGAACAAATGAATGTGTGTTTTTTTTTTTTTAAATGACTGCTTCATTGTCGCCACTAGGTGGCAGACATTCCCTAATATAATTCACAGCTTTGGTTGGCCCATCCTTTTGTAAAACCTTGAGGGTGATTGTACTCTTATGTTGGTCCTGTTATGCTTTGAGACAGGTTTCCGTTTTCATATTACATTCATATTAACAGTATATTCACATAGAATATATCATCAATGTGAAAGAATCTAAACTTTTTAAATATTGAATTGATCAGACAATTTTCTTTTGAATCATCCAGTTTTGCTTATGATTCCAAGAATATTCCTGTGTATTATGTATGTATATGTACATTAAGGGTCTTAGTGAACTATTACAGAACTATTTGTTTCACTTACAGTTGTTTTATGTTTATCCAGTGATTTTATGGGGAGGGTGACAGATTAGTCAAAAGAAACCACCTTGTTTAAAGCTTCAGGTCTCACTTTATATTAATCAAACTCATTCACGTGAATACTGTCCTGTGCAGAGCGAGCAGAGTTATTATAGTTTTGAAAATGTTATTTGTTTTAGTCTTTCAGCTTGTTTTTTTTTTATTTCAGTTTAGTTTTAGTTAGTTTGATGAGTGCATAGTTTTATTTTTAGGAAGTGACTAGTTGTGAAAAGTGAAAAGGGTAGGATGAAAGCATGCATGACATCATATATGATTTATTTCATTCATTTTAGGTCCTTTTGATTAGGCCAGTGGCCATAAAGATGTCAAACAGAACAGAACAAGCGGTATATCAACAACAGTGCAAATCGAGGGTGGAAACAATACACGAAACTGATTTCACCTGCAATTTATTTTAGTTCGTGTGGCATTGTTCAATTCTAGTTTTATTTAGGTTTCGTGTTTTTGAAAACGCCACCGTGATCAAGGATGGGGACGGCAGTTACACATTCCTCAGGCACTCCTTCCTCTGTTCTCTCTCTCACACACACTAAAGTTCTGTCCACACCCAGTCCTTGCGCACGGTGGCGCGCGCCTAAAAACGCAATTTCCGCTGACGCTCGGTGCGCTTTGCTGTCATTTCATCTGGTCGCGCACCTCCCAATTTGTGTAACCTGTCGCCCGTGTCATATAAACAAAATGAACGAGCAGGAGACGAAAGCCGCAGTTCCATCTGTATCTGTGCATCTCTATGACTCTTCGATGAAGGAGCGGAGGGATTCCCAGATGGCACAGAGGCAGATTGCTGCAACAAGTGTACAAACGTGTGTGTGGTTTACTAACGTTACTTGCCTGATGGAGACCTGAGGGTCAGACCTTTGCATGTTGGCTGTGCCAAAACGATGGGGAAAAAACACTGTTCCAATGTAGTTGAGATCATCTCTAGGTTAACCTACAGTTAGAAGGCCAGTTTTGCTGGTGACAAGCAATAAAACACTAGCCCAGAAACTTAGACCAGACTCGCCCAGTTTAATCCACACATGAACACAGGTGATCCAGTTTGCTTGTCAGTAGCCTTGGCTATTTCACTGTGCTCTTTTTGAAACATTAGCTACTCTTATGACTGCTTCCAGCAGTTCATCCACAAATTAATACTGGTGAAGGTAATTGTCACATACATCCCGCAGCGTGTAGACCGCGACAATACCGGAAATTTCAATATGGTCGCAATTCGTATTTTCTTCAAAATAAAAGTCGAAACTAATTTCTTTTAAATTATACAAGGACGAAAAATGAAGAAAACGCTATCATAAACGTAAAGGTGAAGGAATAAAAACCAAAATGGGTAAAAAGCTTGAAATGTCCTTAAATCAAAATTCTGGGAAATGACAAATTCAAAAATAGTGTTTGAACCTGTACATGAGTCATTCTAACTGCCTGAGAGTTGAAAGGTAGGCGATAAAATGCATAGAATTGACCTACGATAATGAAATCCTCATGACAAATACTTGAGGAAATATATAGATATTGACACCTGAATCGCCTTAGTAGGTAGGTACCAGGGTATAAACACCCCAGTCAAAACACATAAACTCGGTCTATAGAAATGTATTTATTTTCTTTTTGAAAATATACAGACATATACAGACCCCCCCCCCCCCCCCCCCCCCCCTATGTGGAAATTATGCAGACTTTTATTTTGACGCTTTTCGCCGCCATATTGTCGCTTACTGTCGCAAGTCACCTTACGTCAGCAGCGACACTTATCGTGTAGGAGAAGACTGCAGCGACTCCCACATAAAAAGCATTTCAAGTTTGGTGACTATGGTGACTATTGCTGAGACAGTATGCATGGTAGTTCCGGACCAGTGGTCCAGGAAAAAGAAAAGTACATCGGTGCCGAGGATCCCTTCCTTTTTACATTTCAGTTTAGGGAGGACATGGACATGTTTGTAGATGAATGCGTAAACAATTGCAGGACTATTCTCAGGGATACTTTAAGGTAGCCATGGTGAAGGGGAAGAGTAGAGTGAAGTGGGGGACATGTCCTGATTTGCTTTGTGTTGGCTGCTTAGATTCTTTAGCTGTTGTGCTGCTTTGTTTGCCGGACGTGGACTACAGACAGTCCCTGGATGTCGCTAAGGTTCCCAGGTGTGCCTCTCTTAAACATGAGGGGGAAAAGAGAAACACAAGCATATTACCTCAAATGAAACGGATAACAACTAGCATTTACAACTAACAACTTTAATTTATTCAAATTAAAATGTATTTTGCATTTCAATGTTGACACCAAAATAGTGTGGTGACACGAAAATATAAAAGACTGTCCCTGTTTTTCTCAGTCACTTTTCATTTATCAGATTATCCTCAACATTTCCGAAACAGTATGTGCATTTCTTAAAATAATTTATACAAACAGCACCATCCAACGGATTACCCGCAAAAACCCGTAACTGCTGGCCTGGCACATGCACTCTGGATTGGTGGCCTATGAGGTTCTGCATTCCTGTTTGTCTTTGAACAAATTGAATCAATCATTATCAAACACATATAAACAATCAAGATTTGAATGCTAAGTAATTTAGCTAACATTTCAAAAATGCCAATCCATACCATACCAAAAATACAATGTCACTGAAACTGATGAAGCTCACATTGTTGACATGTTGACATAAATGGTTTAAACTATTTGCATGTCATGACTTCCACACTGAATATCTTGATGTTTTGTAGACAGAACAGCATAAAGCAAAACAATGACAAATGGATTTGCACAAGTGACTAGATGATGTGGCGGTTGAATAAACAGTTCTGAGAATTGTAATTCTGAGCTGAGAAATGTACCAAAGCGAGTGTCGCTGCCCGATGCACCATTTTACGACATTAAAACAGTAAATTACACTACCACACTACATGCCCTGAGATCTTCTCTTTATTATAGATGAAATGCCAATGTGTATTCAAGTTGTGAAGAAAATAAGTCGTCACACCAAAAAAATACACCTGTTTTGGTCAATCTCACCGATTCTCACGCTATGTCAGCCATGAAAGTTGCCGACCCTGCCATCATGGTGTGTGTGCGTTCTTCAAGACCTCTGATGTCTGTCATGCAATTTGTGTTTATTCAGGGATAAATGGCATTTCCGGGATTGCGCTGTGTAGCCAATGGGATATGGGATCCTGCCACTTAAAGCAGCAACACGGAGTTCTCTTCCAAAACTAACTACCTAAAAGGCATGCAAAAACCTTGCAAACACCACCAACAGCCCAGTTGACACTGAAAGAAGCTTGCCACCACACTACCTGGTGTCTTTTAGCAGTATAGCTGGCAATGTCATGCGTGTGAAAGCTTTTCTTCCATTTTTGTAGGGTGTTCCAGCCCGTTACACAGAACTACATAGGGCATATCCTGGATGGCTAGTGGGGAAGACACAGGTGTGTCCTTCACATGACCATATGCTATCAAAATGAATTTGAGGATGGTACCAAAACTAGTTGCCTATAAAACCATACCTCAAAAAGTGTCAAATTATTGCATAGTGTTACTTTAAAAAGAGATCTTTGTGTCCACCACTGTTCTTCTGGGCCAGCTCACTACAATACTAAATCCTAAACCATAACCTTGATTTCAAGTGATTGATTTAAATGACTAAAACTTTGTGATTTCACCAGAGAGACATTGGATCTGCAGTAATGATATGAATAAGTAAGTTATGACAGATGTATAATAGTCTACATTGTTTACTGTACATACATCTGGCCAACTAGGTCTGCAAATACCCTGAACAAGATGGAAGGCTTGCATATACTGAGCATGAGTGCCCAACTTAGATGTAGTACTTACAATACCAACCTAGATACTTGGAATAAACAGGTGACACGAGTCCTATAAATAAGCAACATTTTAGGAGACACGGGTAACCAATCAGCATCAGGAAACCTAATGTTCCCCTTGGCTGAACTGGTAGAGCGAGGTACTAATAGCACTCAGACTAAGGTTTCCAGGGAGCACCCATAGGCTGCAGATGGAAATGTACACGGCTGGTTAAATGTGTGCAGGTATGTAGAAGACCATTCAGTTGTGGATTCCTGTGTTCTTTTATTGTTTCAAACACCAAACTAACTTTTGTACATCTTACAAAAAAGGGCAGAACAACAGTCAGGACAAGCATACGTACATGTTCATGGCACATTTTTACAAAACGTTGACGGCATTCTTCTAACCCACAGACACACTCACACACAGGGTTTTTCGTGAAAAACAAATCCATTGACGTCATTCTTCTAACCCACAGACACACACACACACACACACACACACAGGGATTTTTCTTAAAAGAGATAGTTTTAACTCAATTTGAAAACCAACAAAAAAACGAATTAAATTACACTAATAAATAGTTTATCATTGAATTGTAGATGTTAAAAGCCTTGTTAAGATGATGTACAGTATTAGAATGGTGGACAGTGCATCAGAGGTGAAAAAGTAAATAGCGTGAGAAAAAATGGGGCGGGGGAGGGATTTAACATTAATCTGGGAGGCACCCTTTAACCATTTCTTATCATACTCTTTGATTATTTATACTATTTAAAAACTGAATACAATACAAAAACAACTTGTGGACCTATCGGAGAAAAACACAAGTTCAGCTCTCTACAAAAAAAATCAAGACCTGTTGTGGTAAGGTTTGCTTTGTGTAGGTTGGATGGCTGTTTATAAATACAGGTGTAACTTGCAGAACAGAAACTCCACTTGACTTCACTTGTAGAACACTCTTCCAATGCACACAAGACTCAGGTGCAGTTGCTTCACTGTGACACAAACACAGATGCTCACAACATAGGCCAGGCCAAATATTTGGTACAACTATTTCTATGACATCTTTTAGACTACTTAGCTTATTAATGCTCAGACCACTATAGGCCTACAGATATGTCTCAGCAGGGTCTTTTTAGTTTTTCTTAATCATGGAATGCATGGACTTTGCCAATTGATCACGGTTTGTGGCAACAGGCCTATTTGGACCCTAACAATGCCTTAGTCTCAGTAACTGGAAAGGTAAGGTTTATGGTGTGATTAAATGTGATTTGTGTCATTTAAAGTCTTCCTCAGTCATACACCGATGTGCTTACCAACACAAATGTTGTCAACAGGTTAAATACATCCAGTATTGGCATTCTCAGTCTTTTAACGTTCAGTAACAGAAATACATGACTTTGTATACTCAACCAAAACATCTTTTTACAAGGGGAACTAATGAATGGAAAAAAAGTGCTAGCCTAACATTGCCATCCCACATTTGTAGAGTATTCACTGTGGTCTGGAAACCCTCATTGAGCTTCATTTGGGTGAAGTGTGCTGCTTGAACTAAAAGCTAAGGTTTAGACCAAAATTTCATTGAATGTGACTGAATGCCTTTGCAGTGAAGAACACAAACATTCAGGCAGACCTTCAATTCAACATTCTGGTCCAGATTAAGGACATTTAGACAAAACCTACCCACGACCTTGAGTAAAAAAGACCAAACTGCAGCATCTTCAAAGCAGGCCTTCTTTTAAGGCTTGATGGTATACGATGCTCACCTCAACTGGCTGACTGGTCTGGGAGGAAGTCTCAGGCCAATCGTCTTTCAATTGAAGGTTTCCAGACCACGCTAGCTGTGAAAACACACTAGCTGGTGAGTTATAGGCTGGCAGTGGCAGGCTACTAAAGTGCTGTTAGGAAACGACAGAACACTCTGAAGTGACACAGCAGGTTTGAGACAGCAGATAAAACATCACACAGATGTGACTGCAACTTCAGAATGCAAAACACCACACAAGGCAGCCCTGTCATCGGAGTCAACTCGGGAAGGGGTGGCAGAGGCAGAGAGGACGATGCAGACTAGACACTGGGCGAGACCAGCTTGACAAGCAGCTACCAACGCATACCATGATTTCCGGTGGCCCACCAAACAGAGTGTGATTTCTAAAGGGGGTGTGCAAAACGATAGAAGACCAAGGCGTCTGATTTGGTCCCTCTTTCAAAGGATGCACCATGCCTGTCCCCTTCTGCACTGTCAAGGACACATATGAAGAGTTTACATTCAACTAGTGATGGGTGCAAAAGCAAACAAAAAGCCAACAATCTTTGCAGAAGTGGGGTTTTGGTTGGTTTGGGTGAGGTGGTTTACAACCGCAAAAATATCGATTGGGTTTGGATTGACGTGTTAAGGCACCTGATGAATTGTTTCTGCCAAAGGAACATCAGAATGGATGTTATTGTGAGAGGTGATGATGATGATGAAGAAGTCCCTAACCACCCCCAGTAGTCAGCCTACATTCTGAGCAGGGGTGCCACCAGAAGCAGTCAAATGTAAGCTCTAAGGTTCCTCCTGCAGATGTAACTTTTAATCTTTCAGCATTGTTGTTTTCTTCTTCATGCAATAGTTTGAAACTCTTGCTAGGATTTTCTACAGCATCTTAACTTCATGATTTGGTTTATCTGTGTCTCTACATTTCATTAGGTAATATTTACTGACAGTTTCATATGCAGATAAAAGAACTTCAAACGAGATGTGTAAAAAATATATATTTACATGATACGATTCTTTAGAAAATGATCATTTAAAATCAGTGTAAGCACTAAAATATACGAGATTCTATTCATCAAGAAATGTCAGAGAAATAAATACAGTTTTAGGTCTCCGTAGCTCAGTAACCTCACATAGACACCTGAAACCTTATGTCAAGTAGGGAACTGAAATGAGTGCTTCACTATTGCCCCCTGCTGGTCTGGCATGACACGAGCACTGGGCCAAAACAGCCAACAATTTTGATAAAGGTCTCGTTCCCATCTCTTCACTTACAGGTATACTTCAGCAACGTTCAGCAGGTTTTTCTCAAACCCACGAAACCAGGGTTATGGGCTGCTGGACTTAAAAATAACAAAAGCCCCGACATCTACAAGAAGTAGGCCAGTGCGTGAGACCCACTAAAGCACGTATACTGGTGAGAAAGGAAAACGAGAGGCAGGGGTGAGAGAAAGAGAGGAAAAGTGGAGGCATCACCGTCTTCACAGTCAAACCTCGAGTCAGTACAGTGTAAAGTAACAGTCTAGGAGTAAACATTTAGAGCTAGCACAAGCAGGGTCAGTTCAAGGGAAGTATAAAAAAACAGGCGGCTGGTATATCACACCACCCCGCGATCATCGTTCTCGCTCGTGTCCTTCTGACCCATCGCAAACCCTCCTCTCTTCTCCTCGTCCTCTCCTCCCCGTCAACCCTTATCTCCTCCTCTAAAATCCAAGACCTGGGTCTCAGAGGGGGGGAGACGGGGAGGCTAGGTCAAGGGTCAAGGCTGTTGACGATGAATGTCTACTCTACTGATTCTGGGAGTGTGTTAGCCTATTAAGCCAGTCTACCAGTCTAGAGTTAAGAGTGCAGGGGGGAGGGCAGTGCTCAAATTGCAGAAGGAGGGGGTAAGGGGGTAGGAGACCCCGTCAGGACTGGGAGGAGGGGTGGGATGGGGGTATGGGGGGTGGGGGGTGGGGTCATGGTGGGGGAGATATCTCAGAGCGGAGAATCTGCCCCTAGGCTGTTGAGCTCTTCCGGGTGCTTCTCGGCACCGGCGGCGCCGGACTGGCGGAACCCGGCGGAGATCTCGTCGAATGTCCGGCCCTTGGTCTCTGGGACTTTGAAGTAGGTGAAGACGAAGAAGAAGAGGAGGAGGATGGTGAAGATCACAAACACATACGGCCCACAGATCTCCTGTAGACAGAGAGAAAAAGGAGGGAAAGGAGTCAAGATAGACAGCCTACTGCATATACTAGCAAAGGGAGTACCACCCCAGACTAGATCCTATTACACAGCCCTGCTATGGCGCAAGCCCAGACCACAGGTGGTCCATGCATCAGACTTTAACAAATATGACTTTATGTTTATTTACTGTAGTTACATGTTTAATTACTGTAGTTACATGTTTATTACATTAAGACACCTGGAGGATGTTTTTATCCAAACTTCCAAATGAATTACAACAACTGTTGACCAACAACTGTTCGTTCCTACATTAGTGTACATTGCATCATTTTGCCTCTATGCATTGTCTAATTATTATATAATTGTAGTTATTGTTACTTTTTTGTTTATCATTTGCTTATTCTTTTGGGGAGACTACCTCACCTCCACATACTGGAAGCCCATGCCCACGATGAAGTTGGCCGTCCAGTTACAGAAGCCAGCCACAGCCATGGCGGAGGGCCGGGGTCCCTGGCTGAAGAGCTCGGCCACGATGAACCAGGGGATGGGGCCCGGGCCAATCTCGAAGAATGCCACAAAGCCAAATATGGCCACAATGCTCAGGTACGACATCCACTTCAGTTTCTCCTGTGGGGGGGGAGGAGGGGGGGGGGGAGGAACCATGCTGATGAGTGCTGATCTCCACTTAAGTCTCAGTCAAACTCCATACTCAAAACTGCATACTCAAAACTCCATACTCAAAAACATTACTGGTTAGGTTGTTAGGGTTGTATGGCATGGCTTGTTTTACATAGAGATTTCTCATAAGGGAATAATGATTCCATGGCAGGAACTGATTCACTCCAGTTTCAGTGACCTTACTGACTGGGTGGCTTTTGGTTATATATGGGAAGAACCAGATAGTGTTTTCAGCAGGGCATGTTTAAGGCCACCTTACTTACCAGAAGGGCCAGAGCGATGGTCATCAGCACAGCAGACGCAGCCATGCCCACCAACCCCAGCATGTGCAGGGACCGCCGCCCAGCGCGCTCCACCACAAAGAGCTGGAGGAAGAAGTGGAAGAAAGAAAAGGATAGAATGGAGAAATGAAAAAAAAAAAAAAAAAAGTCAGAAAGGATAGGAGGTAAAGTGAAAGAAAGAAAGAAAGAAAGAGAGGATGGGAAGAAAGAAAGAAAAAGAAAAGGAAGGAAAAACGACAGCTGTTACTATCTATTACACATAAACTAACTCTGAGATTCTTCTGAATGCAGAGTGCATTACAAAGAAAATGAATTATTATTATTATTATTATTATTATTATTATTATTATTAACTGTCAAATTCAAGTGAATTCATGTGAAACCACTGAACCACTTGAAACTTCACAGAACTCGCCACAACATTAGAACAGAAACTAGAAACTAGATGGTCCTGCCAGTAGTCCTAAGCACAGGGGAACCTACCGAGACCACAGTAAAGGCTGTGTTGACCACGCCGGCTCCGATGGTGGCGTACACAGGCTGGGACACTCCAGCCTTCTTAAAGATCCGGGTGGAGTAGTAGAAGATCTGCAGGGAAAGTAAATATATCAGCTACTGTTGGCTGTGAATATAAATCAGTAGACTCAAAAACCTTTACCCATTTGTATGAAACCTCCCATACATTTCTGTTTGTGGGAGACACACAGGCAATGTGTGGGTGGGTGTGTGCACGTTTGTATCTGCGTGTGTCAATGTGTGTTCACACGTGTGTGAGAGTGTGTGTGTGTGTGTGTGTGTGTGTGTGTGTGTGTGTGAGTGTGACTGTGACTGTACGTGTATCAGTGTGTGTGTATTTGTGCGTGTGTGTATTTGTGCGTGTGTGTATGTGTGTTTGTGTGTTTGTGTGTCCAGTGTATGTGAGCACTAGTACTCACGGCGTTGATGCCAGACAGCTGCTGGGAGAGCTGCAGCATGATGGCAATGAACATGGGCTGGCGGTAGACGGGCGAGCGGAAGAGCTCGGGGATGGTCACCTTCTTCTCCCTCATCATCTGCCTGCTCTCCTCCTTCATCTCCTGCATGTCTGCACCCACGTCCGTCGTCCCGCGCAGCTTTTTCAGAACTAAACACAGAAATATGTACACACACACATACATACACACACACACACACACATACACACACACACACATACATACAATAGGAACATAAATTACTATATTTTGAATACTTGTATATACAGTATATGTAATGGATTTGAGCAGATAATAAAGCTATTTACAGTTCATGTTTGTATGGCAGACAACAACTTCAGCAGCAGCATCTGTCTCCAGAAAACTGGACTTAACTGATATATTTACCCTGCTATACCTAGCCTGATATACTAAGCCTGATATACTAAGCCTGTTCTATACAATACCGACCCCTAAGTGGTGGTGTGGATGAGGTGTGAACCCATGTTGAACTGGCACTCCAGGTAGATAAGCTTGCTCTGACCATGAAGTGCCATATTTAGCCTGATCCTTGACTGAGAAAGAAGCCAGTAGTTTCTATGTGGTGGTACGGATGGATGGATGAGGTGTGGTAGAGTATGGGCTCACCGGTCTTGGCCTTGGCCTCCTCGTTGCGGTTGATGAGCAGGAAGCGTGGGCTCTCGGGGCAGAAGGGCAGCATGATGCACTGAACCACCGCCGGGATGAAGGTGAAGCTCAGCAGGAGGGGCCAAAGGTCGGCGTTACCCAAGAGGCTCTCCATGCCAAACACCTGCGCAACACACACCACAATACAGACGTTACCGGACAGCCCATACACATCCTGCTCTCTGTGCCAAACACCTGCACAACACACACCACAATACAGACGTTACCGGACAGCCCATACACATCCTGCTCTCTGTGCCAAACACCTGCGCAACACACACCACAATACAGACGTTACCGGACAGCCCATACACATCCTGCTCTCTGTGCCTGTAAATAATGCATCTGGGGACTAGAAGAAGAGCAGTTTGTAAAACTAGAACTAGACTGTCTAGTTGATTTAGGTGTCTCCTACAAAACACCAAACAGCTACAACACAGCTATGAACTCCTCAGATCTACTGCTAAATATTAAAACAGTCCATTTGTAGACTAGAAAATCATTTGATGGGGTAGAGTTGCATGTGATCTTGTGCATTCAGTGTGTTGTGGAATAGCAGTAGTCAAGTATATGCAAACATAGATGACAGATGGCTTATCTATTTAATGCTAATGTGGGGAATGTGCCCTCAGTAAAGTTTTGCATTACCTGTGCGATCAGGATACCAGTCACAATGCCCAGCTGGTGAAGGGTACCCAGGGCCCCTCGGAGGGAGGTGGGTGAAACCTCGCCCACGTACATGGGCACGAAACCCGTGGAGAGGCCGGAGTAGAGGCCTATAACGAAGCGGCCAACCATGAGCATCTCCCAGGAAGCGGCCAACTTGGAAAATCCCA
This sequence comes from Clupea harengus, assembly GCF_900700415.2. NCBI lineage: Eukaryota > Metazoa > Chordata > Actinopteri > Clupeiformes > Clupeidae > Clupea > Clupea harengus. The sequence continues at coordinate 11,619,057 of NC_045156.1, read as the reverse complement.
TGAGGGCAGCAGATATGAAGGCTAGAACGTTGGCCATGAACATGGAGTTCTTCCTGTGGAATGGAGACGGACAGAATTAGAATTTAGAATTTAGAAGTTATCTCCATCAGAACATAAGATTGTAAGCTCCTAGGTTACACAAGGATGGGTCCTCGACTAAGTGATCATCTGTAAGTAAAGTGTTGGGTATTCATATGAACAGTCTAATTACCTTCCAAAGCGGTTGACAAAAAGACCCACGGAGAAGGAGCCGAAGATGCCTCCCACTGAGAACATGGACACTGAGATGGACCACAGTGTGATGAGGTTGGTTTTGGTGATCTGGGTCTCATATCTATCGAACCAGGTCTCATTGTAGAATGCCTCAATGATCTGTTAGAAAAACACAGCCCGTTTTCAGTCTTTTCAGTCTTTTCAGTATCATTCTTTCTTTAATCTTCAACAGAAGCCTTTTTTCTAATGCATTCACAATAAATACCCTGAATAAAAATGCTTCTGATACAAACACACAAACACACAAACACACAAACACACAAACACATGCATGTTCGCCGCTGCATTATCATCAAACTAAGAAGCCTCTATCACCACCAATAGATGGCAGTAATGGGTTTGTTATGACGAGTAAAGCCAGGTTGGTGTCAGGTTTCAGGCTCGGTCCCTCACCCCCGCTGTGACGCTGGTATGTTGACAAACATTGGCCCTCCCCATTTCCACAGAGGTTAAGTGGCACAAGATGCACTGAGGAGAATGTGTACTCCCTGTGACTTATCATTGGCATCTACATTGGGAATGCTCTCTCTCTCTCTCTCTCTCTCTCTCTCTCTCTCTCTCTCTCTGTCTGTCTCTATGGCCCGTGGGCCATAATCTGAATTCGAACTCTTGCACGCCCTTTTTGGCAAAGTATATTAGGACTATGTGTAAATACATCTCTCTCTCTCTTGTCAATCTCCAACTCTATATTTGTCTTTCCCTCAGTCTTTCTCTCTTTCTCGCTCTGTCGCTTTTACTCCCTGACACCAGAAGCATGCTGCTTGCGCTGCCAATCCGCTGGTCCTCTCACTGTCTAAATACCACTCGTGACACTAGTCATGTTCCTTGGTAACAGATACACCCCTTATGCAAATACTGTTACATAAAACCAAATCATTCAAATGTACACACAGCCTCTTTAGGAATGTCTGTCCAAGAGTTGCTTGATATGCAGTTATGGATCTTCCATAGATTGCTTAAGAATTGCAAATGCCTAGATGGTGTTAAGCTAGTTAAAAGCTAGCAAACTAAATCAATACTGAGCTCAAACAAAACCCAAAACGTTTGGAACCACTTAAAGTCAGACCTCATGGTTTGTTTGCCATTCTGTAAATCTACCATCTTGTCATAGCAAAGCTGAATGACTCAGCAAATGTTCCTTGCCCGTGGCAGACAAGCACTACACTGTACACAGTATCCTGCCTTACTGTCTGCCGACAATGCCACACATTCATAGCTGAGGCCCGGTGTTGATAAAAACGCAACTCTGTGTGGTGCCTGTGCGGCTGATAACACTGGTGTCCAGCCGAAAGGAAATAGAGATGGAGAGGCCAGGCTGCAGTGGACTATCACTGTCAAATTTGGATGCAACGTCCTTATCATCCAAAGATCCTTCTGGGCAGTACAGAGAGGCTATTCATCCGTGTCTGTAGCTTGCTGATAAACACTCTTGTTCTGTGTCACTAATCGCTCGTATTTTCGGGTTCAAATACAATTTTTATATTGAGACCTGAATCATTGACATAGTTACAATCTTAACCCCTTCTTGACCTTAAACACAACTGAAAAATATGAACAAAACCACAAAGTCATGAGTTGAGGTGAGTCTGGTAGCCTACATTTCAGGTTTCCAAATGACTACCCAGGGCGTGGATTTCAGAGCCGTTTTAAAGCAGTCCAGCAGGTCATTGGTGCCACCATTGAGCCCTGACTTCACAGGTTTTCTGAACCCCTAGAGCTCACAGTACAGAACCAGAGATGTTTCAGCAGGTGTCCTAGTGATTAGGCTAACCTAAAGGTCTGAGCTCTGAGAATAAGTTCTTGTAAGGTCTAGTAGGTTGGTCAGTGTCAAGAGAAACCCTGGAGGCCTCCCCTACCAGCAGGTTTTCCAGCAGCTTGGGACACCCAAGAGCCCAGACATCTGAGCCTAAAGACAGGAGGAACCATAAAACCCAGTTGTAGAACCAAGGTTTCTCTATGGCTTGCCGGTTCCAGTGACTGAGCTGCCCTGTAACTAGGGCTACCCTGAACGCATAATTGAGGGCTAGGACTCTTTTAAGGCCAGGAGGCTTAGGGCAGTAATAGACCTGCACTAGTCCTCAGAGATCAAGATCAAGTCTATAGCAGACCAACAGGTTTCCCAGTGACTGTACTTGAGCTTTGAGCCCCTGTGAAGGGTTTCCAGAGCCCAACGTTCAGACCCATAGGCTATCTGACAATAGCAGGTTTCCAAGTGACTAAGCTACCCTAGGGCCTTGTAGAGGCTTTCAAGCTCAGATTTAAGTTTCAAGCTCAAGAGTTTCTCAGAAACTAGGTTTGCCTTGAACCCATGCAACCCAGCATGCAGCTGGCCTGAGGCGTGTAGTTTTCGAGGCTCTCCGATTGAAGGCAGCCCTGAAGCTCCTTGCCCTTATGAGGGAAGGGGCCATCAGGAGGTGCAGCTGCTCGTGGGGGAGGCTCTGATGGCCCTCGGAGCCCTTGAGGTAGCAATTATCTAATCAGAGACGCTGTGTTTACAGAGAGGCCTGCGTCAGACGTGCAGCCTCCCTCCACAGCCTTATCACAGTCCCCCCCATCCTGTGGATACTCTTGGCTACACATACACTGAGCCGGCCTCATGCCGGCCTCATGCCAGCCCGTGAGTCTGACACACTTCCCACTGTAATTCTCCTGGTGTCTCATTTATTGTTTTCTGTCAATTTCAAAACATTCTAAATTACCTTTGTGTATTATGTAAGCTACTAAAAGACTTCTACACAAATAGGCAGTTCCACGTCACCTTAAAGAGAAAATTCTTTGGAAAATCACAGAATGACACGCCCATTGAGTTGACTGTCACAACTTTATGACTCCTTTTGCCATGGTGAATCATATTAGACAACTAATGCACACCGGCAACCAGAGGTCCTCTATGCTCTAGACTGTCTTCAGGCCCTGTGCTTCAGCGCCAGGCATGAGTTTGCTGTCATCGCTTTTTCTACAATCCCTTATCTCCACTGAGGTTCTTACCTCCATTTTTTCCATTCATCCACTGAAGTAGAGGGCCCTCTATGTTGATCCATGCGTTTAGCATGAAAGTGGCTGGGTGTGTAAGGTCTTCTATACGGGCCCTGTTTCTCTCTATAAGCAGCTCTGTTGATTTACGAGTCGCCCTCCCTGCCCACACTGGCCTCCAGTGAGACAGCCTTAGTCCTTCACTTCCCATAGGGCCGCGCTACCTGAGCCTGTCCAAATACATCGGCACTAGAACTTTTGCTTTCCTCCAGCCACAGGGCAGTCTCGATCTCAATGCCGGTGGAGCGGACTGCTGAGCCACAGGGCAGTCTCGATCTCAATGCCGGTGGAGCGGACTGCTAAGCCACAGGGCAGTCTCGATCTCAATGCCGTCTCAAAGATGGAGCGGACTGCTGAGCCACAGGGCAGTCTCGATCTCAATGCCGTCTCAAAGGTGGAGCGGACTGCGGAGCCACAGGGCAGTCTCGATCTCAATACCGTCTCAAAGGTGGAACGGACTGCGGACCAGACCGGAACCAAATCTGGGCCAGGTCTGTTCCAGTTTCAGTGTCTAGTTGACAACTCGTAATCTCAAAGGCAATCAATCAGGATCAGATTTGTTACAGAATTGGTGACAATCTAGAGAGAGTAGATATCAATAATGTGACTGTGGCCAGACCTTAGGCAGTGGTGGAGTTTTATTAATAGACCTTAATCTAGATCTAGACTTACAAAGCACTTATTGTGCCCGAAGTGAGCCTGAGCATGCCAACTGGTCAGGTTCTTTTCTGAAAATCCCAATTATCAGCAGAGCCTAGTTAACAAGTCTGAAAGCTGTCTCAAAGAGAGCCTCTAATCACAGCAAGGGTCTGGCCCTGGTAATGGAGTTTAATTCATATGCCTTAAGTTAGATCAAAACTTACAAACTTGTTATTGTTGTCTTGTTGTGTTGTCTTGTAAAAATGTCATGTTCATGGTCAAAGTGCTTGAGTTGAGCCTGGTTTGGATAGCATGTCAACTACTCTGGTTTGTCTCTGAATTTACCAATGATCAGGATCCCGTTAACAATTCTGCTCTTTGAATAGTCCAGTTAGCAATTCTGCTCTTTGAAAACGAATTTCCCTAAACATTTTTGACCTTTGAAATGTGCAGGAGTGGCCTTGCAGAAGAGGTAAAACAGGTGGTACAGGCTTTGAACTGGCAAGCTGAACACACCTGAAAATACCTTAACGCAAGTCTGTCACCACCAGCCCAAGGCACAAGTGCTAGGCTACAGCAGCTGTGACTGGCTGAGAATGTGTTGAGACATGATCATCACTGACACAAGACGCTGACCCAGCAGTGTACAGTATGTGTGTGTGTCTGCATGTGTGTGGGTATATTTATGTATGTTTGTATATGTATGTGTGTGTGTGTTTGTGTATGTGTGCATATGTGTGTGTGTGTGTATACTTTGGTGTGTGAGTAGCTGCATGGTGTGTGTGTGTGTGTATAGGTGTGTGTGTGTGTGTGTATACATGTGTGCGTGAGTAGCTGCATGTGTGTGTGTGTGTGTATAGGTGTGTGTGTGTGTGTGTGTGTGTGTGTGTGTGTGTGTGTGTGTGTGTGTGTGTGTGTGTGTGTGTACACATGTGTGCGTGAGTAGCTGCATGTGTGTGTGTGTGTGTATACATGTGTGTGTATACATGTGTGCGTGTGTGTGTATACATGTGTGTGTGAGTAGCTGCATGTGTCTGTGTGTGTGTATAGGTGTGTGTGTGTGTGTGTGTGTGTGTATACATGTGTGCGTGAATAGCTGCATATGTGTGTGTGTGTGTATACATGTGTGTGTGAATAGCTGCATGTGTGTGTGTATGTATACATGTGTGTGTATACATGTGTGCGTGTGTGTGTATACATGTGTGTGTGAGTAGCTGCATGTGTCTGTGTGTGTGTGTGTGTGTGTGTATACATGTGTGTGTGAGTAGCTGCATGTGTCTGTGTATAGGTGTGTGTGTGTGTGTGTGTGTGTGTGTGTGTTTTTTTTTACATGTGTGTGTGAGTAGCTGCATGTGTCTCTGTGTGTGTATAGGTGTGTGTGTGTGTGTGTGTATTTACATGTGTGTGTGTGTGAGTAGCTGCATGTTTGTGTGTGTGTGTGTACTCAGCAGCACCGCCACTGTATGTGATGAAGCAATAACTGATGCTCCCGACAGATGAATATCAGACAACAGCTGCAACAGTATATCACTGGTGGAGAGTTGTCTCTGTGTGTGTGTGTGTGTGTTGGGGGGGGGGGTATGGTACGCCAGGAACGTCCCCATAGGTCAGAGGTAGAGAAAAGGGCAGCACCGCACTATTGGCTGAAAAATTCCTCTTCACGGTACCTGGGAGCAAGCGGGGACATTGGTGGGAAAGACACTAGACGTATAAGCTGGACTAAAAACATTTTTATTCAGGAAGGCATTTCTGGCTTTGTGATAAATTACTGTCACTAAGTTTTCTATTATGCTTATGTTTACTAGTTTTATTTTATTTTATTATTATTGTTTGTTTCTACTATGTTGGCACTCTTTTGAATGAAGAGTGCGTTACAAATAAAATGCATTATTATTATTATTATTATTATTATTATTATTATAAGCTTTTTCTTGTTATTATGATGAGTCCAATACAGTGGGACTATCAGCCAGGATCAGGGATGGACTTTAAATCTGTCTTGGTCTAAAACTAGTGAGCTAGCTACCTAAAAGGCATGCAAACACCAACATCAGCACAGTTGGCCCTGATGAAAGCATGCTAGCATGCTGACTGGTGTAATTTGGTAATATAATTGGTACTGTTGTGCTTTGAAAGCTTTTCTTGCAGGTGGAGCCTCCTGGACCAGAGGACTATGTAGTGCATAGCTTGGGCATATTAAGAATGTTTATCTGTTCTTCACATGACCATATACCATCAAAAGAGATACATTTAGAGATACAACACTGATCGGATTTGGACACATTAATTTAACATGTTTCCACTTGCACTGACCGCTGGCAGTAGGTAGAAGCTGATAGAATGTTAGGGCTATTGATCTCACCTGTGTTTTATAGCGCTGATCTAATTATGGCATGGAAAAGTCAGAAAGCATCACTGGCCTGGCCAGGCATCCCAGAGGCACTTTGGCAGTGACACCCTCCCTCTATAATTAGACCACTCTCTGGTCCCTGTTCCGATAAAGAGAACATCTTGACCTAGACGGCGCGAGTGGCGCAGGTCGAGGAGGACGTTGCATTGTAAGATAACCGATGGGGTAAATATAGCTTCCCCTTGCATCCCCTCTACCCCTCAAAAAACTAAAGCCTTTTGATCCTGTGATGCCGAGGTTGTGCACACACTCACCTGTTGAGGGGCGTTGATGACACCGGTATTGTAGCCAAACTGGAGCGAACCAATCACAGCGGTCCCTACCGCCAACAGCAGCGGGAGGGTCACTTGCTGTAAGACAGACAGAAAATAAAACATGCTTAATTCAATCACTCGTTTCTCTATCCTCATGTGCTTTTGATCTTCAACACAGTTATCAGACATGTTATATAATGTTGTCCTAAACTGTGATTTATCACACTAGCCTCCTTATAATATAATATATATAAAATATGTAATATAGCTGAACATTAACCCCAATGTTCTTTTATTTCTTTAGTATTAGCATGTTGCTATCACTTCTTATTTAGAGTAGCTTCACCACATACAAATACCCAGGGCTGTAGCAGGTTTACAAATCTAGCTTGTTTTGAACTTTAACTTGTCTTTAGTGCACCCCGTGTGGGATTTTAAGATGATGGTATGTTAAACTAAACAACTCATATCTCCGGAAATTGGTTTCACCATAATCTACGTCCAGGCAATGTAGGCTAAGAGCTGCGCCTAAAGTAAGAATGCCATTACTGAACACTTCTTGTGTGCTGGACGTTTTTAAATAACTCAACAAGGCCTCCTCCTTTGTTGGTTACTGACACAATCCGGTTCAAGGATAGTAGTCCTGTTCAACTGGCCCAAAATAGCATACAGACTTTAGTCCTGGTTTCTGTTGTCAGTAAAATAACAGGGGGAGTGTTAGTGTTAGTGTTGACAACATGACAGCATGCCTCTGTCAGTCTTTTGTCTTTTCCTTTTTTGTTTTATAGGCCCATAATGACACAAAGTATTTTGTCATTCACAACAATTAAAACAGGGTGAAGTGTAAAGTGAATCATGTCAAAGAAGAAGAGGAAAAAACATTGTACACAGAAAGTACAAACTTACTTACCTTACTAGTTTTTCTTATCTACAAAAAAATACTATTGTCTACTTCCCTGTTCGTTGCCTGGCTACACCAGAGCATGGTTCATTAACAAACATAGTTCCTGGTAGAGCAAGGACAATTGGACTTTATTTTAGAGAAAACTCACATTAAAACACAATAAAACACACACCTTCCTTGTACGTGGGAAAGGTATTCGTTGGACAGCAGTGTCTGCTTTAAGAGCTTAAGTAGGTCAAAACAAGAAGATGCCCATCGCATTTCCTCATTCCAAATAATTACAAAACACCCCAGTCTGGTTGTCTGTGTAACTTGCCCAATGCAAACTTGGATAAAACAGGCCAGATGGATGAAAGGTGAGAGTGCGGGTAGAATGATCATCTAGAGCACGCTAAGACACCGTCCCAGTCTGGGTGGGTCGGGTCGAGTCCGGGAGGTGGGGGAGCTGGCGGTGGAGCTACTGTCCTATTTCCTGTTGTTTCAAAACCAGTTGGATGGCTTTGGGCTCTTCCCTGGAGCCCCACAGGCTGCCGGCAGGCGTGTTTCTTCCCCCCCCTTAATTTCAGAATGTTCACAAACCACAACTTATCTGAGTCAGCCAACAAGAGACTCGAGTCTTATGCAACGACCCAAACAGACGGTGGACCTGGTGGAAGCCTACTTTGGAAACGGACCCGGCCCAGGCCTGGTGTGGCTTCGGCCCAGACCTAGCTCCAATTCGGGGTCTAGAGTTGATCCAGATCTCGGTCTGACCTGGACCGGATCTGTTACCAAGCCGGCAAGCAATCGGTGCACAGCTATACTGAGCCGCAGGCAGTTCAGAGAACAGCCTGCTAGCATTAGCTCTAATAGAGAGCTCGCCAAAGTGTGGTAGTTTTCCACTGTTTGGGAGTATCTCCAGTGACGTATTGTCAGGCATGAGGCTCCAGTCTGACGTAGCCCTGGTGTAAGGACTCAGGGATTAGGGTTGGGAACATGACACTCGTATTGCTGTGGCCATGGGAACAGCAGAAGGGAGTGTAAGGGTTTGTAGGAAGTGTAGGGATTTTGTTTTGTTTTGTTTTTTAAAGTTCTCAACAATCTGCCGATCATGTGAGTAGGACGTTTAGGCCCTGTGACATGTCCCATTTCTTCCCCCTCACACAGAGAGAAAGAGGAAGAGAGTGAATGAATACACTACACTCACTGTTGTGCCTTCATGTCATATTTAAAATCCTTCAACCTGCTTCGTATTATTGTGGCTCTAAGCAGACCTCACCATGTTGGAATGGAAAAATATTTCGTATGAACTGCTTCCTGATTAAAAGCGTCTGTTCCATAGAACAGACAACATCTGATGGCAGATAATGTCACAAGTGTATTGTAAACAGAACACTCTCTAAACGAGTTAGAGCATTTTTTCCGAGCTGGTTGATTCCCACATTTAACCTACTGGCTGGGGGAAGAGAAGGGGCAGGAAATAAATATAAAAGCGTGTGTGTGTGTATGTGTGTGTGGGTGTGTGGGTGTGTGTACGTGTGAGTCAGAGAGAGACCGAGTAGAGCGTGTGTGTCCATCCACGAGAGTCTGCATAACCACATGTGGTAATTTCTCGTACAGAGTGTGTCATATGGCAAACTCCCGCCCATTAATGGGCTGTCATCCAATGAGAAGAAGCCATGGCATATGTGTCGGGTCAGTGAGTTCACATGGGAGCATATTTTAAAGCAGACACAGTTCTCCCAGGTCAAATTTTTCAAAACTACCTTCCCCACCTCTTTCTATCACTTTTTTTAATGCAATATATTGGCTTATGTGCCATGATCTCGTAAAAAACCTACACCCATCCTGTTAGAAGCCTGTAGCTCAGCTCATCCTCCCTCCTCTAACAACAATGGCAATAAAGAAAGACCTCACTGAAGAGAGAGAGAGTATAAGGCAATAAAGACCTCCCTGAAGAGAGAGAGAGAGTATAAGGTCACTCCAAACAGCCTTAAAGAAGTGTCGGGCTCTTTAAGAGAAACACAGAGGTTTTTCTCCCCCTTCACTAAATATGGATTCCTTTGGCCCTCGGTATCCCGATTAGGACATGTTCTCTCTCCACCCTGAAACACTCCTTTGTGGCATCTTTACTTTTCACTGGAAGGTTACGACTCCTTCCAACCCCATCTTTACGTATGTAAACTCAGACATATATATATATATATATATATATATATATATATATATATATATACCACGGCCACTGAAATACGCACTACATATTTTCCCAATACATTCCTTTCTTTATTTGCATTGACATTTATCAACAGCCTTTTCAGTATGGCTAAATTATAGGTCATGATTTAGCACTGTTTGTGCTGTTAACACACACAGACAGAAAGAGAGAGAGAGAGAAGGAAAAGAGAGGGGGGAGGGGGAGAAAGAGAGGTATGTAAACACAGTCCGATATGCCTGAGGAAAAGGGTGTACAAAGATTCTACAGCTTTTCATTCTACCTCAGAATCTAATTATGGCACACAAATGACTTGCACACTTTCTGTCACACACACACACACACACACACACACACACACACACACACACACACACACACACACACACACACACACATGTACAACATGTGCTCACTGGCAATATGCACTGCGCCTGAAGAAAGGGTGTGTGAACAACTATTCCACCAAGATTCCATCTGCTATTCACCCTGACATTAATGCACAGGTAACAGGTAACACTTTCGGGTAGAAAAGTTGTCCTTTTGCCTAATAGGTAGTAGTTACATTACTAAAAAGTTTTCAGGGGCAATTTTTACTGAACGACATTCACGCTCTTCAATGTGAAAAAATGCTCTAATGGGTGGAAAAGTTTAGAATTGCTACTGGCCTTGCCTGGAACTAAGTACAAACAACAGGCTATTTAGTTTTTGTCCTTTTGTACTTTTTCTACTCTATACATCGAAACGATTGTATTGATGTCATTGTGCACTCTTATACAAAAAGAAGCTCAGCTGATTGACTTCTGGGTGTCAGGTCATTTTGTCTGGAAGGTCACAGTTTTCTCAACTCACTGCTGAAAACAGTTATCCAATCAGTCTAACCAGAAGAGATGGTGCAACAGTTCTGAAACGACAAACAGACACAGAGCTATAGTGCTGATTGGTCGACAGCCTCTGCCTCACTGTCCAATCAGAACAATTAAAAAAACCTTTCTCCTGACTGCCAGGCAAATAAGGCTTAGTCAGGGTGCTTGGACACACCAGCCTGATGTCATGGTTCCGGCTGAGTGCTGCTCTGTTGTGTGGCTCTTGATATGGGAATGTTTGTAGTTTAAAGTTAATGCTCTCTCTGCGTAAGTGCGTCACAAGATCATTGATATACCCCAATGTTTATAGGACATAGCTATGCTTAACAAGAGTGAGAGTGGGGAATAGTATGTTTTAGGTTCAGCACTAGGATTGATCATTTGGGCCTCACTCCAAAAGCCATTTACAGAAGAACCTGTTTAAATGTCTGCTCCACTAAACTAATCCACAACTAACTAACTAACTAACTAACCTAACACACCATAACTAACTAACTAAACTTCACCATAACTAACTAACTAAACTACACAATAACTAACTAACTAAACTTCACCATAACTAACTAACTAAACTACACCATAACTAATTTACTAACTAAACTTCACCATAACTAACTAACTAAACTTCACCATAACTAACTAACTAAACGTCACCATAACTAACTAACTAAACATCACCATAACTGACTAACTAAACTACACCATAACTAACTAGCTAAACTACACCATAACTAACTAACTCTTCCCTTTGCTCCACTAATGTGTAGTGTTGCCTGGGTGGTGCTGTGTGGGATGTTTCAACTAGACACTGTCATGAAGGGACGAAACAGGGCTCGTTCAGAGCGGTGACCGAGTGCTCCCAGTACCAGACAAGTTTGTCTTCAGTAAACAATGGGGCTGTTGGATATGACTTTATGCTCTCTGAACTGCGGTTTACACAGCACACAAACACACACACACACACACACACACACACACACACACACACACACACACACACACACACACACACACAGAGATAGACACACACACACACCTCAGCGTGCTTGCTAGGCGACGCACATTAAAAACACATGAGATTATAAACAAACAACGCCATAAAGAGATGAGGCGGACAGGTGGACACACCAAATAAGGAATCCGGTGAACAGGGCTGGGTTTATGGTAGGGTATGAACAGGGCAGGGCGTATGGTAGGGTTTGGTAGGCAGGGCGTATGGTAGGGTATGGCAGGCACTTGGCAATACCAGTACCAGTTACGCCCAGCTCACAGAGAAGGATCATTTTATGAAGAAGGAAATACAGGCAGCTGAAAAATAGTCAGTTTGATTCAATTCAATTGTATTCATTTATACAGCGCCATTGACATTGTCTCAAGGCATTTTACTGAGATTAGGGCCTGAACCACCTTGAGAAGGCACTTAGGCAACGGTGACAAGGAAAAAATATTCAAGCACACGGGTGTCTTAATTAAGGAAATGTAGATCACACCTGTGATCTAGACTATATCATCATGCAAAGAAGTTGTCACTCTGGTGTTTATTTATGGTGGGCTTTGTGTGGTTTCCTCTGAACCTATTCCACTGAATAACCTTTCTTACAGGAAGCCCAGCACGTCACTTCCTGTTTTGTGTAGCCTGGCTGCCATATCACCCTGAGCCTAGCGCACGTCTGTCACACAGACACAAACCATAGGGGGACCACATCCCCCTGTGCTGTCTCTCGTGCCTAGAGCTCACCTCAGCTGAGCTCAACGGTTGAGGGGTTTTGCACCTTATCACAGTGGTGATGGTACCATATGTCAATATCATTATGAAAACCACTGTGGTATATGTCAGTGTCTTGTAATGTGTTATTTGCCAGTGAATTGTCCACTGTGTTCTTGTCTCCTGTTCACTGTTTTGCTATGTTGTTATATACCACTGTGTCATGTGTCAGTGTGGTACATTAATGTCTCGTACGTAAGTGTGATCAGTGCCAGTGTGTAGCATAGGCCTTATAATATGTTATAAATCACAATATTGTATACCTGTATGTAGTATAATGCTATGTGGTACACTCAGTGTGTGAGTGTGTCAGTGTTTGAGTGCAGCAGTGTAGACCAGTGCAGAGTCTTCATGTTGGCCATTGTGATGCTAATGCTAAAGCTATTCCGGGCAAGAACACTCATCCTTGTACCCCCACCTCCACCCTGTGCACAGTGCCACAGTGCCAGCTCAGTCAGAGGGCTACACCGCCACTTGCACGTCCCTCACCAGCCTCTGGTTTCACACAGAAACCTGAGATCTCTCAAGTCTCTCGCTGTCTCTTTCTCTCTCTCTCTCTCTCTCTCTCTCTCTCTCTCTCTCTCTCTCTCTCTCTCTCTCTCTCTCTCCTCACGACTGGACTGCAGCACCACAGCAGCACACTTGTCCAGCGGTATGGCAACCGGCACTCCAGGGGGGTGGGGGGGGGTGGGGGCTGGGGGCTGAGGGTAAACACTCCACACAGAGGAAGGGTACAGTGCGTACGATACCTCAACCCTGTTCTCAAGGAAATGAATTACGGCCATGCCTTTTCGAATACAGTCATCCCCCCCCCCCCCCCCCCCCCCCATCCCACCCCTACTCCCCAAGATTCCACTAATCCTAGCCTCTTTAGAAACCTCTCGTTATCGCTCATTAGGCCTGAATGACAGTTACAGTAGAGCAGACAGGCAGAGAGAAGGTGCAGTCATGCAAGCGAGAGGAAAAAGAAAAAGTGCCGGAGCGCTCCTGACGCGGAGGAAAATGGAATTAAGGCTTAAGATGTTGGGTCGGCACGGAGCGGAGGGAGAGGAGGAGAGAATGGACTAACGGAGAATGGACTAACGGGGTTTAATCAAAAGCCCCAACTGTCAGCTCCGACAGAAATCAAGTTTTAAGTTTTCTCCGCTGAAAGACCACTTAATTCCACTTGCTGTGGATCAGGTCAACTGTACGCCTGACCCCAATTACCTTCACTCCGAAACACACGCTGAAAAACAAAAGACCCCCTCCTCCGTCAAACACTCAAGACCAGCCTTACATAGTTCAGAATTATAAAAAAAAGACTCACTCACAACATGTTATGTTCAAGTTCAACCTTGTTTGCAAGAGGGGCTAAATACTTTCGTGACAAAGGAGAGTGACGAGACAGGTCCTCTTGCTTTTGTATTAGGCTTAGGTGCTTCTGTGGAGCAGAGACGAGGGGGCTTTGTGTTTGACTCCAACTGAGGCTTAATTAACGCTGCACGGGCACCTGAGTGAACAGTACTGGCCTAAGCAGTTGCTCCGAAGTACTCTGAGGTTCAGGAAGAGGCTTAGCGATAACAGATCTAACAGATATGTGACTACCATGGCTTAAAAAAGGAGATAATGCATTACACGAAAAACCATGTCTGCTATTGAGAATATTTACAGCATCTAACCCCAAATTCCTTCATAAGTTCTTTTGTTATTGATTAATATGACTTACTGATAATACCGTGAATAAACAGAGAATGCGACTGTTTAACTGAATAGGTCTACACTTCGGCCCTGTCAAGCCCTGCAGTGTCACCAGCATCTAAGCGTGTAAATCAGCTTGCTTGTCACCTGGCATCTGCTGCCTTTTGGTACCTCTGGCTAAGACCTCCACCCCACCTCTTATTCTCATACGCACACTGAGGGGATCAGCTGCAGGAAAGGTATGCAAAGCCCTACCACGAGAGTTTGATCTGAAGCAACAACTGCACACGTTCTGTAGGGATTAACATCTGTGTGTGCATGTGCATGTGTGTGTGTGTGTGTGTTTTCCCGTGAAGGTGCATGTGCTTATGTGCCCATAAGTGTGCATGTGTGTGTTTGTGACAGGATCATTAGTACAACTGTGGTATGTATGTGCGTGTGTTGTGTATGTGTCTGCATACAAATGGGCTCGTCAGGGTGTTAAGCCTGTGTATGTGTACGTGACAAAGTGAGTGAGAAAGAAAGACAGTAAAGAGAAGTAAGGACAGACGTGTGTAGGTGGCTGTTCTTTTTCAAGCTATTTAAGTCCTGCTCAGTCCCGCAGCTGCACTGCTGTGAGGCTGGGAACAGGTCAGTGATGGGACCTTTTGTGAAGGAGGCTTCTGAATATTCCCCTGTCAAAACCACGCCGCGCTGTTCTCCCTGGGGAGTTTTGCCCGCTTCCCATCACATCCCTAACATAACTGTCTGCAGGGGATGGACTTGAACGGCACACAAAACAACCAAGACAAGAACGGAGGACCATGTGAAATTGTGATCGCGATTCTGAGAAAGAGCAAAGAAGCAAACCGCATGTGTTTGTTATTGGGGGTAACCACAGCCAAATAAGTGACAGCCATAGCCAACAGATGTCAGGTCACGTATAACTTAATGTATTCTGTTGCTGTCCATGCTTTACTCAAAGGGCAAACGTAATCCTCCAAAAATCTCCCAAACTAACATATAGCCTAATACGCGTAATTTAGATGTATTGATTATGCTAATTATGATTATCAAGTGTGTATAAGCACCACTGCTAGCACAAACCAGTTTTGTACACATTTTATTTGAAGTCCCCAAGTTCGACTATCGTTATCTGTACCTTACATTTCCAGAGTGATGTGATTCTGACGATCTGGCTGAGTAAACATGACAATACGTTCTCAGTGATAAGTTTTACATTAACGATTGTCTGCTTAACTTACTAGATAATGTTGATAACTTACTGTCTAGCACTTATGTTCACCGACGAATAGTTCAATGAATAATGGTATACCTTTAGCATTAACTTAACTTGGCATTGTATTTAACCAAAACGTTGATAATTCAAGTGTCAATAATTTAAATGATGTTACGTGACACCGCAACCACAATAACTAACTTCTGCATAAGTTATATCTGCTTGTCGAACATGGGTGCCGTACCATGATGTAGTTTACAAAAAGTGACTTTTCTCTGCACGTAGGCCACACCATTAATTAATTCCAAGTGTAGCTATTATCCACGTAGCATGTATGCCAACTCATTTGGAGTACAGTCGTCATTGCTCTATTGCCACCTCTGGCTTGGTTTGAACGATCATGAATGGGCTCGCGTCAAAGTTATATGGGCACACACACACATGCCATCCAAGTCCAACTAGCTAGGGCTAAAAAAGTGTTTAGCCAGTGAAATAGTTACACAAGCAACGTTCATTTGGGATAAATTAGCGCTTGGATAAATTACGTTAGCGACAGAGACAACATAGATTAGTAGGTATCTGGCAAACGTGATAGCCTGCAACGTCAGTAGGCTAAAACAAAATAATGTTAGCTATACACCAACAAATTATTTTTTTAAAGGCAATCACTATTTAAACCACGGTTAGCTTTGGTGTTAGCCTGACTTACTTTGCCTCCGGAATCCATTTGGTTTGATAAAAGTAACTCAACAGGTCCGGTATAGCAATGGTCTTCGTAAGTGTTGTTCCTTCTCCTTCACAGTCTTGTTCTTTATTTGCGGTCAGTATCTCATTTTGTCTCGGAAATGAGTAATAACGACAAAACAATAAACGTATGGAAATAGCTGGAAACTCGCGATTGAGGTCTTCTTCAAGAGCAACTCGAACGATGCTGTGTTCTCTCAAAAGTCCATCACAACTATTATTTTTGTGTTCTTGTGTTCTCTGCTGTGGCGATGCCCCGAAGTTTTCCTTCTGCGTAATAACTTCACATCAGTGTCTAACCCAAGAATTGTGTCTCAGAGGAAACAAACCGGTAAATATATTTCGTGGCAACCATCTAGCGTGATTGGCTGACGCAAGACTGGGACTGTCTTCCCATGTGGGTGTGAGCGGAGGCTTGGGGCACTTCTTGAGCGTCCATTGGCTACACTGTACACTACAAAGCCAAAACATAGCGAGCATTTAAACCTGACAGAAACTTATAGACGGGTTCACCTACCACGAATGTATGCCGTTTTTTAAGGTCTCTGTTTAAACAAAGACAACTCAATTTAGCCATTACTCCTGAAGATGTCAGTATACCTGGATATCGGTGGCTACGTCTATAATTCGGCAAAATGGCGCAATTTTGCAGAATGACACTATGACAGGGTCAAGAAGAGAATTAGGGAGTTAGTCAAGGGGTCAATTTTGGGTTTTTGCATGTAGTTTCAGGACTGCAAAAGCCTAAAGCAATGAGGTGTATCAGAAAGAGGGAAAGAAGGAGAGAGAGTGGGAGAAAGAGAAGGAGTTTGTTTGAAAATATATCCTGCTGTGTATCCCCAGTCGTTTGTGCCACTATGTCATTACTTTGTATATAACCATGTTACTAATAGCCCCTAAACAAATTCTTATGTTGTTTATATAACATTATCATGACCAAACAATTTGCAATATATAATCGGAATGTTTTGGGGATAGGGAATTCTATTTGAAGTCAGTGTTGTGTCTTTTCATTAAAGAAGATGTGGTTTTGCATAATATTTTGATGATGCTATAAATGAGTAAATTGTGGCCACAGGGTAGCACATGTACCATAGCTTACTGTGGTGCAAACATATAAACAGACTCATGGGGTGGACATGCTTGCACATAAACAACCTGCACCTGGACAAGCAATGCATGCTGTACTTTATGCTTGAGTAGCCCTCAGATTTAAGCCTTCATTCACAATCAGCAAACGACATTGACAAGTGTTTATTGCCAGAGCGACGTATAAAAACAAACGTTTTTTTTGCTGGAGAAAATCAAAGTGGACTGTGTTCTTACCTTTTGTCTTAGATGACGGGGCATGGCATCCGGCCCACAGCAGAGCAAAGAAAAAGAAGGAAAATAATCAAGAGAGCAACACAGGAAAAGACACGTGTTTACTCACTCAGAGACAGAGACAGAAAGAAAAATAGAGTGCCTAAAAAAAGGAGGCAAATGAAATTTGTTCCCAAGGCTGTTTTATGTCGGCCCTTTTGAAATATGGCTAAAACAATAACAGGCGAATGCTGAGACAAAGACAGCTGGGAGGGCCGCACAGTCTGCCGTGACGGCCTGACCTGAGGGGGGGGGGGGGCGATGGGCATCAGGCCAGGTGTGCTTGGGTGCTTTATGACCCTGGATAACCACGGACCAAGAGGAGACATTCATATCCAAGGAAAGGTTTCATTGGATTTTGAATGTGAATATTGATTAAAATGGTTATTGATCATATTGATATTGGTGTTCAGGTAAAACTGATAGAGTGTATGCCTTACTGTAAAATACTTAGGGTGAAGCCTTTTCACTCTGTGCAAATGTAGTAAATATGTATGTAAAAACTATTAGACGAATTTGTATCATGACATGCAAATATGAAAGTAATGCACGTGTATGGTAAAACTGTGATAAATGAAGCAAGATGATATTGTGTTAAATCATATTTTGGGATAAGAATGGCAGTCTGTTGCACAATGTTGAGAACAGCTGGTGCATACATAGTGTCCATGCAGTGCTTGTAGAGAGTGTATGTAGAATGTGTACAGTGTATAGTGTGCAATATATACACACATCAGGATGTGTATACAAGTGTGTGCATAGTATGCGAGATATAGGGCCCTAATTTCAAAGGGCAATAAGCACTGCAGCAACCGCAGTGAGAATAGGCGGGGATGCCTATATTTGCTAATTATTTGCTAATCATTGACACAAAGCAGGGCACAATGAAGCATTAATGGGGAATTAGTGGATGTGGCAATGAAGTCTTCTATGTCAGCCAATCACAATGATTAATTCAACCATACCATATTGACATTCACACGGAGCTCGGTAAGGGTTTTATAATAGAGCAAATAACTTTTTTAAAAGTTTTTTAATACATTTCCGGGCGCAAACGGAGCAGTTTACACCAGAGGAGATGGAGGTTCTTGTGCAGAAGGTCTGCCCGACACAAAATCGTTTAGAAGTTTCGAGGAAAAAGGAGTTGCTCCGTCATTTAAACATGGAACTCCCACATCTGTGTGTAGACCCATCACAGCATTGTGCTACCCCACCCATGCTTGCATATAGAATCTTGCTCATGTTATGAAATTAGCAAAATGATTTTGCCAAGTTATTAAAGTAGCTTTAAGGTCATGCAGGGTGGACTTTGCGTGTTGCCCATCAATATGGACGTATTAGAATGTTAACATTTGTGTCTTCCATCAAAATTTCAGAATTTCCAGGTGCATTGAAAATTATGGGGGGGGGACCTATATCTTGGCATCCAGTATAGGAGGTGTTTAATATACATTTATATAATCTATACTCAGCAGCATGTTGCGTCACATGTTTGACCTGAAATATGAGCCCATTGAACACCAACTCCATCATGCACTCGTGCAAAGAAGGCAGTCAGTATGGGTTGTGTGATAGTAAACCTTAATCTTATTTCCCCAGAATGGAACGTTAGGAACAACATTGTTGGACTGGTGGTTCACGTTCTAAGAAGGGCAATCACGCATATCCTCATTGGGGGGGGGGGGGGGGGCGATGGGCATCAGGCCAGGTGTGCTTGGGTGCTTTATGACCCTGGATAACCACGGACCAATCAGTCCAAGTGGAGACATTCATATCCGAGGAAAGGTTTCATTGGATTTTGAATGTGAATATTGATTAAAATGGTTATTGATCATATTGATATTGGTGTTCAGGTAAAACTGATAGAGTGTATGCCTTACTGTAAAATACTTAGGGTGAAGCCTTTTCACTCTGTGCAAATGTAGTAAATATGTATGTAAAAACTATTAGACGAATTTGTATCATGACATGCAAATATGAAAGTAATGCACGTGTATGGTAAAACTGTGATAAATGAAGCAAGATGATATTGTGTTAAATCATATTTTGGGATAAGAATGGCAGTCTGTTGCACAATGTTGAGAACAGCTGGTGCATACATAGTGTCCATGCAGTGCTTGTAGAGAGTGTATGTAGAATGTGTACAGTGTATAGTGTGCAATATATACACACATCAGGATGTGTATACAAGTGTGTGCATAGTATGCGAGATATAGGGCCCTAATTTCAAAGGGCAATAAGCACTGCAGCAACCGCAGTGAGAATAGGCGGGGATGCCTATATTTGCTAATTATTTGCTAATCATTGACACAAAGCAGGGCACAATGAAGCATTAATGGGAATTAGTGGATGTGGCAATGAAGTCTTCTATGTCAGCCAATCACAATGATTAATTCAACCATACCATATTGACATTCACACGGAGCTCGGTAAGGGTTTTATAATAGAGCAAATAACTTTTTAAAAAGTTTTTTAATACATTTCCGGGCGCAAACGGAGCAGTTTACACCAGAGGAGATGGAGGTTCTTGTGCAGAAGGTCTGCCCGACACAAAATCGTTTAGAAGTTTCGAGGAAAAAGGAGTTGCTCCGTCATTTAAACATGGAACTCCCACATCTGTGTGTAGACCCATC
The DNA here is from genome assembly GCF_900700415.2 of Clupea harengus. NCBI lineage: Eukaryota > Metazoa > Chordata > Actinopteri > Clupeiformes > Clupeidae > Clupea > Clupea harengus. The sequence continues at coordinate 11,599,081 of NC_045156.1, read as the reverse complement.
ACAGCATTGTGCTACCCCACCCATGTTTGCATATAGAATCTTGCTCATGTTATGAAATTAGCAAAATGATTTTGCCAAGTTATTAAAGTAGCTTTAAGGTCATGCAGGGTGGACTTTGCGTGTTGCCCATCAATATGGACGTATTAGAATGTTAACATTTGTGTCTTCCATCAAAATTTCAGAATTTCCAGGTGCATTGAAAATTATGGGGGGGGACCTATATCTTGGCATCCAGTATAGGAGGTGTTTAATATACATTTATATAATCTATACTCAGCAGCATGTTGCGTCACATGTTTGACCTGAAATATGAGCCCATTGAACACCAACTCCATCATGCACTCGTGCAAAGAAGGCAGTCAGTATGGGTTGTGTGATAGTAAACCTTAATCTTATTTCCCCAGAATGGAACGTTAGGAACAACATTGTTGGACTGGTGGTTCACGTTCTAAGAAGGGCAATCACGCATATCCTCATTGTCCCTTTGGTGATACACTCCTGCAACATATCGCAAGCCCAACCCATTATTGTTTTAGGTCACCAATAATGTGCACACAACCTCCAAGTCATAACCTCTCGGGCCTTCCACCGACCTGTAACATGCAGCAGTCAAGTCAAGTGTTGTCATGGCATGTAACTGAAGCTGTCAATGCACAGTGCAATAAGCTGACACATACACAGGAGCTACCATCTTTCAGTAAAGACATTATGGGAAAATGCTGAACCTTATGAAGAAACAATAGATGAGCACTCATTTTTGCAGTTCCAGTAATGCCAAAACAAGAGGCCCAGGGTTGCAAACCTGACAAAGACTGTCTTGGTCAAACCATGAATTCTTTAGCAATGCATTTAAGTGTTTTTTTCCTATCATGGGATGGGCCAACCCATCTCTTGGTCTATTGTTGAATTGGCTTGTTTCATTGTTGACCTTGCCTATGACATATTGTGAGCATATGACTATCCTGAGCATCTTCATGTAGGTCAATTGGTAGAGGAAGATGCTTAAAACACTAAGGACACAGATTTCCTGGCAAAAGAGATATATCCAATTCATACCATACCTGCGTTGGAAAACATCTGATAAAATAATAATTGCTTATAAATGTAAAAGCCATCATGGAATATTTCAGCATTCTATTGAGAGCTGGTGGGGGAGGCTAGTCTCACAACCTACAGCACCAGTAACTAAGGGACAGGATGGATGCAGGAGGGAGCACAGATCATAAGCACCTCATCTCAACGCAGACGATGCTCCTACCTTTTGTTCGAGATGGTGGGGAGGCGTCCGGTCAGTGCACACGTGCGGAGAAGAAAAACAATCAAGCGAGCGGAACAGGAAAGAGCACCGGTTTCACACAATGCTGAAACTTTCGGCACTGAGGGAAGACCGACGAGCTATAGAATTGCACACTTTTAGCGTCTTTTTTATGAAATTCCTTTGAAAACCAGTGAAAACAAAAACATTCCTGAAACAATAAGCATTCTGTGTCGCATTGCATTGTGCTCCAAATCAAAAGATACACATGCCATTAGTGATGTATTTTCCTTTGTACTTCAGAACACCCTGAATGACTGTGAATGAATGATTGTGTAATGCTGAAATGACTGAATGAATGATTGTGTAATGCTGAAATCAAGTAAATACTAATTGTCCACTTCTACCTGTATCTTTTCTAAAAGCACCCTCACAATCCCTTATACCTACAGTACATATAGAGGTGTTGGTTTTAATATGCTGAGATGTGTATTGGGATAATTACTGTGATATGTTGAGATTTGATTGATGTAATTATTGTATTCTGAATATCAAAATGCTTTGGAACAGTTATAAACAATCGTAGACTGCCTTGGAAATAGTGTGCTTCTCTTACAGTTCTTACAGTTTTTTTCATCTCATCCAGCAAATGTACATACAAGATACCTTCACATAAAAAGCAAAATTTGGCATGGTTCAACATATTCCAACAATAAACTGTTCAAACTTTGACCAGCTACTGCATATCCTCAACTGCTTTTATGAAGCTGGTAGGCGAGTCTGTAGCAAAATCTCAATTTGAAACCAAAAGCCCAAGTGGGCCTTAGCTCCCGCTTTCACATTCAATCACATGAGCGATAAACTACTTCTGTTCCCCCACACATGTGGATTCCTATGCTTCTTTCCATCAGAAACCACTTCCTGATTGCATCTTGTAATCCTTTTGCATCCCAAACCCCCCAATTGATCACATGTGCACGTACATGACTAGCTGCTAGCAGTCTATAAGGCTACGTGCAGGCTGGCTTTTCCCTCTGACACCTGATAGAGCTGTGCTGCCCCTGCACTGTGCTCCTTTTGGTGATAGCACACGAACCAATCACTCTAATGCAGCCGTTACCATGGCGTCATGTGATCGCCTGGCAGCGCAGTGGGCTCCTGCACGTACTCGACCAACTGATCTCATTCAGAGGACTTTTTGTTTGGCTAATACTCCGCTTAGCTGCACTGCTTAATTTGCACATTGTGCAGTGCATCGCGAGGCCTTGCGAACAACTATTTTTTTTGTCTTTGGGAATGTCTTCCAAAGAAAAGGAGAGTATAAGGGAGACAGCTGAATCTATGTGCAATCAGTGTTGTGAGTTTTTGTCCTTTCTCCTGTAAATATGCATTAGCTACTGAAATGACTAATGATTATGACAAAATGTAGCTGTGAGAAAGTGGCTTCATTGAGAAACAAAGTGCTATAAAGTACAGTTGCTCCTATGGTTACGAGGATGGTTCTATGTAATGTTTGCTTTGTTGTGGCTGAAACCTTTGTTCTCAGCACATTCAGTGCAACAGGTCCGTGGAGTTGTTACATAACTGGAGAAATCCCAAAGCGTGACAACTAATACCTCACTTGATCAGCTTACAGTGGAGAGCATTTTTTTAAAGGCACGTTAATAACAAGCGAGTGAAGACTAACCTTTTTAATTTTTACAAAAACATGTCCATACACATCTGCAAGGATACAAGAACATCTGACCATAGTAACAAGATGGATGCCGTTCGCTGTGTACAGCACTATTGTTGCTGTTGGATGTTCAACAGATAAATATATAATCATTTCTACATCAAAAACTACGTCAAATCTTTAAAGGGTTTCTCAAACAGCTCCAGCATTGTTCCTCCATTGCCATCATATCAAGGCTGAAATCGCGGCCTCCTTGCGCAGTTGGTATCGCCATGACGCATGGTCGAACGGATGTGGGCTTGTTCCTCCATTGAGGTTCGACACCCCATGGGGCCGAGAGGAAATGGTGACCCATTGATCAGGTATCTGCAAACAAAACCTGGCCTGGATTTTGAGCGGAAATCGTGACAAAGGGAGCGGCATCTTACGCCATCACTTCACCACAGACTAAATAATCGCATCTTGCTCCCTGGTCAGGGGTCTTCCTCTGGGAGAGGGAGCGTACGTCAGGCCCTGGGCCGCCCGACTGCCCGGGCCAGGGCCATTCATACAGCACACACACACACACACACACACACACACACACACACACACACACACACACACACACACACACAAACACATCAAAGGCCCCCTTTTTCCATGAGGTGCATATGTCACATGCCTGGCCTCCACCTCTGGGTGATACTCCGCCCTTTAGCATTGACCTGCTTTTACTCTTTGCACCAAGTGCACCTTGGTACAGCTATATGGGAAAGAAGCAAGAAGCAGTTTAAATCATGGGTGCAGGTTCAAAGATTTGCGTGCGCGAGGAGACACTATTGCCATCGATGTGAGGTACACTAAAAAAGTGCAAAACTAAGGCAAAGCAGAGCCAAGTAAAATAACTCTTAGTAGGTACTATGGATCAGGCTAATGCTACAAAAGTACCACTAAACTTGAGTCAAAGTTGTGTTTCGCATCAAAAACTTTTTTCGGACTTCAGGGGAGCTGTATAAAAGCTGTTACGAGGAATACAAATTTGGAAGTAAAAAAATGATTTACATGTTAAAGTCTTTTAGCCTCCATTTTGTATCACTGCAGTCACTATATCTCTACATCCAATTGCTAATCTGTGGTTCTGTGGACACTTACAAATAATGGAAGTCAAAGAAGACCAAAGCAAAACAAGTAAAGTAACTATTATGATGTATGTGGGTCCTAAAATAAAAAAGGTTCAGTCTGACATATGTCTGAATTGCTAGGTGTTTCAATCATAAAGGCCTTTTGTCTGGATTTTAGGGCTGCCTTCTGAAATCATCAAAGGACAATATGACATAAAAGGGCATAAAAAAATCGCATGTGCATATTCTTTCACCTCCATTTTGTGTCACTGCAACCATGATGTGTCTACATTTGATCATAAAACTGTGCAGGTTCATGTAGTTGCTGCTCAGATACTGAACGTGAAACTGATTGTCAGGCTACAGATATCATTGTGTACATATGACAAACTTTCTCTGCTCTTTCATGTGTCTGCAACTTAGATGATAACATACGTCTGGCTGCAGATATCTTTGTGTACGTACAGTATAAAAGAATATTGTATTGGCCAACAGGAGAACAATCAATCCTTCCTGGCACAATCATTAATTCATTCAGCATCAATCTTAGTGCCAATGTATCGAATGCGACAGGTTGACCTTCTTTTATACCTTATTTCAGGTCACCATCTTGGCAGGGCATCTCAGTGGCATGAGTTTTCATAAGGCCAAGGACGATTTCCTGATCCACAGACATCTTTTTTTGGATACCACACATGGTGTGTCTCTGGCCAGTTGGCAAGCTCATCCCATAGTTCCCACCATTCACTGGCCTCTGCTTGTTGCCACCCTGTCTCATCACTGTCTGGTGCTGTTCATTCTGCCATGTCATTCGAAGCCCTGAATGTAATCTGGGTGGTTGTGTTTTGCCAAGGCAATGCTTTGTCATCACCTCTGCCCTTCCTGCTTTCTCCATTGGTCAATGACAGATCAGGCGTCAAGCTGGCTTGGAACTGTAACCTATATCGGCCGACTGTGACATCTTGTTGGACCATTCTATTCGAGGTTCGGCACTTGTCGGGTGAGAACTAATTTAACCTGAGGGGGCAGGTCTGGCATTTCCGAAATCTGGGCACAAACACTCGCCTCCATTCGGCAGAGAAGTGGGAGCTCCCAGAGTTCCGGGATACTCTGGCAGTGGCTGGTGTTAAATGACTACTGTTGAGTCATGCCCAGTCACTCACAGAGGTGTGACAAAAGGGAGAGGTCAAGCCCTGCAGTCCAGCCCAGTTACCTGCTTCAAGTTTCGTTGTGTATGACAGACATAATTTGTCATACTATACGTATATGCAGTAATGCTGAAATCATCATGCCTTGTAATGATTACAGCTACTGGAAACATAAACTGACCAACTTTTCATGCTATTTTTTGGATTAGTCTATTAATGTGTCAGCAGAAAATCAATTGGTTGGAGAAAATAAATCAAGAAAAAAAGATTAGGATCAGTCCCCGATTTTCTCTCTTCACGGGGCAATGCACTTTAGACACACAGTATTTTCATTTGCACGTCAGTCCAGCACATAACAAAAGCCTGTACATTCACAAGTGCTGTGGGTGGGTCGATAATCTCTGTTATTATACAGCCATACAAAGATCCAGTCTGAAACGTTATGATCAATATCGAAGTAATACAGGGGGAAACGATTACTAGACCCTCAACCATAGGGTGTATATGGGGTTAAAGTAGCCTGAACATGAGGTAAACAACTAAATCTATTCACAATTTCTTCTAGGAAGTCAGCGAACACAGAAATCTTAGAACCAGAGCCTTTTTAATCCTGCAGCATTAGAATAACACACTAGGCCATTATACAGTGCCTCCTAATGGGGTAGGAGAACGGCACAGAGCAATGAGTTTTTCGTTGTGTAACATTTGAGAGGGGTAACAGCGCCCAGTCTGAAAATGCAGCATAGGTCTTAATGCTTTGTGTTGTGTTTTGTCCATCATAATCTATTCATGTGTTGTGCATTTAAGTGAACAATCCTTTTTTTTCTGTTGTTTCTTACTGTGTACTGTAATGCGGGCCAAGAGTAATATTCGAATGATGTAATACTAAGCAGAGGCAGAGAATTTCAAGACAGAAGGCACAGTCCATTATTTTTGCAGCTGAGTCATGAGGTAAGGTGAGGTGAGGTGAGAAGTCAAGTTAAGTTGACTTTTTGACCTATCCTATACATAAGGATAAGGGGCCTGCAGGACGTCACAAACTATAGGAAATCCTCCCCCCACTCCATGGAGAACCCACAACTGGCTGACGAATTGAATGTGTTTTACTGCAGGTTTGATCACCCCACATTCACACCCCTCACCCGCCCCAACTCAGACTTCACACAATCATCTGCACCCCCTGTTATCACCTCCCCCTGACTCCCCCCCTGCACTGATGGTCGGTGAAGAGGATGTGTGCCAGTTCTTTCAAAGGCAGAAGACAAGAAAGGCATCAGGCCCAGACGGTGTGTCACCCTCCTGTCTAAAAGCCTGCGCTGATCAGCTGGCCCCCATCTTCACACGGATCTTCAACAGATCTCGAGCTGTGTGAAGTCCCCTCCTGCTTCAAACGCTCCACCATCATCCCAGTCCCTAAGGCATGCAGACGAAGTCTAGTTTGCCTGAACCCGGATTCATTTTTCACACATGGTGGTTTATAAAATCAGTGGTCAGAGCAGACTGTAGGTTAAGCGAAAAATAATTATATTTGTTATTGATAATAAAGGGTTTAGAACAGTGAAACAAAGCAATGTGCAACATGACATGTCTGAGTTGTTTAAATGCCTGTGCTTTATGGAGATGCTGTGCTTGAGCACGAGAGACCACAATGCAAGTGCTGTGTATCCTGGATGTTTCATGGTTTACAATTGCTTCGAATTTCATGGTTTTATTACTAACAACAAATGTAGGCTATTGTTTAGGGCTTTGTCATTCACGTACTGAACCTTTATCTCTTGTTCCATCCAAAACAGCAAGAAACCTGGGGGTCATTATTGATGACCAACTGACCTTCACGGCCCACATAATAATTAAGACCTTTGTCAGGTTTTTAATGGCACACACGACACACTGGAACACACACGTGCATATATGGAGGCGACACAGGACACACACACACGCAGGTAAGCCTGAGGTCGCGGTGAATTTATTTTCTGCTTTTTCCCATCCTGGACTGTCCTTCCTCAAGGACCCCCCAGGAGCAGTGGGCAGCTTGTTGTTTTGCATGTTTTTTCTGTTGGGGTTCTTAGTGGAGGAAACCCCTTGTGAACACGGGGAGAACATGCAAACTCCACACAGAAAGGCCCGGGAGATAGTCCACTTGAGCACTGTGCACTCTGGGGAGGACCTGCCCCCCAGAGCCAACAGCGCCCCATGTGGGAATCGAACCCATGACCTTCTTGCTGTGAGGCGTCAACAGACTTTTTAAGAGACAGAACCCCCGTAAAGCAGCCGGGCCAGACTCTGTCTCTCCATCAATCCTGAAGCACTGTGCTGATCAGCTGTCTCCGGTGTTCACAGACATTTTTAACACCTCACTGGAGATATGCCATGTACCAGCCTGCTTCAAGACCTCCACCATCATCCCCGTCCCCAAAAAAACAAAGTCACTGGACTCAACGACTACAGACCCGTCGCCCTGACCTCTGTGGTTATGAAGGCATTTGAGCGTCTGGTGCTGGTTCACCTCAAAGCCATCACTGACCCTCTACTGGACCCCCTGCAGTTTGCCTACAGAGCCAACAGGTCTGTAGACGATGCAGTTAACATGGCCCTTCACTTCATCCTCCAGCACCTGGACTCCTCAGGAACCTACGCCAGGATCCTGTTTGTTGACTTCAGCTCTGCCTTCAACACAATCATTCCGGCTCTGCTTCAGGACAAGCTCTCCCAGCTGAACGTGCCTGACTCCACCTGCAGGTGGATCACAGACTTCCTGTCTGACAGGAGGCAACGCGTGAGGCTGGGGAAGCATGTCTCTGACTCCAGGACCATAAGCACCGGTTCCCCTCAGGGCTGCGTTCTTTCCCCTCTACTCTTCTCCCTGTATACCAACAGCTGCACCTCCAGTCACCAGTCCGTCAAACTCCTTAAGTTCGCGGACGACACCACCCTCATTGGGCTCATCTCTGGGGGGGATGAGTCCGCTTACAGGTGGGAGATTGACCATCTGGTGACCTGGTGTGGGCAGAACAACCTGGAGCTAAATACTCTGAAGACAGTGGAGATGGTCGTAGACTTCAGAAGGAACCCAGCCCCACCCACCCCCATCACCCTGAGTGACTCCCCAGTCGACACTGCGGAGTCCTTCCGCTTCCTGGGCACCATCATGTCCCAGGACCTCAAGTGGGGGCTGAACATCAGCTCCCTCACCAAAAGAGCTCAACAGAGGATGTACTTTCTGCGGCAGCTGAAGAAGTTTAACCTGCCAAAGACAATGATGGTGCACTTCTACACCTGCATCATCGAGTCCATCCTCACCTCCTCCATCACCGTCTGGTACGCTGCTGCCACTGCCAATGACAAAGGCAGACTGCAGCTTATCATCCGTTCCGCCGAGAAGGTGATTGGCTGCAATCTGCCCTCTCTACAGGACCTGTTTGCCTCTAGGACCCTGAGGCGGGCAGGTAAGATTGTGGCCGATCCCTCACACCCGGGTCACAAACTTTTCGAGGTCCTTCCCTCCGGCAGGAGGCTGCGGTCCATCAGGACCAAAACCTCACGCCACAAAACCAGCTTCTTCCCGGCTGCCGTTGGCCTTAGTAACAAGGCCACCTGACGTGGACTCTCATCCCGCCCCCACACCTCAAGCCTGTGTTATGTTAACACACACTACATTGCACACTGCACATTGCACATCCACTTTTGCACTCCTGCCCTGCTTTTTGTATTGTAGTACTTATTGTGTTTGTGTAGTACTTACTGTGTTTTTATGTTTTATGTTATGTGTAGTACTTACTGTGTTTGTATGTTTTTATGTTTACTGTATGCACCTATACATCAGAACAAATTCCAGGTAGGTGTAAACCTACTTGGCAATAAATACTATTCTGATTCTGATTCTGATTCTGATTACAAACTTCCTGATAGACAGGAAGCAGCAGGTGAGGCTGGGTGAAATAACATCCAGCACCCGGTCAGTCAGCACTGGTGCACCTCAGGGATGCGTGCTCTCCCCACTGCTCTTCTCTCTCTACACAAACGACTGCACCTCAGGAGACCCATCTGTTAAACTCCTAAAATTTGCAGATGACACATCAGTCATCGGCCTCATCCGTGATGATGATGAGTCTGCATATATGTGGGAAGTTGAACAGCTGGCCCTGTGGTGTGGTCGCAACAACCTAGAGCTGAACACGCATAAAACCGTGGAGATGACAGTGGACTTCAGGAGGAGCCCCCCAGCACTGCCCCCCCTCACCATACTCAACAGTTCTGTGTTGGCTGTGGAATCCTTCAGGTTTCTGGGATCCACAATCTCCCGGTACCTGAAGTGGGAACCCAACATCAACACAATCATGAAGAAGGCCCAGCAGAGGATGTACTTCCTGCACCAGCTTAGCATATTTATTTATCTCACCCTTCATACTCATACCGTCAAATATTTGTCCCTGCACTTCTTGGACTCTCCACTTCTTTGCACTATTGTTGTGTTAAAATTCACAGCTCCTGTATATAGGCATTACTCCTTGTATATACTTTTTTAGACTTCTAAGACCGTTGCACTGTTTGTATTGTATTATTTTTGTGTTGTGATGTATATTCTGTGTAAGCACACTGAGAGCCACTTTACCAAGTCAAATTCCTTGTTTGTGCAAACTTACTTGGCCAATAAAATGAGCAGTGATCACACACACACTAGGAGCAGGGAGCAGTGAGCACACACACACTGGGAGCAGGAAGCACACACACACTAGGAACAGTGTGCTGTGGGCAGCAGCTGTGTTACACCTGGGGAGCAGTTGGGGGTTAGGTGCCACTTCAGCTATGGGGGGGAGGGGCACGCTGTTCATTTACTCCCCCTACCCAAATGTTTCCTGCCAGTCCAGGGGATTAAAACAGTGACCTCACAGTCACAAGCCAGCTTCTCTAAGCTTTAGGCCACTGCTGCCCCCATATAGCTGTCAGTCAGTTTTCTGGGTTTCTCCCAAACCTTTGAGAATGGTTAGTGGAACATGCTGGGATTAATTTATGGGCCAAAGAAGTTGATCACATCTTCATTTATTAAGTTACTGTGTATACAGACCAAAACACAGAAACAAAACAAATAAAACCAGTAACCCTGCGTTAGGATAAATGTTTTTAGATCATCTGTGTGCTAACTATCTAACTGTCAACTTCCTCCTTCACTCTCCCCACACACACATGCCAAATCGATAATTGCTAATTTATACAGCACCTTATCAACAAAGTTTTTACAGATAAACAATCAGCACTATTTTTTAATGTGTCATGTTCTTACGAAAGATGTGCTCTCCTCCTTGGTTTCCCACTTGAAGACCTTTGACCTTTTGGGCTCAGAAGTGGCAAACAAACGGTCCAAAGGTTCTCAGGTCTCAGGCTGAGCGGGGAGATGACCTGTGTTTTGATGCCTCAGGCTGCTCAGATTCTCTGAGATCGTGAGGTGGGCGTTGGGATCGAGAGTTATGGGTAACCTCTGAACCATCCCTTGCATGTCTTGCCAAACTCGGCATCATCTCACACTGCCATTTGTGCTTGGAGAAAGCTGACAATCTCTCTCTGAGAGCCACAGGTGAATTCCTCATACTCTTCTTACAAATGGTTGAGGAGGTAGAGGAGTCGTTTAGCAATTGGAAGGTTGCTAGTTCAATCCCGACTCCTCCTCACCAAGTGTCAAAGTGTCCTTGAGCAACACACTAAACCCCCAACCGCTCCCGATGTGCAGGTTGGCAACTGATAAAAACATTTTTTCATAATCTTTGTTTAACCATCCTTAGATGGGAGTGAAGCCGTTGTCCCACCCCTTTCTGATGTCTTATTGAACTCGCCTTCTGTAAATAACATCCATAGCACCTAACCCTTGGTCCAATGACTTTGTGACCCCCTGAATCAGGTGATCATGTTTTGCTGTTTTCTCTCTTTTTTTCCACAGCGTGTCAGAGCCAAATTAAAGCGCTACTCTCCTGTGGTTTGGGTTGGCGCTAGCTCCCTCCCTGCTCTCAGAGTCCCAAACAATCAGGCCTCTGTAATTAATGCTCAGACTACACCTGTCATCGTGCTAGCATGCTAATCCCCACCCATGGTGTTTAGGGCCCTTTCGGACAGCTTAAACCTGTGGCCCGCCTTGAAAATCCCTCCATTTTGAGGGTTTGTGGGATAAGCTGCGAGAGGACCTCCTCTTACTGTACAGGCTTAATTCATACTTATGGTTTTGTGTCAACTTCATGCATTGTGACATTGTGGCATTGTAACTGGCAGAATCAGTATTACTGAGCACTACGATTAACACCATGTCTCTGCTGCAGTGGAAAATGTGTAATATTAAACAATTAACAAATAACAAAAAACATTCTCTTGAATGTCACTTAAATCTGCAGATTTGTTGATTGGTTATAACGAACCACCGAAGTAGAGTTGGGATTCGATCTCTTTGGTGGCTTATTTTTTCCCCCATTACAGAAGTGAGGCATGACAACAAATGTTACCCCATCGCCACCCTAACGGCATCTGAAAAATGGAATTAGTCAGATTAGGTGGTCACACTCGCTGATCATTACATGAGCAATCAACATAATCCCGCGTTCATTATTAGTCATATCAATGGCTTTGTAAATCGCCCACCCAGTACTGTATGGGCTTTCTCTGTACTGTAAGAGGTATCCATTGTTTATATTCTGTTGTTACACTGATTAGGTTAGACCCAGAACCCCCACTTTACCCTGCACCAATCATTGCCTTAAATCCGTTAAACCAAGACGAAGTCTCTGAAAACTGTCTCTTTTCAGACCCCGGCAGACATTGCTTGTATAATTCAGCCACCCCTATATGTTTCTGTTTTACCTTTTTTTTTTTTTTTTTTTACTTTTGAACCCTACCCCATCAGTTTATCTCATCTGCTGTAAAGGCCTTGGTGCATGCTGCAAGCTGTATTGCATAAATTAAGTCATATATAAGTAGTATTGTGATCGGTCACAAAGGGTTGGGATAAGGAGCTAATCTCTGTCCACTTGCTTGTAAGTATTGTTGTCATCAAAATACGACCAGTTAAATTAAGCATTTACGGGATTTCAAGTAAAGGCGGTTACATAAGAGGGTCAGAGAGGGTCAAAAACTCTGTAATTCCACATTTCTTTTGCTTCAGCTACCCCACTGATCCCTACTCCCCCCTAGTCATGGCAATTATATTTCAGGCTTTGATATGGTCACCTCAAACTAGCCTGGTATAACCAGACCCCAATTTACTTACAAGGGAAAACAACTCCATCTGATTAAATCATTATTTAATTGCAACATGTTCTTGGAGAAACAACGCATCTCAATATGCAATGTGATTTAAAAAAATCGAAGATCATGATATCAGGTCTGACCGGCGACACAGAGGTTTGTACAGGTTGAGATGTTTAGATTACTATACAGTATTTATGCAGTTTGTTCTGATAACTATTTGATCACTTTCAGTTATAGTCCACACTACTCTGCGTTATCCCACAGCTACTCTTCATTATTCTGCAATGAAACAGTGTTACAATCGATAACTTTTTTCTCAGCATGTTGGTATTTGAAATTGGACCTCACAGAGCACTGCCAGGGATTAGAGAAAGCTTGTGCGTCAGACTACAGTTTATACGTGAGGTGGTCGGTGTAATGTGTGATTTTGTGACATAAGACCCTTTATCCATCTTTCTGGCACCGAGGGCCTTTAGACTCTAGAGTCTAAAATTAAATTCAAGTCCTTGGGCATAGAACCTTTATTGTCACCCAAATAACTTTGTCCCCATTACTGTAATCTTATAATCATATCATTTTTATATTTAAAATATACTCAATGTTAAAACAATCATACGTCTGGTAGATTTGAAACGTCTTTTGCCGAGACGTAAACAGGAAACTTGAAGGTGTGAGTGCAATACAAATCTGTGCATAGAGCAAAACATATGTGTGTACAGATATTCAGTCTCTCAAATAATTTTCTGAACACAATGTTGTGGCAATGCAAATGTAAGATGATCTTGCACAAATGTGCAACCTGAAAAAAAATCTCAGGGTTAGATACCTCAGATACGGGTGAAGATCCTTGACATGGAAGGGCGAAAAGGACCTAGAGTACAAGGGCAAACAAGCAACAGCAGCAGCAACTACAGTAAAACATCCAATGTTGACCATTCTCAGCCAATTATGTTCGCTCATTACAGCTATCATCTATCTAATGGACACCTTATTATCTTATTAGACGGAATGTCCTGACATCACAATGGCTAAGCTGTTGTTTGTTTACTCCTGCCCCTTTGTTCTTTTTCTCATAAATCACCCGCTGAGCATTCAAGCACTCCCAATTACCAAACTATGCATGTTGATTTTAATGTGTAGCCTATGTCACATATTTATTTATTTATACATTTCTGTTCTTCGTAGTAGGCTATGAATCACATGCCTAATCACTGGCTCAGACCTGTCACTGTTACAGGCCTGGTGTTTGTTGCTTTGTGTGCTGACTGTTTGCCTCTGTTTCAGACACCTTGGGTCTCACCTGTAATCTGGCTGTGCGTGTGTATTTAAATAAGCAGAAGGCTTAGGAGTTCTAGTTCTCGTTTTTTCCTTAGTAAAAGTTGATCTCAGCAGCTTTGCGAATAGGATTTAGGAGAAAACTTTCAGTTAGAAGCTTGTAATGCGACTTAAAAGTACTCTTAGTGGTAAGATCAAGTCCTTTGTGAATACGGGCCCTGGACTCATATCTATGGTATTAGACAAACCATGTTCAATCTAAGAAGGGTCTGTATATCTGTTACCACACTGTCTGTGTCCTTGCCTATTCTCATTCATGCTGATAATGTAAAGTACGGTAGATGACAGTTTCCAAACCGTGGTGGGAAACATCCAGTTAACATGTCATTAACATAGTGAGGCATGTTCTCTTACATCTGTAGTGCCGTTGTTGAATTAGTGTGATGGCTAACCTTCATAAATTACTTATCTACTGTTACAAAAAGTGTGAATTCAAACATTAGTAAATAAAAGAACAATGGCAATGGGGGGGCACTGTGGCGCGAGCCAATAAGCCCCCCATTTACGGGCTACAATGCCCGCGGGGACACAGGTTCGATTCCGGCCTGCTGTCGTTTCCCGATCCTCTTCCCACCTCTTCACTCCTCCTCACTGCCTGTCCAAAATGCTTCACTGTTCTATCCAAATAAAGGCTAAAAAGCCCATAAATAAATCATAAAAAAATAAATGAATAAAGAACAATGACAATGACAATGTACCTGTTGTAATAAGAGAGTGAGACAGGTGAATTTTCCTGGAACTGATCACTGGCTTTTCATTTGGTTTGAATGGATAGGCATGTCGGTACTGGACATGGATGCCCCATGAAAACCCTTAACACAAAGGTGCTCTTTGTCAAGATTAAAAGCTCAGAGCTCCGTGGAATAAACCAATTGCAATTAGCGCACGTGAGGGAACTGGAATTGTTCTCGTCAATGTTTTCCATTCTTTTCCTCCATGTGTTTGCACACAGTAGTACAGTAGTACAGTACATTACAGTGGATCATCTCCACTATATCCCCCCATAATCATCTCTAAATAATGCTTTAATGAATGCTCAGTGAGGCTTGGCACAGACAGGTGTTACTGCTGTTGCTGTGAGCAACGGTAAAAGGGCGGGTGTTTTATTCATTCAACCCCTCAAAGAATTGTGGTAGACGTGGAGGAGAGGACAGCACCAAAAGCTCCAGTGGCGTTGTCAAGCGCAATTAAAGTGGAAGTACTGATAGTGAGCAGTCCTCCATTCGCTATACAGAATAACACATTTCTCAGTCCTTCCACTGACACGCAGAGGCCTGGCAACCTGCACTAGTGAGAAGCACAGTCCAGTACTTGGGCTGAATTTAAAAGCCCTTGGATGCAGGCGTGCCACAAAGGAGGGTAAAACCAATGGGTGCTAGTATCAACCACAAGCACGTGTCTTCAGGTGTCTGAAAATGAGGTGTAGACGTTGTTGGCAGACGATGGGTGGAAAGCCAGACGATCCGCTTCCAGCGAAGTAATTCTAAGTAATGATTGGTGAAGACCAGTCACCTGACCGGAACGGAAAACACAATACGTTTGATTGGTT
This sequence comes from Clupea harengus, assembly GCF_900700415.2. NCBI lineage: Eukaryota > Metazoa > Chordata > Actinopteri > Clupeiformes > Clupeidae > Clupea > Clupea harengus. The sequence goes on along the minus strand of NC_045156.1, from coordinate 11,583,789 downwards.
AACACCAGGACCTTTATTTTGTCCTTGAGTAACGATATCGATTGCCCGACAGACATCACACAGCTCTGCTCCCGCTGAACTCCTCTGGTGAATCAGAGTGTGCTGCCTCACATCTCTAAAGCTTATTCTAATGGCTAATGGCTGAGCGTGATAAAAGACAGACGACATCTGACCTTGGACTTGCACAAGACACCACTGTGTCAATAACTGCTGATAAGAATGACTCGTACATTGTCATATCGATTGTGACATGAGGCCACACCCTTCCTTTGTAATATACCTAGGACTGATTTCATCATACCCGAGGCTTTGTTTTGGTCATTATCCAGAGAAGTGACCAAAATGTCAAGATCAGAAAAGAGTGGAATAATGTTCCATGGTATATTTTACATTCTAGAAAACATTGTCTTGATGTTCCGCTAATATCTCTCTTTCTCCTTCTCTCTTTTTCAGTTTTGTTTTTCAATTTAGTGAGCCTTATCGTCACCTTTTGAATTGCCAAAGAATAACATTTAAGTTTTTTTTCCAAGAGTCTGCCATGCACTCTCAATTTATTTTCTGTCTGTGACTCATTCACCCAGAGAAGTTCCCCCCTTTCTTGTTGTGACACACTGGCCTCGGAGTAGAGTGGCACTGAGACAGCCTCCTCACCCATCTGACTCACCTGCACAGCTCCTAGACCGCACAGCTTGTAGACCGCACAGCTCATAGACCGCACAGCTCGTAGACAGCACAGCTCGTAGACCGCACAGCTCGTAGAATGCACAGCTCGTAGACCGCACAGCTCGTAGACAGCACAGCTCGTAGACCGCACAGCTCGTAAAATGCACAGCTCGTAGACCGCACAGCTCATAGACCGCACAGCTCGTAGAATGCACAGCTCGTAGACCGCACAGCTCGTAGAATGCACAGCTCGTAGACCGCACAGCTCGTAGAATGCACAGCTCATAGACCGCACAGCTCGGAGACCGCACAGCTCGTAGAATGCACAACTCGTAGGCTGCACAGCTCGTAGAACGCACAGCTCGTAGACCGCACAGCTCGTAGAATGCACAGCTCGTAGACAGCACAGCCCGTAGACCGCACAGTTCGTAGACCGCACAGCTTGTAGACTGTGTATGTCTGTAATGATGCCTATGAGGAAGGCCAGGAGGAGTTACACTGAATCTCCACGTTTACACCTTAAAGGTACAGTCTGTGATTCTGCCAAAATGTTGATGACATTTGAGCTCAAAAGGCAATCAAATTACACCTCTCCTTCCAGTGCTCCTGAAACAATGTGTTGATAGGCTGGGATAGAGTATGCTTTGTTTGTTTCCTATTTAAAGAGCCTGAACTGTGTGTAATCACCTGAGTTTTTGCTTTAGTGCACACACAGAACGGGCAGCTGGAGGATTGTGAGGAGAAATTTGCTGGATTTGACAAAAACAACCAGAGAGGCTGAACGTGTGGCCTACTGTAAGCTGAGCTGGGGAGAACATGGGGACCTGGAAATGACAGGAAGTTCTACGTAAGTATGTGAAAATGTATTTTAAAAGGGATAGATGTGTCTATCCCCACAGGATTACGAAATTTGCGTGTGTGCACTCATACATGCAGGCATGAGAGTGTGAGTATGTGTGTGTGTGTGTGTGTGTGTGTGTGTGTGTGTGTGTGTGTGTGTGTGTGTGTGTGTGTGTGTGTGTGTGAAAATACATGAAATCACGTCTCATTTGCAAGAGGCCCTATAATTGTAAATTCTAAAAAACATATTTGTAAGATATGTAAGATAGATAGTCAGAAAGCGTGTTGTCATGTGGCATAATTCCTAAAATGCTCAGCCTCTGACACTGCAGCGTGGCACAATAAAATCTGACTCCGTCGACTATGAAACTGATTATTGCCTTGGATTATTGAAGGATCCGACGTTCAGAGCCTGTCCAGAGAACAGCAGACGCTGAGACAGACCGAGACCAGACTGGAGTTGGGTCAACATCCAGTGCAGACAGCTAAATCTAAGCCCTCACTGGCAGGCATTGTGAGGTCCCTAAGACACTGATTGTAAATGATAAATGTGCGGCCTTTAGTTGACCACTGAGGTAAATTGGAGGTAAATAGATTTATAGGGGGAAAAAAAGCAAGCCATTGTTTTAACTCATTTCATTCCTTTTTGGCAAGTAAAAGAAGTCATACAGAGTTCATGCTTTAGCATGGTTAGGAGCCCTTTCCATTCGACCTACCTATTCTGAAGCCTGATGACTAAGCCCAAAATAAACGAATGACACGTCCAAAAGAGGCTCTGAGCGTGCTACGTGTTGCGCAGTCCAAAGAACCCCTTACAAAAGGGGAACTCTCTGTGATGAATGTGTGTGCTTGCCTGCTCGCTTTGCTTTGTGTGCAGAAGAAAAGCAGTGTTAAATGCAGGGGCTGCTAAACCGCTAACCGCTAACCGTTGCCACTGCGGCGGCAGCTTTTGGCTGTAACAGGAGCCAAGTCCAGGCTCCATCACTCCAGCACAGTTGACTGGCAATGCGAGGGACCAGGACTGAGTGCTCACTGACCCTGAAACACAGGCATTCAGGCTGGGAAAGCAGCTTAGCAACAGCAAGACGGGCTGGAAAATGTGCACGCTGCTTCATAAGGTGATTTTGTAAATGGGGGGGGGGTTCAGGGGGGTTGGGTTGTGTAACGTGAAGAGAGCGAGGTGTATGCAGTAGCAGCAGGGGCATGCACACTCTGTGGGATTACAGTTTGGGCCTACAGCTAAATCACCTCTGCTTATGAGGAGAACTAGCTTGGTTTTATTTCAGGACTTTTACTATGCGGCCAATGAGTTCATGGGAACTGGCATTATGAGAGCCTGGGTCCAAGAGGGTTTCCGTAGAAGTTGCATGATGAGGTAGAGTTGTAGTGTGCATCTTATTTACCCGTTTATCCCTCGTGTTTTTGCTAACACCATGGTCCACAAGGTGAACAGCAGGAGAATACTGCATGCACACCAGGGGAAAGAATAAACAAGCATAGAAATTGTATTTTTTTATTTCATTTTTAGACACCCACGTCGCTTTTTCTGAAACAATTTCACCATACAGCTTTCTTTTCATGATAACTCAGACCTCTCAAAGGCCTTAACGCTTTAAGGGCCTCCCCTGCTTCCAACCCTCCAGCCCGTTACAGATCATCTTAGGGACGACTAAAAGCTTTGATCACAAGCAGCAGCACTCCGAGAGCTGAAGTGCCATTCAGGCCAGGTCCAAAATGAAGACAGCAGTGTTTCTACCCACTTCATGTTCCCCCTCATGGCCTTCATGAGTCCAAGCATCCCGGTGTATGGTGGGAAATACAGCAGTAGGGCACATGGACGACATGGGGAATGTGGTGAACGTGGTGAACATGGTGAACGTGGAGAACGTGATTGTCTGGGTTTGGGGGAAGGGGCTGGGTTGTTTAATCCCACAATAATTAAAAGGGAACTTGCAAGACAGTCGGAAAAATGGGGCTTCATTCAAAGGGGTAATTCTATAGGGCGTGCGTGTACTTTTCCCAAGGTGCTCTTTATTGGACCACAATGGTTTCCTTATTAGCTCTTTCTTGGCCCAATGTGTAGATTGTCTTCTCACAGTCTGGGGAATAAATGGTTTATTTAGTGTGGGTGTTTACTGTTAATGTCGTCCCGTTGTAATAAGGGCTTCAAAAAGTGATTCTCCTGGATTTTCCTGTTCATTTTGTTGGATGAGTTGGTAAACTATTGTATGTCACCGCCACGGGAGATTTGGATATCTTATATTTTATAGAAAGACACTATGTCATGGTTCCATTTAAAATGTTTTACGACCTGGGTACAAACTGAGACAACTCCCCTGGATACTGAGAAAAGATAAACGACTTGGCAGCAATCCTTGAAGTGATCTTTACTCTGAACATTCCCAATGAATTCTATACTGTCCCGCATTGAGTTAAAGACTAAATAGTGAAATGAGGGCAAAATTGTTAAATGAATACAGAGAAATACAAAGTTTATTCTTTGCTTAGTAGACAAAAATTAAAGAAAGTGTGTGACTTTTAGGGGCATCCCCAGTAGATATATATTTTTTTATATATATCTATATATGTACGTTTATCCATCTCCTTCCCATCTACACTTACCCTCCATGCCTTTTTCAGATTAATTTCAGTGAAGCCATGCTGAGACCAAAACATGACAGGCTTATGTCATATTCTCAGTTATTGCCTGTATCTGTGGATTAGGCCCAGAGCAAACAGCCCAGTGAGTTCCTCCCTCTGCCAATCTGCCTCGAGCCCCCAGTGATCCCTTCCTCATTCATTCAGTCCAATTAGGGAGACGTCTGTCTGCGGTTCCCCTCTGAAACCACGCCGAATAGAAAAACACTCTGTCAGCCTGCGTTAGGATGAACCGCGCTGTTTTTCAGAACCACTGGAGCATCGGAAGCCCGTGGAAAACCAGGGGGTTGAGGTAACGTGACCGGGGGTGCCAGGGGGCTGAGGTAACGTGACCGGGGTGCCAGGGTGAGGCCATAGTTATGACAAGACCATAACAGACGGGAAGGATAGGTTAGGAAGTTGAGGATAGGTTAGACTAGATTAGCATAGATCGGGTTAGATTGGTTTAGGTGAGGTTGAATTATAGATTGTGTTAAATTAAAATAAAGAGACGAGGCTGACAGGGAGAGTCTAGAGCCAACAGACCGTTAGGGCAGTTATTACAAAAGGCAATTTGGTTTAAGTTTAGGATAAGTGAGTTTAGTATGGGTTAGAATGGACTGTAGGTTATGGTTAAATCAGGTTAAATTAAGATAATGTGATACGAGTGTCAAAAGCCAAAAACAGTTATGACATCCATTACAATTAATTTGGTTTATGTTTTTGGATAGGTTAAATAGATTAACATAGGTTAGGTTAGGACTGGTATAAGGTTAGGGTTAGGGATAGGTTAAATAGATTAACATAGGTTAGGTTAGGACTGGTATAGGCTAGATTGTATTTTGCAGAGTGTAGTTCACTTTTACACCACCGTCCGTGGTAAATACAAATTCTGCTTTGAGACCCCCTAATGGACAGTGGTACATGTGTATTTGTTGACCAGCTAAAGGATATGGAACTGGCAAAGACAACGCCGGAAGTAAAAAAAAAACATGTTGGCTTGCAAGGTAGAGTAATATTACAAAATTGTACACAAATATGATTTTGCATAGTTTTACTTATTGTTGGAGATGAACTCTAACAAGGCCAAAAGAATAACAACAAAAGAAATACACCTCACGTTTTCAGCCTATATACATTGTTTTCTAAGCATTTGAATGTAGAGTGTGTGTAATCTAATAAAATCTTGTTGACGACATGATAAAGGCACCTGTTGTGCATAATATACATTGGACAGTGTCATTTATTACAAGCTAACTAGTTAGCTGATTTTCAAGTTTCATTTTCTAGTTTTCAAGGTTGCAAACTTCCAAGGCATGTTTGTCGAGAGATTGACGAAGACTGATCAAACTTTGTGGTCTGACATGAGTTTATTTGGATGCTAGCCTGAGACGGGACTGAGGTCGATGACTTTGGGCATCTGGGAAAACTACAAATCTCTTTGAGACAGATTTACATGTTACAGCCTATGTTGCATTTCATAAATAACATTGGCAGGGATGTTTATGATGAAAAACTAGCGAATTGACAACTTTCCTAACACAGTCAAACATCAAGCAAGCACAACACAAGACATAGTTAGACAGCTAATAAGTTACTGACTAGTCCAACAGGAAGAAGGCCAGCTCGGCATCTGACCTGCATCTCTTTTAGCTCTCAAGGAAACACAGATAGCCTTCTAGATTGTGCCTCTAACAACATTCCAGAACTGCATAGTTGCATTTGGTTGACTTTCTCACACCCCTGCTGGTGCTTTTCCATGCAAGGGTTAAACTAGGGGCAGGGAAATGGATTTAAGAGTACGTAGTAAGTGAGATATTGCATTAGAAGATGATTTCTTTGTCCTGTTTGGGTTCATATGAATGGTCTCAGTCTGAGTGGTAGAGTGGTCTCAGTCCTGCAGCTGAATAGATAAGTCTTAACATGGATTTCAGAAACATGAGTATTCTGGTCTCTGTGAGTTGTAGGTAACCCCCTTCTGGAGGGAACAAACCGTGACAACAGTGTTTACATTTGTGAACTGTCAGACATTTATATGTGAACCAGGTAATACAATTGTGAATCGTGTCATTTTCATTTTTTTGTGAATTTTGAAACTATTCTAGGTATAGGTTAGGTTAGTTTATTGGTTATTGAGGTAATATAATCAGATTGCTATGGAGAGTCGACCCTAAAACAAGATATTATTTCTACATGAACTTCAGGAAATTTGGTTGAAGTTTAGGGTAGGTTAGGCTAGATTATCATCGGTTAGATTAGATTTGTTGTAGGTTAAAATGGATTATAGGTGACGTTAAATTGAAATAATGTGACCAGGGTGAGTGAGAATCCAGTGCCAACAGTCAGACTGTGTGTTACTGCAAGTTATGTTATCCATTTTGAAGAATTGAATCTGTAGCTTTTGTACATCAGTGGTGTGAGAGTGGTGTGAATAGCCAGACACATTCAAAGCCACACTGAGGTCACTATACACAATGGGTTAATACGTGTGTGTGTGTGTGTGTGTGTGTGTGTGTGTGTGTGTGTGTGTGTGTGTGTGTGTGTGTGTGTGTGTGTGTGTGTGTGTGTGTGTGTGTGTGTGGACAATGACCCATAGGATACTGAACAAAACCACGACTTTGGAACCTTATCAGCTCTCTGAAAAATATGACTGGATTGACCCTTCTATAATTTTGAAAACGATTCTGGTAGACTTCAAAGGCATTGGACTAATTTGAATTCTTTAGAATTCCTGGCAAGAGGCTTCCTGTCTGAATGGGATTGCCTGAGGAAGAGCAAGGGTCACTGTCCTCAGATCAAGCTTTTCCTTTGAATTTGAGCAATGATTTGGACTTGGCCCAGGAAATGCTAATATTGATAATGTCATTTGATACCATTTAACCAAATAGTTGTGTCTGAAAAATAGGGAAGTAACCCTCTGGCAAATACTCTAGCTCGTCATTTTATTGCTTAATAGCCCATAGTCTGTAAAAGGCATCTCTGGTTTGTCACATTAAATATTGACACATTCAAAGCAATTAAGGGGATTGCTGGAACACGAGCCATGTCTCTTTATTGTTTTCGAGGAAGTGATACATCTCTTTATGGGGATAGGTGTGTGAGGATGTGTATATGAGTGTGTGTGTGTGTGTGTGTGTGTGTGTGTGTGTGTGTGTGTGTGTGTGTGTGTGTGAGAGAGAGTGAGTGAGTGTGTGTAGCTAAGGGCCTGCCAGCACACACAGGATCTGGCTGGTTTGGCTCATAGACACGTGGGGCTGACTTCACTGTGGGGCTGACTTCACTTTACCAGCCGTGCTGTTCCACACGTATCTCTCTCTCTCTCTCTCTCTCTCTCTCCTCCATCTTTCTCTCTCCCTGTTCATCTCTCACTCTCTATCCCCTTTTCTTTCTCTGTCTCTCTCTCTTTCTTGCTCTCTGTCCTACCCACATCACTTTCTCTCTCTGAGTCTGTCTGTATGTCTGTCTGTCTGTCTATCTGTCTGTGTGTCTGTCTGTCTGTCTATCTGTCTGTGTGTGTGTGCCTTTCTGTCTGTCTGTCTGTCTGTCTATCCGTCTGTCTCTCTTTGTTATGTTTCCTCTCTCTCTCCCCCGCTCTTCTTTTTTGGGTTATCTAAGATCCTGCTCCTCTCTCTCCCCTTACACTCACTGTCACTCTCCTAGCGCAGCCCACTTAACGCTGCCAACATGCATGCAAAGCTCTGACACACACTCCAGCCAGCGCGTGTAGTGGAAACTCTCGGCCAAATGGTGTTCGTGCCTGTGGGCATGTGATGTACTCTCTCTCTCTCTCTCTCTCTCTCTCTCTCTCTCTCTCTCCTCCATCTTTCTCTCTGCCTGTGCGCATGTGATGTACTCTCTCTCTCTCTCTCTCTCTCTCTCCTCCATCTTTCTCTCTCCCTGTGCGCATGTGATGTACTCTGGCATTCACTAACTATGTCTCAGAGTTCTGAAATAGAAATTTGGGAAGCACAGCATAGGCCTTGGGAGAATACTGATGCGGGAAAGACAACGTAGCATTGACAACATATGACAATGTGTGTAAGGGAAATGTGTGACTGTGTGGATTTTTACTGTGGATCAGGAAAGAGAGGGGATTTTCTTATGAAAGCATCTCCTTAAGTTCTTCAATTAAAGTATACATGGACGTACACAGATACAGCAAGTGAATTACTAATTCTCAGTAATTGAACACAGCTCTTGTCAGCTGCCTGAAAAGATAGTGACGCTTCAGTGATGCCTGTGAAACCTCAGCTTCCTCACAAGCTAAACAAAATCGAGCTCTGCTGTGAGTTTCTTATGTAAAACTGTAGTTCATTTGCACCCCGGCCAAACCACATCATCCCGCCCCTGATGCAGCGATACTGGCCATGCCAGTTCCTGCCGTTACCTCAGATGAACTCGCATGCAACATACGGGTCCAGCAAGAGAGACACACCCCCTCTGTGATGTCTGAGGCAGGGCTGAAAGAGGATCACATGCTCATTCTCCGATGCGTTTTTAGAGATCTTTTTTTCTCACATCGCCATCAAAGACAGGCTGACAGGGGAGCCATCAGTGATAGGATCATATTTTGAGTTTCCACAGAGCTAATCTCTATAAACTAGCTTCAGGGAATGTGATTGGCGCGATTTCAAGCTTACCTGGCAGCATTTCTGAACATTGCCTCTGGGTTAAAACGGAAGTTAGTTCATGAGATTTTTTTTTACTTCCTTGCTGTTGTTCATGGTTATAATTAACACATGGCAAAGTGCTAACTTGGGCTTGAAAGGCATTGTTCCTTCAAGGGATCTACTCTAATGGAAAATAGTATCATTCAGAAGAACAGCTGTTGGGATTTTGTGTGGGGGTTAAACATGATCTAAAGCTCTCCTCCTCCTATTTGAAGATGTCAGAATTTTTAGGAACACAGTATGTTTTTACACTGTGGTATCCTTATGTTTTTTATTGAATGAATTGAATGCATTTCTAGTGAATAGAGCAGCCATTTAAATGTGAGTCAGATGTGATGTTAGGACTTTTTTTTTCATTGATCAAGGAATGTGTTTTTTTTATGTGTCACTTTTGTTTGTAGTCTCGTATGAGTAAATGTGATTTGAGATGTGAGGGCAGGAGCATCTTTCCTCCAAGTGACATTCTTCTAAACTCATAAAACTACATACAAATGAATATCCGGCCTTTTAGAACGCTGTAATATTCTGTATTTTTTTTTTTTCTCATCCCATCTCCAGGTTACTCCCACAAAGCCCATCTTTGTTCTGGATAGACAAATGCAAGGTGACACTCTGTATGGCAAGTTTGCCAAACCACATTATTAGCCCAGTAATAATGGCTGTTTGGTTTAGCCGTAACGGAGGCCAGGTTTGCTGATGTCAGAGATGTTCTATGCGCACGCTTGACAGAGGCGTTCTTGTTGTCGTCTCTGAAACAGAGAGGCTTGGGTTCAGCCTGTCCCTCCGTGGTTCAAAGATCCTGTCTTTTCAGAGGCTCTCTTTGGGAGTCACACCTGAATCGCTGGTTAACGGAGATGTGGCAAAGCCTCAATGGCGCAGCAGGGCTGAGTCCTTGGATGTCTGCCTCTTTGGCACACTGGACCACTGGAACAAATCTCCATTTTTCATGAAGCCTCTCCCTGCCTTTCCTCTTGAGGCTTCTTCAATGGTTTTGTTCTTGGAGATCTGTGTTGTAGTCTGACAAAGAGAATAGACATAGTCTAAAAGGGGTTTCCATTTCCAGTTCCACTTAATATATTCATTTGGCAGATCGTGTTATCCAAAACGTCTTACAAGTGGGGTACAACAAAGGGAGAATAGGTTAGGAGGCCCAGTCAGAGGAAGCACCAACAAACCAGTAGTCAAGGTGACCAACAAACCTGACTCCAAACCTGACTGAAAGGGTCACCTTTCAACACCTTGTATCACCGTTACAACAGTAACAACATCCACATACCGTATACTCAGAGTATAATATCATTTCCTTTTCTGTTGTGAAACCATCAGATTTAATTTTTAGGATTTAATTAGCCCCTTCTATATTCTACTGTCAGTTGTAGTTTAAATCAAAACTCGAGTCATATCAATGGCTGTCCAATCAAGTACCTTCTGTCCACTTTCCTATAGCTTCATGCGAACACTTAAAAAAAAAAAAAAAAAACCTTCTGAACAGAGGCCCTCTACAAACATCTTCCAGAGATGAAGGTGCGTTTGAAGCTTTGTCATACCCACAGGTTTAGGGGAAGCCGAGGCTGGACGCTTTGTTAGTCTAAATGTCCTGACAAAATGCTCAGACGAACAGCCATCCACCCAAACAAATAAAGAAACCAAGGGGAACTGCAACAAAGCAGTAGAGAACTGAGGATTTCAGTACAAACAAACGGAGCTGGGTGTTGAGTGGCAGTTCCATTCCTCGTCGACTTCCTGCTTAGGTTATCGTGCAAAGAACTGGATACCATGGGTAGATGACCGGAACTGAGCCGTGTGAATACACTACAAAGAGATTGATTTTTGTACCAGGGTAACATTTAGCCTGAGATATACTCTGCACAGAAGAATTAAGTTGCTTCAACATCTCCCCCCTCTCGTGTCAACCCTCAGAACTCGTGTATATCACAGAATACAGTAGTCTGGGTTCCCCCAGTGTTGAGCAATGAGAAGAGGGAAATGTAGGACTAACAAGAGTAAAGGTTTTCGGTTCCCACAAGTTTGAAGCCAAAGTTCGAATTGCATCTCTTGATATGTTCTTCAAACTGTGAATTAAACGTCCATAAATCTGCCACCTCATACTTCTGTGATACTAAAATTAAAAAGAGGTAAGGATCAAGAGCAAAGGGTATCATATTAATTCTTGTTTCTGAACTTTAATTGGCATATTTAGCTTGTGGTTGATTTTATTATCATACACCAACAATGTCTATGGTTTCCTCGTACACTAACAATGTCTATGGTTTCCTTTATAAGGGGAGGATGCTTGCTTTGCCTGAAAAAAATGGGGTTTCAAATGGATCCCTGTGGGAGCACGGTTGTGTCCCTCAGCAGGAAAACAAACACAAAACAACGTTAGGTAAACATATAATGTTATTGCCAGAGGGGTAGATTATATTTGTTTTCATTTTTTCATATGAATGCGAAGTGTTTGCAAATGAATCAAATAAGTTGGATCTCCACATCATGAAAACAATCCCGGATATCAGGGAAACAGTACCTCATCTGCACACAGCACCCAAAGGCCTCCAGTTATTTTCCCTTTGCCTCATCACCAAAGGTCAGTCTGTGATATCCATTATGACATTAGAATGTGATTGTCCTAGACAAAGCCCACTTCAATGTCAGACATTCAGTGTATTTTTAGACAGTGGATAATATCTCTTGGTAACATCAAGTCAAGTAGGGAGCAACTCTAACCCTAACCCCAGGATTTGTATTATCTGACAGTTATCTGTGTTGGGGTCAAACGTTAACATCTGTGACTCTCAGAAGTGGCTCACACATACTCACTGTACCCTTGTTATTTTGCTGTAAACTTTATTTTGGTTGTTGCTGAGATGCTGTAGGGGCATTGTTTGGGGCAAAACTAAAAGTGTTGCAATTCATAAGCGATCTGATTCACCACAGACTCACAAAGTACAGCCGGTACTACAGCAGGTGTCGTTAAGGTGTCAAATTGACTCAACCTGTAGCTGCCCCCTGGTGGTCATAATGCATCACCGTACAGACCAAACCTCTGTACTGTTCACTGTCAACTTTTAGAAACGGATTATAGAATATAGTAATTTAATTTCACTCGGATAATAGGCTATGCCATTGGTATGTACACATGTCAAATGAAGCACTACATTCCGGCCTTAGGGCTTTATATTGTAATTCCTTGTCAAAGTAGCTAAATCAGTGATCAAAGACAAGTTCCCCTCTGATGTCCTATGCCCTACAACATTTAATTGAACACTTAATATGTCTGCTTAGAGAGACTAATTTGGCTTCAAAGTCATTAAATAATTAGGGACTGATTGAAAACATGTCCCAGAAACTCACACACACTGGTCCTTCAGGAATTGAACTGAGTGTAGTGATTAAATAATTTAGCTTCAGAGTTTCAGCTGTTTATTATTTCGAAAGTCATATTGAACTGAAACATGCAATAGTTAGTTAACAAGCCTCTACTAGCAGGTAGTGGTGTTGGCACTCACAGCAGTCACAGAGTTGTGTAGGTCGTGTATCCTTGAATGACCTCGCACTCGGCCTGCCTGTCTGCTCCATTGCGATCTATTGCGATCTATTGCATGTATCATGTTTCTATGTCACAGTATTTCACATACACACACACAGACAGACACACAGACAGACACACACATGTACACTAGAGTGTCCTTAGACAGAGAGATAGGGTAAAGGCAGATGAAGGCAGACAAAGCGAGCATTTCTGAAGTTTTTCTCAAACTCGAAAATAGGTGATGTATACAAACAATTCCAAGATAAGGCTTCCATTCAGCCAGTCTAATTAATCTGCTTTATGTGTTATTTTTCCATAATTAATTAATCTAAATGAACGCGTTATGTACAACAATATGAGCTTCGTTGTATAACTGTACTTGCCATTTACTTAGAAATGTTGGATGGGCATGTCTATAAAAAATGTAAGATCATGCTGAATGCAAGATCTTTATACAGCATTATGGGTGGAAAAGAAGTAGAGCTGATCCTGTTGACAATTTAAGTCGACTTTAAGCCACGTCAGAGAAACAAAAGATATTACAGACATTTATTCACTTGGCACTTTTATCCAAAGCGACTTAAAAGAAAGGTACAATTCAAATAGAACTCCTCAAGAGAACCTACTGAGAGTGAGCATGACGATACTTAGTGCGACAACAGAGTCCACCATACAAAAACAAAAACAACATCAGACCAGACCAGACCAGACCAGACCAGACCAGCAAAACATGAATGACAGATCCATGATAGCCTTTGCTCTGGAGTCCAGGAATAACAGAAACGTGACGTCACTATTAAATCCTCACAAGCCTGACATGTTCAATTCAGGATCTTTCACAAATCCATTTCCCATAAGCAAATCCTAACTTAATATTGGTGTTTTGCCTTATTTTGCAAAACCTTAACTTGCTTCATGTTAGAAATCCTAACATACTTATTGGTTGCTACTCATAATAAATAAACGGTCATGTCTGTTAGGAAGCCAGCAACAGTCCACACACACAGAGAAGTATAATCTTAAAAATCTGCTCCATTCACTCCAAGCCCCAGTCCCATAGTTGGGTTTCCCTCATGTTTGACTCCTCTGAGAGTCGGGCCCACTGCGTGGGCAAAGAGAGGCTGACAGTTTAATGACAGAGCGATAAACAGAAAGGCAGGTACACTAAATCTCAGCAAGGGGACAGCAATGCCCTCTGGGTAATGTGACCTCTCTCAGGGCCCGGTGAGCTCATAATCTCGGGCGGCGACCTCCGAGACAGCCATCAAAGCTGATGACAGCAGAGAACAACTGCGGCCGCGGTCTCCCTGGAGATGCAACAGCGGCCTCGTGTCTGACTGAGAAGGCGGAACAACCAACAGCTGCTGTCTAACTGCTTAAGACAACTTTCAACAGAAAAGATTAAGGGATGCTGTAAGATATGCTCATACTTGCAATATGAGATATTGCCATTACTGTGCACATAGGGTGAGTTCAAAAAGAAGAAACAACTACTTTTGACTGTCTACAGAAGGGTTGCTCAGCACAGAGAAATCTCCCATTCTTCTTTGTAAGAGTAACAGCCTTTCAGCATTGCCTCAAACAGCATAGCAGATGAGTTTAAGTCTTGTGTCTTGCCTCAGGATCCATGAATAATTAGTGTGTGTAACCGAAAGTTAAATATATACACAGTGCAGAGTGCTCCTCTATTAAACTTTTAAATATCTCCAAATCATTTTGAACTTTTTCACAAACAATTTGAAAGGTCGCATTTGAAAGGCTCCTCCCTACCTGCATTCCATTGGGTCCTCTGATGAGGTCCGTGGTCTCCGTGGCGATGACCAGCAGTGGTTTCTCCTCATTAATAACAGTCATCTCGAGCTTCTTTCTTGATGCACTGTCAACAGAAACGTGAGGTAGAAAGGACGAGACCCAGGGGGACACAGGCAAAAATGAAGTGTGAGGCTCAGATCAGGCATCTTCTGTCTACAACAACCCCTCTTATTTAGAACACATGCCACTCCTCCAGTCTCATCACCTGATCCCATAATGTTATGAAGTCATTACGGGATACCATGTTGAGTGGTTGATTCCTCGAGTCAAGTCCCTTCACAGCGTCATAATAAACAAGAGGTGGCTGCACTTCATAATGAAAGTCGCCACGAGAGAAAGATTGTAACCCTCATGCGGTCTTAATTACGGTTTAACCTCACTGCACACTGTTGTATCAAAACTACTAAACTAGACAGGGGCCTTTGACAGAGCATGTCTAACTTCACAGTATGGAAGATCTGGATGGAAGTTGATCCAGTATTTCGTCATTTAAATCTATCTCAGACCGGGATTATTGGATGCACAACTTTTGACAGGTCTAAACCTAAAAATAGATTGAGTCAAAGACGTCTCCAAATGCAATGGCCCAAAGCAGAGGGTGGCCTTAATGAAGAAATGAAACACGTTCAGCAACTAATTATAAGTGTGAAGGAAAAAGCCAGCTATTATCCTGAGAGATAATAGCCTAGTTCCCTTGTCTCCTGTTTCAGGGTGAAATGCTTTGCTGACCTTTGTGTTTCTTTGCTTCAACTTGTGCTTTCTACCAGTAGAGGGCAGTGTTATTGTGTGTTTACTGGGCTTGTCTTGAGATGAGACTCTATGTCTATGGACACCACAGATGAGATGATGCTCTGCATCTATGGACACACATGAGATGATACTCTGTATCTATGGACACCACAGATGAGATGATACTCTGTATCTATGGACACCACAGATGAGATGAGACTCTGTATCTATGGACACCACAGATGAGATGATACTCTGTATCTATGGACACAGATGAGATGATAGTCTGTATCTATAAACACCGCAGATGAGATGATACTCTGTATCTATGGACACAGCAGATGATACTCTGTATCTATGGACACAGATGAGATGATACTCTGTATCTATGGACACAGATGAGATGATACTCTGTATCTATGGACACAGGTGAGATGATACTCTGTATCTATGGACACAGATGAGATGATACTCTGTATCTATGGTCACCACAGATGAGATGATACTCTGTATCTATGGACACAGATGAGATGATACTTCGTATCTATGGACACAGATGAGATGATACTCTGTATCTATGGACACAGATGAGATGATACTCTGTATCTATGGACACAGATGAGATGATACTCTGTATCTATGGACAATGATGAGATGATTGTATCTATGGACACAGATGAGATGATACTCCGTATCTATGGACACCACAGATGATATTTTTGTTCCGTGGACTGGTGACATTTTTTTTTAATTTGTCATAAGAAATCACACAAACTTGCCTTCTGTTTCCACCCATAATATTGAGGATTTGTTTGTAATGAATCCACTCTGATACTCACTGATACTCTGTTTTTTTCTGGGGCAACAATAATTTGCCATCAATTATGCTGTGTTGGCCCACCCATCTCAGCTGCTGACACTGCCCAGCTGGACATTACGGACGACCATCTCCATATCGACAGACGTATCACTGAATTTTCACACCATTACGTCCAACAGAGTGACAACAACACAGAGAGTCTTCATTAATATTTGAGAGGGGTTCCTATCCATTATGTATGGGGGGGTTCTGTTGTTACATTTTTTACTTCACATGAATCAGGAGGGGGTGGGCAAGTGGGGGGGTTGGGGGAGGTGGGCGTACGCCGGTCTCATGTCAAGCGGAGCGCTGCCAGTGATCACCCCATGGGTGACATGGGATATGTCACTGGATCCAGCAAGCATTGGTCGGGAAGGCCCTCTAACTGGACCGGTGGGGATTGTGAGTTACTGGAAAGACTCTGGCGCAGGACGGAACTGGACGACACTGGGCAGCGGTGGCGGACGCCTCGTGTTTCTGGAAGTCGGCCATCAGGGGAGCTATGAGAGAGAGGGAATGATTAACCTGCGGTCGACCCAAATCAGTTTCATCCAGATTAATTATTCAACACCAGGTCATCGCCGGTAGTCACCACTGCTTTTTAGACTCAAAGGAGAAAAATTGCCCATTTGAATAAGCCAAAAGATTTGATTCATTTTATTTTAGAACTCTTTATTTTAAAAGATTACACCCTCTATACATGGTTAAGCAGTCCGGTATACATACAGAGACACTACAAGAAAATGCAATTTTTTTATTGATGTCTGCATAATTTCAACTTGCAAATATCATGCATAGCCTCAAGGCTTTCTGGAGAGGCAGACAGTATTGATCCCCATTATCTGTCCAAGACTGGAGTGCTGAATAGAAATGCTGATGTTTATAGGCAGAGGATTTAAAGTCTCAGACAGTGGGGTGAAAACAGAGTCACTATCTTGCAGAAACTTACTGTATTGCAGATAAGGCTTATCTAGGTGGTGATCTGAACAGAAATCAATGGTGAAGCTTTGGCGATTTTGATCACACCACTGGACAACTGGGCTGTGTCATATTCACATCACTGCATGTTTAAATTTGAGTATGAATCCTTTACCTATTTGAAGCCACACTTCTGTGTTCACCAGTGATCCACAAATGATCCACATAGTGTAAACATATGTATATCCCGTTATAAATAATAACATTCAATGCACAATTATTATATGGTCTCTTAAGAGTGAGAAGCAGTTTGAAATTGTAAAACCCAAGTCCTAAGATTCCTACTGTATGTGTTGGATATGCCTTTAAAAACCCCAGTCCTATGATTCCTACTGTATGTTTTGGATATGCCTTCAACACGCTTGGCCGACACTGATGTGCGTGAAGAAGGCGGCTCTGAGGTTGCATCTTAATTTTCAATATTGGCCCCATGCAGGTCACAGGGTG
>NC_045156.1:11519122-11561622 GCF_900700415.2 Clupea harengus | reverse complement strand
TACTCTATGTAATGACTAATAGTCAATGTACTCTCCCTCTTCCTCTTAGCCATACTTTGTTACACATGATATTATTACATTGTACTTAAAAGTAAAGTTACACACCACCAGCTATGTGTAATAATATATATATATATATATATATATATATATATATACTATATAAAGTTTGTGTTTCTACTGAGAGTGAACCCACAATGCCTGGAGAAAATCCTCAGGCTTCTTGTGTGAGCATTTCACAGGTCATCCCAAGGTCATGGCCCCAGTGTCCCCAATGACCCTGATGGCCCTGATTGTGTGCTGGGAAAAACCTTGTTGGCCTCCATCAGGGACATTCAGTATGAAGTTAAGGACCAACCGTGTAGTAGGCGTGTCTGTAAACAGCACCTCTGAATCACAGGCAGCATAGTGGCATGGTCCACCAGGTAATAGATTGCCAGGTGTTCATATCTATTTACTTACACAGCTGTGACTATTCACAGAGAAAGATGGCATTCATTCATTCATTCATTCATTCATTCATTCATTCATTCATTTATTCTTTCACTTTACTTTCTATTCATTCATTCTTTCTTTCTTTCTTCTATCATTTTCTCTGTGTTCGTTTTCCACTGGTCTTAATATTTAAGGGATAAATGCCATAGCTTTGCCGCAACATGCCATAACAGAAGTTGTGTTGAGACTAAACTTGACCTCAAGAAACCGAACGCTGGGTCACTGTTTGTACTTTGTGTCCTGTTTGTTTGGACACTTAATCAACCCTGTATCTCTTCGTACAACCTGATAAGAGTTTTGTGGGGGTTTAAACCCTAAACAATGAAGTGTATTTGGGATTTTTGGTGAACTTTGCTGTAGGAATGTCACTCTTATTCTCACGGTTATTAAGAGATCCTCAGGACTCATGTCAGTCGCCTCAGAAGCTGAATTGGTCCGTCCAACCAGCATAAGATGCATCTTTTAGATCGCTTATTGGTCAACAGCAGCTAAATGCAGAACTATCCCCAGCGAAGTGAACTAGGCCTACATACACTGCCAAAATTGAAATCTTAGTAAGATGAAATATCTTAAATCAAGGCAATATATGCTTGTTTTTTGTCTGACAAGATATTTCTTCTTACCAGAATTTTTTTTATGTTAGAGCATTTCACTTGTTTCAGTCCTTAATTATCTTAATAAGGTATAATAACTTGTTACTGAGATTTTATTACTGGTTCTGAGCAAGTTTATGCTTGCAACTAGTTTGATCACCACTGACAAGTATAAAACTGCTTTGTCAATGTCAGAATGAAGACAAATGTACTTGTTTTTAGTCAGGCCACACTAGTTTTAAGATATATTTGGGTTCTTCTTTAAAAAATCTTGGTAAATCAAATTTTCCTGTTCTGTTGGCGGATAATTTTGCTTATTTTAAGTAATATATCCCCCATTTTATCACTTTTTTTCTTGTTTTTGAAAGCTGAATTTTTGCAGTGTACCCTGTTCTCAGGTTGATAGCATAGTTACGTAAACAAACCCAGAGTGAGAGGACAAGTCTACAGTACAGAGTACAGAGATTTTGGTGGATGACGTTTCTTATGGATAACGCCTGCCTTATAGAAATAGAACAATTTGACCGGTTTAATTGATGTGTCTGACATTCGGAAACGTGGATGTATAAAATCCGTTCTCTCCCCTACTGTCTGTTCCCATGCTGTTTTACGTGTTCAAACGAAGGTAGGGCCTGGGACCCACCGGCCCTGCTGGTTCCACGGCCCATGTCCCTGGGCATCTGTGCACTTAAAGGTGCAGTCTACGATTCTAATCCAATACCCTTTTTGTCAAATTCAGCTAGTTGCTCCTCACAGTCCTCCAGCCATCCTTTTAGTGTGTGCTGTCCAAAAAGCTCTGGTCTGGTAGCCAATCAACACATTGTTTCAGGAGCATGGAAGGGAAGGGTGTAATTTGATTGGCTGATGAGATTAAATATCAACAAACATTCGTAAAACCGCAACAGAATCGTGGACTGCATCTTTAAGATATTCATCAGATTAGCCTAAACAAGAACTTCAAATCTGAATATCAAATATCAACAAAGAACTGCAGACTGCATCTTTAAGGCCAGGAAAAATCATGGTCTTGTTTTTATTTATCAGAGAGAAAAGGTATTGCTTTCATTGAACTTTATTTGGAAATGTGTGGGACACTCACACTGTCTGGGTCTACTGTCAGCTGTCAGTATTTATTTGGATGTCCATTAGGATTTGTTATCAGAAGACACAGTGAAAACAGCATATGAGAAGAATAAATAGAATTTGTCTTTCCTTGATTTACTGAACTGCATTCTCTATAATAGGGGAGACATGGTGGAGTATAGAGACAGTCTCTCTGTCTTCTTCTTCTCCCTCTCCTTCTTCTCTCTCACCCTTTCTACTTTCTCTCTGTTCTCTCTTTATCTCCCTCCTCTTCATTTCTGCCTCTACTCATCCTCTCTCTTTCTATCTCTCCTTCCTCTCGTCCTCTCCTCTACTCTGTTCTCTCCACCCCTCTCTCTCCCTCTCTCTCTCCCCCTCTCCTTTTCTCTCTCCCCCTCTCCCTCTCTCTCTCTCTCCCCTTCCTCTCTCCCCCAAGAGACATCATCCATGCCTTTTATTCATTCCACCCTCACCCAGAGTTAATCCCCTGGCCCTCCATTGATGATCCACTTCTGTGGGAGACCACGGGCCTCCAGGGGGCTGATATCTCCAGCCCCACCAGCTCCCAGCCGGAGCAATCTAAGGAGTGGAGTAATTAAGGAGGTCCCCACTGAAGCTGAGAAAGGGCACACAGACACACACACATGCGAGGGCGCACACACACACACACTCACACATACACGCACACACACACAGTTATGCATACACCCACACATACTCACACACACTCACCTCACACACACACACACACACACACACACACACACACACACACACACACATGTAAGTCATGCAAAGAGAGAAGAGCACAGGGGGGAGAGGAGAGCTAAACACACTCTAAATGAACAGTGCAGGGGCAGGGGCAGGGCAGTGTGTGAAGTGACCGTGGAGCCCGGGGTGACACACGTGGTGGTGGTGGTGGTGGTGTGAGTTCGTGGGGTGACACACGTGGTGGTGGTGGTGTGAGTTCCTGGGGTGACACACGTGGTGGTGGTGTGAGCTCGTGGGGTGTTGGGAATGTGATGACTGCTCTCCGAGGAGAGCTATGCTTGGTGTACACTCTCATTCATTCATTTAGCAGATTTCTCTAGCCAAAGCAGCTGACAACACAGGTAAGGCATATATTATGCATTCTGCAGAAAGGGTCACGTGTCAGAGGCAGTAACCAAACACATTTAGCTGACAGGGTCTCTTGAAAGAATCTCTTTACGCTTTGTATATATTTTTATATTTCAGTTCTGGCTGATTACAGTAACATCATTTGAATCACAGAGGAGGGGAGACCTTCATTTTAAGAAAAATAACATGTGACACATTTTAGAGACCATGTCTCATTAACCGAAGAAAAACAGAGGGTGTGTTATTGTATATTGTGTTTATTATTTTTATTTCCCTTCTCCTGTAGACCAAGTCTTCTCTGACTAGTTATGGTGATAGGAAAAAGAAGGGAACCTGAACCCCCCCACCCCCCCCACACACACACACAAAGACTAGATTTTGGGTGCACTAATCACAAATTTGGCTGAATTAAATCAGGCAGTGTTATATTTTTTGCAGGGAGAGGGGAGGTCGTGTAATTGCTCCATTAAGGAATTAAATCTGCCAGTCTAATCTGGCATTAGAGCACCATCTGTGTTGTGCTCAGGGAGAGAGAGCCCCTGTAGCCTTATCTGACCCTGCTGGCCACACACACACACACACACACACACAGCGAGACACACACACACACACACACACACACACACACACACACACACACACACACACATACATCACTAATTTTGCTGATAGCTCCTGACTGAGGGTCTCAATGATTTAACTACATTAGCTCTTATACTTTGCAGTGGACACCCAGCACCTATCAGAGCCTTGATCAATCTCCATCATGTCCTCATCACGGCTGATGCTGTGACAGGAAGGGGGTTGGGGGTGGGGGGCTGTCTGGAGGGGACCTCTTTCATTAGTCATTATAGATCCAGGCTGGACTTGACCCGCTCCCTTCCTCCAGAGCTCCTCGTGGTCTGACTACTGAGGGTCGGAGCGATCTCCCCCGTCCTCTTTAGGGCACTCATGGGCACTCGTCTCGTCTCGTGCCTGACCTATTTTCCCTCTTTGTTGTTTGCTCTCAGCTCCAGCTCTTTTTGCTTGTTTCTCGCTGGGTTAAGGGTGACGCTTCTCAGAGAGCCTCTAAAAGCTCTCTGGCACGGCGCAAAACCTGAAGTTCTGGGTTGAGGGAAAAATGGGCATGAGGAAGAATACGATTTTGGAGACGATAAAGAGAGCAGAGATTCAGGGCAGAGATTGAAGTATTTTGGCAGGCTTACCATAGGTGAATACCTCACAGCATACCTCACAGCTGAACCTATTTCTGAAGGAACTGTTAACCTTTTGTTTAACCAGACACCCACCTTATTTATTTCAAAGAGCATATTGCCCACTTCATTTAGTTCAAAGAGCATATTACACTTACCGTTGATTTAAGGAAACTAATTAACTAGAATTTATAAAGTCCTTGGATATGCCGTGGATATGCCTGTGTTGTATTACTCCTACCCCTAAGCTTCAGAAATGCCTTTGGCTGTGAAATCTCCCCACGTGGAAATAATGACTGAAATATGAAACGATAAATGATAATAAAATGGGGTAAAAATAAATAAAATGTGGGTTTTGTTTAGAGAAGTCTGTGTTCTTCCCGGGGGATCTGGCCAACACGCACTGAGGTCTCGGTCACTCTGGGGCAATTAAAGAGTAAAAGCAGAAACAAGAGTCTTTGAGTTTGGCTCCTCTTGTGATGTTTCCAGCAGTCACATCCCCAGAGCGCTGCTGATGAGTGGCAACAATGTAACAAGCATGCAGAGCGCGCAAAACACACACACACACACACACACACACACACACACACACGTGCGCCACCCGTGCGTGTGCCACTTGCCAGGGTGGCCCTGCGTGCGTGCGTGTGTGTGTGTGTGTGTGTGTGAGTGTGTGTGTGTGTGTGTGTGTGTGTGTGTGTGTGTGCGTGTCAGAGTAACTGAAGACTAACACAGAGACCATGCTGAGATGTGTGCTCTGGATTCAGGCCAGCAATCTTTGTGCCAGACTGCTCAGCCGTGTGAGTGACTGACACAAAAACACCCAAAGACTCTCTCTCTCTCTCTCTCTCTCTCTCTCTCTCTCTCTCTCTCTCTCTCTCTCTCTCTGTCTCTCCCTCTCTCTCTCTTGCATTTTTTCTCATCCCCTCTCTTTCTCCCTCACCTGTTCCTCTCCTTTCTGTCTATCCTCTCCCTCCTTCTCTCTCTGTCTCCTATCATTTGCCCTTTCAGATAAAAACACTACCAAATGCGAGCGACATTTGATGACATCCTTCCCTTAGCATTTGGTGCAGTGTAAAACATTCCTTTCTTTTGAAAGGAATTCCCAGAATGACTCGTTCGCGGGCTAAAAAACTGCGGTGTGAGGTCTTGTTGCAGTAATTGTTCGGAGAGCAGATAACTTTGCAGAGGGTCTGAGCCATCCCTTTATCAGCTACGATGTGGGAAGCCTTAAGGCGATTGTAAATTGTTATTTAGACGGGAATACAAGAGATAGATCTGCGTTTAGGCAGTGTGAAGGTGAGAGTGAGTGTACTGGAACAGGATACGTATGTGAATGTGAATGTGTGTGTGTATGTGTATGTGTACCTTAGTCTCGACACAATTTTCTTTTAACTTTAAAATTATATAAATAAATAAGTGATGACAATGGTAAATGGGAGAGGACCTGAGAAAAAGGGGGTTTAAAGATGTGCAATCCATCATTATTGAAGGCAGAGACTCCCTCCTCCTTTCCCTCTCATCCTTCTTCCTCTCTCTCATTGACTTCTCTCTCTGTCTCATCCTCCTCTTTCACTTTTTTTCTCTCTCTCTCCTTTCTCTCCTCTTCTGCATCTCTTTTTTGCCTCCCCCATGCCACACTAGCTAATCTATATGCTAATAAGCAGATCACAATCAATGAGTACCATAACAGTCGCACCTTAATCAATAGCATATTACTCCCAAAGATGAGGAGGGTTATATTTAATGCAGGGGGGGGGGGGGGGGGGGGGGGGGGGTAGAGGTTGCGGTTTGATACTTATGTGGTCTGCAGAAGAGGTTCGTTTAGTTGCTGATATAATGTCCTCTTGAAACCAGAGAATGGAATGGCTTCTTAATGGCAAACTGGCCGTCACAATGATGCCCCAGAAGAGGCAATTTCTACAACCTAATGGGAAAAATAATGTCACATGCATTTCATTTAACAGTAATGTGAAGTGCACGGTGTGTACCTCATTGTTTTTATTATTCATGGCATATAATAGTTTTTTTTCCCCTTCTAATTCCAGTCTCATAGCCTGGAGGCTGTATTAATTTTATTATTATTGAAAAGAAAAATCTCATTAAGAAATAGTAATATAGTCCCCTCAAGACAGAATATCATATCACCTCTTGCGACAGAGCTCCTCCAATAGCTTTTCTAGATTACACATAAAAATCTTTACCTCAGTTTCATAAATCGCAGTAAAATGTAGTGTGTTGTGGAGTATGTATAGTGTGCACACACCATGGCTCGCTAGCAAACTTAATTTAAGCAGATGGCTACTGTGTCAGGTATCATCTATCTGTGCAGTTGCTATGAGTCCTCTGTAGGTGCAATGCATACTACTGTGGGGGAGGGCTTTGTTATAAGGCTAAACATCATTACCAGCCTTCATTAGTAGAACCCTCACTGGCCAATCAGCTGCCGGCACTGCTCGGGGATGCCGGAGGCCTCTGGTTGGCTGTTGCTAGGATACGCATAATCACGGGGAGAGGCAGGGAGGCTGCTTGCTTGCGTGCGTGTGTGTGTTGGGGTAGAGCGTTGGAGCAGTAGGCGTGCGTGCGTGTGTGTGTGAAGGACTGTGTGTGAGCTAGCCGAGCGAGCAGAGAGAGTGCGTGCGTGTGTGTGTGTGTGTGGCGGGACAGAGGCTGGATGCGGGGAGTAGAGACGTGGCGACAGGCAGACAAAGAATCCAGGGCATCTCGAGGGAATGGGGCACCACACCGGCTCTCCTGGAGCGCAGAGGAGGTAGGAGGCTTTGTTTTATGCCAAAGAGGAAATCCCTTTCTCTCTCCATCTCTCTCTCCTGTCATTCTGTCTCTCTCCCTGTCTCTGTCTCTGTCTCGTCTCCCTCCCTTACATTCGCAATGTCACCCTCTGCCTTTCTCTCTGTCTCACATTCATGATTCGGCTCTCTCTCTGTCTCTCTTTCTGTCTCTCCTTCTCTCAACCCCCCTCCTTTATTTATCTGTTTTCCTCTCAGTATTCCGCTCTCTCTCTGTCATTCATGAATGTCTCCCTTTCCCTCTCTCTTCATTCTCTCTCTCTCTCTCTCTCTATCTCCTGCTCCCCCTAATCCTCACAGCTGCTATTTCTCTCTCTCCTTCTCTTCCACTCTCGCTGTCAATATCTCACTCGTTCACTGTCAGTCTTTCTCTGCCTCCATCCTTCTCTCTCTCTTTCTCCATCACCCACTCTGCTACTACATGTCTCCCTCTGCTTCACAGTTGCAGGCTCTCCCTTTCTCTAGCTATCTTTTTTCCCCCTCTCTCTTTCTCTCCATCACACTCTCTCTTCTCTTCTCCACTCCCCATCCTCTGTCTCTATGTGCCATTCTATCATTCTCTCTCTCTCTCTCTCTCTCTCTCTCTCTCTCCTCCTTGTCTCTATCACTTCCTTTGCAGACATTCCCATGTCAGCCATAAATATAAACTGTAAATGATTTTCATGTCCCTATCATCTTATCTCTTTTTCGTCTCATTTCCTCGTTCAACTCTTGTCATTTCATTTTGTGCCGGTAGCTGTGTGTCTGTGTGTGTCCTTGCGTTTTCATGTGTGCAGCTGCAGCTGTGTCTGTGTTTGACTGTTTTACTTGCAAATATTCTGCTATTTCACGGTGAATTGCAGTTTTGCATCTGCAGTCGTAACTTAAGTGTCCCATCATGTCAAACACATTTGTTTTCTATCCATGTGCTTTGTAGTGTCTAAAACCGTAATGGTACACATCGCTTTGAGAACATGACAGTGAAAGCCAGCGGTGCCTTTATCTGACGCTATTGTTTTCCATTGCTGAGTTTTGGCAGAGTCAGTGTTTACCATTTAGAATGCATGCACGGCACTGCAGAATGACACACGCGCAGCAATTGTTGCATGTCTTTTTGCATCTTTTTGCAATTGTAGAGAATTCCCTCGGCTGGGTATCATTCATGAAACAGGAGAATAAACCCCTGCACACACACACACACACACACACACACACACACACACACACACACACACACACACACACACACACACACACACTCCAGGACTCTGGGGACTATGATTCCTCATTCCTTTCACAGAATGATCCCTGGTGCCACAGGGGAACCCCGGCATGCATGGAATCAGTCCATCATCTTTCAGCCGTGTGTGTGTGTGTGTGTGTGTGTGTGTGTGTGTGTGTGTGTGTGTGTGTGTGTGTGTGTGTGTGTGTGTGTGTCATCTTTCAGCCGGCTCTTTAAATTGGTTCATTTAAGCCCTGGCTGGCCCTCTCCCAGCCTGTCTGAAATAGCTGAGGCGGTTGTGACCGTGCCCGCTGACGGCTAGATTGATGGACTGGTTTTGGGGGGTAGGGTCTCTCCTTCTGGGTTTCCATCGGCAAGATAACGCACAGATTGATACACAGACAATGTAATGTCTGCATCAATCTGTGGCATGTATAGCGTGTAATCAATGTAATGTTTCTTTCTCCTCACATTGAATTTGCACGTGGTGACGGGATGCTACTGATAATGAACAGCCTGAATATGAGACATCTGCGTGAGCGTGATTTGGTCCTCTGTGTTTTCCCTTTTCTTATTTTATTTTGTGGCGGGACAGTTAATTTCTTGTATGCAGTGACTACTTCACCTAAAGCACCTGGTGACACCAGCAGCAGAAAAAGCTCTCAGAATTTCACTGCTGGCTTGAAATAGCTGCTCTGCATTGCTGGCTGTAAATTGATGAGGTGGGATGGGGGTAGGGCTGGGATCTTGAGCGTCCCATGAGTTGCTGTTGGAGGGTTTTTCACTGGCAGGAAATGCAACAGAAAACTCAAAACCGGCGAATCAAAAATGCAAATTTTGAACGCAGAGACACAATGGACAACTGAGCTAGATTCGTTCAGGCGGGGATGATGGAAAGGTCACTACTCTGTGGCATCTACCACCAACATCTTTACACATTTTTACGAGATCCTTCTTTTTATGTGTGTGTGTGTGTGTGTGAAATGATGCATAACTGGAGTGGTATAGAAAGAAGAGAGAAAGGGAGGAGGAAGGAGTGAGTATAACACAAGAGAGAGAGAGAGAGATGAAGGGGGGAGGAAAGAGGAGCGACTGAAGGCAAAAGAGAAAGAGAACGAAGCAGAAGTGAGACAGAAAAATGGAAAGAGAGAGAGAGAGAGAGAGAAATGTGGGGGAGGATAAGGAACATCTAGCATGGCTGCAATTATTCTTATTTAATTAGCCCCTCTGCTCCCCCAGCACACACACTCTCTTAACACAGAGGAGCCAAACGCACTCCACTTCCAATATTCCCTCTATACTCGCACACACACACACACACACACACATTCACAAAAAACACACACACACACACACATTCGCAGAAACACACACACACACACACACACACACACCCATGTGTAGCTGCATAGACACAGACACTATGTTTTTTTACACACACACAGCCACGCACACACTCATACAGACACACACACAGGCACAGACACACATTCAGTCTCCCCTACCACCAAATACACATATACACACACACACAGATACACGCACACAAACACAAACTCACACACACACACACACACACACACACACACACACACACACACACACACACACACACACACACAAACACACAAACACACAAACACACAAACACACAGATACACAAACAAACACAAACACACACACACAGACACAGACACAGACACAGACACAGACACACACACACACATCCGCTCCCCTCATCAGTCTCTCCCCCTCTATGTTAACCTCATCTCTCTCTCAGGCTGTGTCTCTTAGAGCAGCCCATGCCCTGCCCTCCAAATGCATCATTACATAGGGGAGACCACGTGTGTGTGTGTGTGTGTGTGTGTGTGTGTGTGAGAGAGTTAGTATTTTCATGAATGAACGGAGTGTGTCTCTAAATATATGCATGTTTGTGTGTGTGTGTGTGTTTGTCCATATGTGGGTCCATCGTGTCCATTGTGTGTATGTGTGCACATATGTGTGTCCATCGTGTCCATTGTGTGTATGTGTGCACATATGTGAGTTTGCGTGCATGACTGCCACTCCGCTGTTCCAACCAATCGCTTAATGTCCCTCCATTACCATTGGTTAATATGAATGATTTATTTAAAACAACGCACGGTGATAGCTCTAAAGAGGCCATCATCAGCACTGCACCTAGCTCTGGAGCCTATTTTTGCAGACGCTCAGACATCAACTGGATAATGGCTAAATTTACGTCCTTCTGCCAGAGAAAGTCATTACTGGTTCGGGATCTTACAACACACACACACACACACACACACACACACACACACACACACACGCCTCTGGGGAGGGCAGAGAACAGA
The DNA here is from genome assembly GCF_900700415.2 of Clupea harengus. Classification (NCBI taxonomy): domain Eukaryota; kingdom Metazoa; phylum Chordata; class Actinopteri; order Clupeiformes; family Clupeidae; genus Clupea; species Clupea harengus. The sequence continues at coordinate 11,550,783 of NC_045156.1, read as the reverse complement.
GAGACACTGCATTAGCAGCATGTCTGCGGCCAAATTTACATTGCAGCCTTAAAAATGCTGAAGAGGAAACAAAGCTCATTTGGTTTTTATGGCTTCACTTCAAAAACACTCACAAATAATGCCTCTGAGATAGGATATTTCAATGCATAATGTCTATTAGAATCGTTACAATTAACACGTCACATGCATCTATTACAGTATATAAATGTGTACCATTCGTGTGCAATTATCTATTGTTGGCAGTGAATATAATGTTATTCCTCCAACAGACCACATTTCAGTGGTTTAATTTCATGATACATTTCTGCATAACAGCAAACACTAACCAGGCAATGTGAATTTCTCTGATAGAAGCACTTCTTAGAAGTATACAGTGTGTTAGTTCACTGTATTCACTAAATATGCAACTATGCCTTATAGTCCTCAGAGTTAGCTGCTGACATATGATTGTCCAACTTTATGATGCCCCTCTGCAGAAGTGTAAATCTAATCACATGGATGTGGTAAATGTGGTGCGTAAGTAGCAGAAGAGGAGATTTCGGAGGAGTAGTTGCTTGCTAGCATAGTCCGGTGGAGATGCTAATCCTTCGACAGGAAATGAAAACTAGAAGAGAGATGAGAGTTGCAGGCATCACTTTATTTGGTCCCCTCGGACATGACTTCATCGCTTGAATCACAGACTTCATTCTGAAACGATGAACGACTGTGCTGTTTTTATCCTAGCCTATCAGAGGTTGTCCTTGTGGCTGTAGATCGGCTTATGAGAACAGCCCTCGGGGTACATACTTTACAAAAGAAAGCCTTTCGTTGGACTATTACCTCTCTCAGAGCTCACTTTGTTTTGGAAATTTGAGAGTGATGTGTGTGTGTGATGTTTAACTAAAGTTTCCCCTCAGAATTCAATCGTTCCTGTCTGTCAGGAGTAATAATAAAATCTGCTTTATTCGACAAGAAGCTCAGGTTACATCTATCCTTTTTATGTCCAAGCGAGTCCAACTAATATGTGCCAGAGAATTTTTCATTTAGCAAACATGGTCTGTGTTAAGGATAGCTAAGCTCAGCCTACAGCTAAAGTATATCAAAATTATTATTTCAAATACAAAAGCTTAATGAACATAATTTCAACTAACTCGGCCCAACAGTCTGAGATAATTAACATTTAATGACATATTAGATGAAAGAATCTATAACTGCAAGACCAACTAGAAAAATATAAAAATATATAGCCCACACAGAATTCTTTTAAAAATGAATATATTTTAAAATGTGGTATCTGCGTTAGCAAAAATATTACTTGTAGCTCCTGGGACCAGAGAGATGTGTGTTATCAATGCACTGATTCCGAAGGAAACCCTGAACTATGAGCTGTGTGTATGAGCTGTGTGTATGAGCTGTGTTTATGAGCTGAGTGTATGAGCTGTGTTTATGAGCTTTGTGTATGAGCTGTGTTTATGAGCTGTGTGTATGAGCTGTGTGTATGAGCTGTGTTTGAGCAGTGTCTCTCTGTAAAGATTAAAGGAAAGGATCAGCTGGTGTATATTATTAGATGTTGATGTCTGCTGATTTAGAATGTAACTCTGAACTATGAGCTGTGTCTATAAGCACTGTCTCAGGGAAGCTGTGTCTATAAGCACTGTGTCTGAACTATGAGCTGTGTCCATAAGCACTGTGTCTGAACCATGATCTGTGTTTATAAGCACTGTGTCTGAACTATGATCTGTGTCTATAAGCACTGTCTCTGAACTATGAGCTGTGTTTATAAGCACTGTGTCTGAACTATGATCTGTGTCTATAAGCACTGTGTCTGAACTATGAGCTGTGTCTATAAGCACTGTCTCTGGAAAGCTGTGTCTATAAGCACTGTGTCTGAACTATGAGCTGTGTCCATAAGCACTGTGTCTGAACTATGATCTGTGTCTATAAGCACTGTGTCTGAACTATGAGCTGTGTCTATAAGCACTGTCTCTGGAAAGCTGTGTCTATAAGCACTGTGTCTGAACTATGAGCTGTGTCCATAAGCACTGTGTCTGAACTATGCTCTGTGTTTATAAGCACTGTGTCTGAACTATGAGCTGTGTCTATAAGCACTGTCTCTGGAAAGCTGTGTCTATAAGCACTGTGTCTGAACTATGAGCTGTGTCCATAAGCACTGTGTCTGAACTATGATCTGTGTTTATAAGCACTGTGTCTGAACTATGATCTGTGTCTATAAGCACTGTCTCTGAACTATGAGCTGTGTTTATAAGCACTGTGTCTGAACTATGATCTGTGTCTATAAGCACTGTGTCTGAACTATGAGCTGTGTCTATAAGCACTGTCTCTGGAAAGCTGTGTCTATAAGCACTGTGTCTGAACTATGAGCTGTGTCCATAAGCACTGTGTCTGAACTATGATCTGTGTCTATAAGTACTGTGTCTAAACTATGAGCTGTGTCTATAAGCACTGTCTCTGGAAAGCTGTGTCTATAAGCACTGTGTCTGAACTATGAGCTGTGTCCATAAGCACTGTCTCTGAACTATAGGCTGCGTCTATAAGCACTGTTTCTGGAAAGCTGTGTCTATAAGCACTGTCTCTGGACTATGATCTGTGTCTATAAGCACTGTCTCTGGAAAGCGGTGTCTGTAACGTGTATCTCTGGAGGAAAGGGAGAGGGGAAACTCTGGCTCGTGTTTATGCTAACTCTCTCCTCAGCACTGAGTCCCTCTGCCAGCATCTGACAAACAGAACATGTGCACTTCCTTAACTGTCATTGTTCATTGTTTGGTTTCAGACAGAGAGAATGTGTGCGTGTGTGTGTGTGTGTGTGTGTGTGTGTGTGTGTGTGTGTGTGTGTGTGTGTGTGTGTGTGTGTGTGTGTGTGCGTTTGTGTGTGTGGGTGCGTGTGTGTGTGTGTCTCTCTGTGTGTGTGTGTGTTTTGTGTAAGAGAGAGAAACACAGAGAGAGAGAAATTGACAGAGGATGTGTGTGTGTGTGTGTGTGTGTGTGTGTGTGTGAGTGTGTGTGTGTGTGTGTGTTTGTGTGTGTCTGTGATAGAGAGAGAGTGAGAGGGAGAATGAGAGTGAGAGAGAGAATGAGAGAGAGAGAGAGAGAGAGGTGTAAGAGGAGTAACATAGTAACACATTGACTGTGGAGCACCTCAGCTTTCACATGGTCCTTATTACGGCGTTCTTTTCCATGCAACTCTAGCTCAACTCTCTCTCTCTCTCTGTGTCTCAGGAATGAGCACTATGTCATCTGGTGCCTCCACAACCATAATCCTACAATCCTCATTCACTAATGTCTTTAGTGGTTGCAATAATACACAGTGTGTGGAAAACCAACACCAGAGCTCACGGCTGCTGTGAGGCAAACCTCCGGCCGTGGACTCGGGGTCAGAGGTGACAGTTTTGGATTGATTAAAGAGTGTTTTCTGAGGGGAGTTTGGGTCGTGACTTTGGGCTGGTTAAATAAAGCTTTCTGTGAGAGGTAGAGGTAATGTGGCTCCGACGTGTATGAAACGACATTCTTTCCTCCTGCCCACCCTTGAGGTTTTCTCAGTGGCTGATTAGAAAAAGAAGTGCTCGCCACATCAAAAGCGTCCCCCAAGGTGCTACTTAACCCTAACCCTAACCCTAACCCTCACCTAGACCTGAACTCTACTCCTCTCCACTTCTCTTCTCACCTATTCCGTTTACCAATTCTCATCTCTTCTCTTTTTTCTCTTCTCTTCTCCTGTCCTAACTTCTTCTCTTCTTCTTTTCACTCTTCTCTTCTCTTTTAATCTTTTTTTCTATTCTTGTCACATCCTCTCCTCTTCTCTCCCTCCCTTACTTGACCCCTTGACCTCAGCAGACAGAGCATGCCACACACAGGTTCACACAGGTTCATTTCTCAGTGAGCAAAGACAGGTAGTATGCGTTGCTTGTACAGCCGGTGTCTAATGATAATAGCATGTGATAAATAATTAAATGCTAACGTTCTCATCTTTCATCCCCCTCTCTTCTCTCTTCCTCCCCTCCCCTCTCCTCTCTTTTCTCCCCTCCCCCATCCTCCCCTCTCAATTCCTCTCTTCTCTTGTCCTCCTCTCTTCTCTCTTCTCCTCTCCACTCCTCCCCTCTATCCTCCTCTCATCTTTTGCAGTGTGCGGAGAGTTTGCCCCAGGGGTAGCCGTGGGTCAAAGGTGAGACGGCGGGACAGCGGCATGGAGGGGGATCAGGGTGCTGCAACCTCCAACTCGGGCACCATGATGACCAACAACAACATCAACAATAACAACAGCAGCAGCAACAACAGTAACGGTGCAACCAGCTCATCCAGCACAAGCACCACCATAACCTCTACAGCCAACAGCAGTGCCAACGTCAGTGCCAATGGAGGTGCCAGCAGCAGCACAACCAGCAGCAGCAGCAGTGGACCAGGCAGACACACTCTCCCACAGATCTCTGTTTACAGTAGCATTCCTGACAGACAGACGGTTCAGGTAAACATGTGGCTGAATGGATCATTACACCGCACGACACCACACCGCGGAGTGCCTCAGTCTGTAGGCTACCACACTATAACACATTGCACCAGACGATTGGCATCACCTTACACCAGACACAAAGCTGACAGACAGATGATCCATGTAAACTTGGCTGAATGGACCATTCCACCAAACTCCACCACGTTGTGTGCCGTACCACACCATAGCAGGCCGCGCCACACCACACCACTAGCATCACGGCACGCCAGACACACAGCTGACAGGCAAAGGAGACGGTTCAGTTCAGTGCACGTGTGGCTGAACACATTACTGCAAACTGCAACACGCTGCACTTTTACACGGTGTGCAATACCATACCGTAACACACCGTACCAGATAAGGAGCTGCGAGGCAGACAATCCACGTAATTATGTGGCAAAACACACCGCACTAGACACAGACCTGTCTGCGAAGAAGCTTTAAGGGCAGTCTGGGAAAGGGTGTATAGACAAATTACAGAGAAACCATAAGTTCAGTGTGCAGCACAGCAGTGCAGTATGTTGCAGTGTGCATTGCATTGTTTGGTGCATTGCTTGAAGCAGGTGCTAGGTGCTAATGCTAAAGCAATAACAATGATATAATGAAGTGCTCTCTGATGATGAATGGCCATCGCCAAAATAAAAATCACACTCTTTTGCAAGGTTTATTTGCAAGGGTGTCATTTTAAATACCCTGTTCCCAATTACCGTAACAGGCATGACTGATGCAATACTGCCACCCTCTGGTTTGTTGATATGGTGTGTACACCTTAAATGCCCCCACTGGTTAGATTTCATTAAAATGCATGGCAGCACTCATTTGAAGGCACTGTGGTGAAACTGTTCGAAGGTGCGCTGGCAGTTATTGATGACTCAGTGCCCTTGTTGCCATGGCGCTTATGACTGGTCATTAATCTCCTCAAACAAAAACACTTCACCCCTTGACCTGCGCTAAATGCTCAGATTAAAAAATAAATAAATAAGAAATCCTCTCAACATCACTACATGTACCAATAGACATTACTGAAGCTCACTATTGCTTGCATATTGACTATTTAGAGTGAGAACTAATATTGAATAAATATAAGATGTATATAGGATGCATTCACAGATGCATACACATTTTCAGATTGTCATTTGAGTTTAATGACTTTATTGTAGCGATGGTAATGAGAGAGTATTATGATGATAATGCTAATAGTAGGTCGGTGGTACCACAAAATCAGAGTTCATTGGTGTTTGACAATGTTGACAGACATTATAGCACAGATAAGCTCTGAATGGAGGTGTTAGCCGGTGTCTCCCCCCATTGAGGACTGGGTCAATCTCACTTCACTGAAACCTAAGGCCCAGGGTCAAGCCTCCTGTCTCAGTTGCCTGGCAACCGTGAAGAGGCTGTCAGTCAAACCAACATAATGGGAAAAATAGGGAGGAGTTAAAGATAATAATGGTGTGTCATTGGCTAAGAGAGATGATGGACCCCCCCTTGTCCATCGCCCGCAATAGATGTCCTTGGCTCAGCCTGCTTCCTGTAGTGAAACAGAGGTGATGCGAAAAAATCAAAGAAGGCTGTATCTTGTGTCCTAGACCCTTTGGATAAGTTTTTACATTTAAAATTTCATAGATACTATGGTATGAATTACCAGTCTATCTAAGCTAGCTGGAAGATCTAACCCGTGTTGAGTTCTTTATACGCCGAAGGGTCCTTTTTGGTGGGCCGATTGAATTCTGGTATGTAAAGCTATTATATTCTAATTTATAATTGTGCTTATTGAGGTGTGTCATTTTTTTTTGAATCCCTGTAACTCATCCTTGCTAATAGGAATCATCCAAAGTCAAATCTCATCACTGATGTCTGAAAAGTAAGACGCTGCTCAAAATGGCAACACAATGTGTGGGACAGAAGGGAATCTGCCCTTGATTGTGTCTCTGACACTGTGCATAGAGCACATCCCATCAGAGAGCACTCAGAGTAGTGTATGCAGGGGGAGAAATGGGAGTGAATAGGAGTTTGTATTCATGACAATTGTTACAGTTTACAGGGCAGAGACCATACTGCTGACATATTTCCGCAGTTCCTGTTTTGACAGGCAGGAGGCGCATTCACATCAGCATTTTCAAAGCATCCAACATTTCACCTTCATTTGAAAAGAACTTTGATTTTGGATAAAGTATCACATAAAATAGACAGAAAAGGAAACAGCATACTTTCGAATTCACCCAAGTCCACCAAACATTTCCCAATGCTGTTTTTGTGAAGAAAGGTTACATTGACCTGAGTGACTACATACTGTATGTCATTTGTCATGCTGCTTCTTACAAAACCCCTGCCATTCTCATGAAGGAGATGCCTGAGGATGATTTTACCTGAGGGATGTGTTAGTAATAGCCTATCTGTCATAGTGTCTGTCATAGTGTCACACTGTTATTGGATTTCCCCTGGTGCCTGGCACACCCACTCTGGCTTAGTGGCCTATGAGGTTTTACACTCATTTTTTGCCTTTGGATGAATTGAATCAATCTTCATCAATCACATGTAAACAACCAAGGTTCGAATGGCAAGTAATTTAGCAAATATTCCAAAAAATACCATGTCACTGAAAATGATGAAGCATATTGTTGACAATCAGTTTCACTGACGCACTACGCAATGAAAAGATACTCATATGGTTTTGGAGGTCAGACTAAACAGCAGACGATAATACATACCCTTTTGCAAAATGTTCAAAACAATGAGCAACGGCTGTTATGACTAGATGATGGGGAGGTTGAGCAAACAGTTTTGAGAATTCTAATTCTGATCTGAGAACTGTACCAAAGTGACCATACGCTCAAAGGCCCATGGGAGCTTTCCGGGTGTCTTCACTTTCAGAAGTGTATGATTTTCAGCATAGAAAGTCGTGACAGGTTAGAGACTGTGTTATAAGCTAAACTGTAATTAATCTGTCTGACTTAATTTACAAATAAATCATATGTAGCTTGAGTACATCTGTACATATTATGTCCAGGTGTCTTTTTCCCCTTTTTTGTCTTTCTCTCTCCTGCCTTTCTTTTTCTCCTATCTGTCTTTGATCTTTTCTTTTTTCATAATATCTGACATAACTTTCTTCTCTTTCCCTCCAATCCCCTCCCTCCCCCCCTCTTCCCCCCCCTCTCCCTCTCCCTCTCCTTCTCCCCCCTCTCTCTCTCCCTCCCTCTCTCCCTCCCCCTCCCTCTCCATCTCTCTCTCAGGTGATCCAGCAGGCCCTGCACAGGCAGCCCAGCACGGCGGCGCAGTACCTGCAGCAGATGTATGCGGCGCAGCAGCAGCACCTCATGCTGCAGACGGCAGCCCTGCAGCAGCAGCACCTCAGCACCGCGCAGCTGCAGAGTCTGGCAGCCGTGCAGCAGGTGAAGATCCACCACACACAACGCCAAATCACCAAATCACCAAAACATACAAACATCAAGATAACAGACCAAATAAAACACCAAAACATCAAATTATAGCCGTACAGTTGGTAGGGACTGACCAGTTAAAACTAAACTTCCCGTTAAACATGGATATTTTATGTCTTCTTCCTCACAGCAACTGCAGCAAAGCACAGACATTTAAAGCAGCAATAAGGAGTTCTGTTCCAAAACTAGCAAGCTAACTATCTAAAAGGCATGCCAAAACCTTGCAACTACCACCAACAGCCCAATTGACACTGATAGAAGCTTGCCAACACACTAACTGCTGTCCTTTGGCAGTATAGCTGGCAATGTCATGCTGTGAAAGCTTTTCTTCCATTTTTGCAGGGTATTCCAGCCCGGTTCACAGAACTACATAGGGCATATCCTGGATGGCTAGTGGGAAAGACTCAGGTGTTTATCTGTCCTTCACATGACCATATGCTATCAAAATGAATTTGAGGATGGTACCAAAACTAGTTGCCTATAAAACCATACCTCAAAAAGTGTCAAATTGTTGCATAGTGTTACTTTAAGTGTGTGTGAGTGTGAGTGTGAGTGTGTGTGTGAGAGAGTGGATGATGAAACAGACTGGATTATACTCTGGGATTTTGGGTCTTGATAATATTCTGTGAATATAATGTGAATTATTTTAACTGTTGCTTTTCACATAAGTATGACACACTGTAAAGTTCATTCAGGGAAAGATGCTTATCCTTTTAGTTTAGTTAGACTTAATCAGACACACATATGCACTAACACACACACACACACACACACACACACACACACACACACACACACACACACACACACACACACACACACACACACACACACGTATGCACGCATGCACACACACACACCAGCAAACAACCATCCAATACGTGCAAGTCCTTAGTGTCTAGTCCTCACAAACATGGCAGTCTCCAAAACCCACTGTAGAGACCTTACAAACATGGCCGTCTCCAAAGCCACTGTAGAGACCTTACAAACATGGCCATCTCCTGGGGCAGCCTTAGAGGTTGAGGGAGATGGATGACTGTTCTTCAGCTCACCGTGGCTGCCTTGACACAACTGCACACAAATGCTTGTAGGCTGGAAACAAATACATACTGGACATAAACACAAGCTCATGCAAGCATTGGTATACTCTCCGAATGCCTCTTAGAAAATAAGAAAATAAGAAAATTAGAAAATAAGCTTCTCTCACACGCAATTACAGTGCATAAACACACAAACTCAAACACTAATTTCACCTCAACTGGTGAGCTCCGTGTCCCCGTCTCTCCTCTATGTGATGGCCATTTCATTTTCACAGTGATCAAAGAGCTTGGACTAAATAAACCTCTGGAGACGCTAATAATACCTCCACTGTGCTTTTTATAGAGAGATCATACCTCCAGTTAGGCATGGATCATTTTCGAGGCTCTGGTAGATCTGGGAGGAAGAGCAGTTTGTGAAGCTGATCTAATAATATCTGTGACTTTTTTCTGTCTGAAAATGGAGAATATATACAGTGCATTTAGAAAGTATTTAGATCCCTTCACTTCTTTAACATTTTGTTATGTTGCAGCACTCAATACCCCATTAATGACAAAGCGAAAAAAGGAAAACAGGAAAAACAGAAATATCACATTGCCATACGTTTTCAGATCCTTTACTTGGCACTTGGTAGAAGCACCTTTGACAGTGACTACAGCCTCAAGTCTTCTTGGGTATGATGTGATAAGCTTAGCACACCTGGATTTGGGGATTTTCTGCCATCTTTCTCTGTAGACCCTCTCAAGCTCTGTCAGGTTGTGTGCAGTCAGTGGACAGCCATTTTCAGGGGTCTCAAAAGATGTTCGATTGGATTCAAATCATAGCATGGTCAGGCTGGGCGACTTAAGGACATTCAGAGTTGTCCCAAAGCCACTTCTGCTTCTTGGCTGTGTGCTTAGGGTCACTGTCCTGTTGGAAGGTGAAAAGTGAACCTCCGCTTTGGACCAGGTTTTTTTCTTAAGGATATCTTACCACCCCACCCCCCCCCCCCCCCCCCCACTGACAGCATGGCTTTGGATGGTATTGACCTGGCCATGAGTGGTGCCTGGCTTCCTCCAGACACAACGCTTAGAATGAGACTAAACAGTTCGATCTTCGATCAGGAACGTCTCAAAGATGGTCAAGAGAAAGGGGAGACATCTGAGCTAAATTTCAGGTGTCATAGCAAAGGGTCTGAATTACCATGTCAGTTTAGTATTGAGTGTAGATTGATGAGGGAAGAATTCATTTAAACTATTTTAGCATAAGGCTGCAACATAACAAAATGTGAAGTGGTCTGAATACTTTCTGTACTAAATGTAAACTGACTTGCTAACAACCGTCCCCTTTTCTCTCTCTCTCTCTCTCTCTCCCTCCTTTCTTCCATTTTTCTATCTGTCCTTTTATCTTTCTCTCTTCCATCTCTCCCATTTACCTCTACTTCTATCTATATCCCCCTTTCCCTCCATCTCTCTCCCTCTCCCCCCCCTCCTCCATCTCCCCCCCTCTCTCTCTCTCAGGCTAGTATTGCTGCAGGGAGGCAGAACTCCTCATCCCCACAGACAGGCTCCTCCCAGGCCACTGTGAGTCTACAGTAAATCAGTGATCTGTTAGGATAAAGAAACTTAAGAATTAAACTAAAAACATAAACAGAATGTTTTCTATATTATTTTATATGCAGGCACACCATCTCACACAACATCTCACAATGCATGATACACCAATTGCTTCACCAACTGTGACATTGTTAGGTGTGGCAGTTATATATTAAAAAAAAAATCATAGTTTTAATCATAATTCAATCATAGTTTTGATGAGACATTACATTGGGAATAGCACAATTAAATCATGACTTTTATGGAAAGAACTTGTTCATAAAATATGTGATTACACTTTCCCCTCTCTCTTCCTCTCTCTCCTTTTCTCTCCCTCCTCTGACCCCCCCCCCCCCCCCCCCCTTTCAGATCAACCTGACCACCTCTCCTGTGGCTGCTCAGCTCATCAGTCGAGCCCAGAGTGTGAGTTCGGCTCCAGCGGGGATATCCCAGCAGGCCGTGCTGCTAGGCAACCCTACAAACTCTACCCTCACGGCCAGCCAGGCGCAGATGTACCTGCGTGCCCAGATGGTAAGAAACACACAAACACACACACACACACACTTATGAACACTCATGCACACAAACATCCCTTCTGTGCATTAGTGCATTAGTAAACATCGGTTTGTTCCTGAAGGAAAAAGAGTGTACGATGATCCAGGGCTCCAACACGCCTGGGATATTCAAAACATGTAAATCATGAAAGAGGATTACATTTGCAGAGCATTTACAGGAGGAATGAAAGATTATATTTGTGCAAAGAATTATGTGCTTAATCGTGGGTCCCACATAAACAAGCACTTGTGTGCGCAGCTCTAAAGACCGCAGGCACTTAGACAAGCTGTGCTTCATTTGTGAATCAGGAGTTCAGAGAACACAGAGAGAGCTGTTCCGACGGGTCAGGGGAGAGGAGAAAAGTCCTGGAATGCAACAGAAAATCCACAGTGCCTGGAGCACAGCGCCTAGGTGCTCGCTGCTGAAACTTAACAAAACTTAACAAAACTGTCATCACAAACAAAGCCTTATTTCAGATCACTGAGACTCAGCAGGGGTAGGCGCATAGACAGCTCTCTCTTTCTCTGTCTCTGTCTCTCTCTCCCTCTCTCTCTCTCTCTCTCTGTCTCGTTGGCTGTCCCTTCACTTCGCTGTCGTTTCGCTTCTGTCTGTAGATTTCTAAAAAGTGGGGAAATGGAATTAGGGCTGAAAGTTTCTATTCCCAACCACAAAAAGCACACAGGCTAAGAAAACAAACTCTAATCGCCATCGTTCTGCCAAGATGACTTTGGCCTGCTTTAGCATCTGACTGACCTACTGCTTTAAACAAACTGAACACATTTGATTGTGATTTTGAGTTTCCTCCTGAGGTTCAAGTGGCAGTAACATTAGCTCACGTGACGTGCACAAAACTGCACACAATTCAGGCATCACTGACCTGAGGTGCGTTTCCCGAGAGCGTTGTTGAACAACTACCGTAGTTAAATGATAGAGAGACTATAGTTTTGCACACTCTCTCTCCATGGTTACCTCAGTGGTTGCTCAACAACCCTTTTGGGAAACGGACCTCTGAGTGATGTCTCTCTCTCTCTCCCTCTCTCTCTCCCTCTCTTTCTCTCTCTCCCTCTCTCTCTCTCTCTCTATCTCTTTAATCGGATTTAAAATGCATCCAAAATAGGCAAACAAGTGATTTACGAGTTACTTCAACGGAAAATAAAAGAATGACGGAACAGATAACATTGAATATATTACACAGGATCCAATCATATAGGTGGCGGCCCCAATCCGGAATGTTCTGGTGCGCTGCAGCAGCATGCTCCAGCACAAATTAGGCCCAGTAGACAAGTACAAATAGATTTGGGTTCTGACACACACGCACTCTCTCTCTCTCTCGCACTCTGTCTTTCCTTCTCACTCTCTCTCACACACACACACACACACACACACACACACACACACACACACACACACACACACACACACACACACACACACACACACACACTCACTCTCACATGGCCACAGGCCTTGCATGACAGAGTGTGTTTATATGTGTGTTTGAAGATGCTTCTCCTTTTGTCCTGTGTAATCACAGTGCACTTCTGACAGGCTCAGACAGGAATGCTGCCAGTCAGCCCAAAAAGCTAGAACAGCAATATCTGTCATTCTACAGATACACTCTCTCCCTCAGCTCCGAGGGCAGTGAACACAGAACACAAAATCTCAAAGTGCACTTCTGTGCTGAGGTCTTGCAACGATGCATAAATACCCTACTCACAACAGGGTTGTCATTTTTGACTACATCATTTGTGTTAGGCTATTATCATCTAATGATTTCGACACGCTGTGTGTCATCATCTCATAACTTGGAAGACTATAGTGTCGAGAGATTATTATTGCTATAAACTATAAAGCAGTTATCACCATTCTGTCATCACATGTATCACTATGAAAATGATTACTGAGGTTTTCCCTGGTCCCACATTCATTGTCTCCATCTGTAAAGACTTCATTTATTCCACTGGTGATTGTATTTAGAGTACTCTAGGGTGTCTAAGTAATATAAGATAGCATGCCAGTGCCGGCAGGCTGTCTTGTAAATATATATATACTGTAGGTTTATATATAGTAAAAATCACTTACTGTGCACTGGCAGTGTTTTTCTTTCACATACAATTTCCTGTATGAACTTATTGTCCCTTTCAAATATGTTGTTAGTATTTCTTCATGGAAACAGTATTGATCTTTCGATTATATAAGCTCATCTAAAATAGTTCGAGTCAAATTCTTGTTTTCGCTCGGTGTTGTATCTGCGGCTTTACATAAGCCCCACAATACCTCAGCGTCTACACATAACCGGAAGCAAACAAGATATTTTAAGGAACTTTTTAAAGTGACGTTTTCTGAATGAATGGTAAAATCCTATTATTTTAACATCCTTAACATCTTGATGTCCCTTAAATGCTATCATAACTTTCTCAACCTCCATCATTTTCATAGTGGTGTTGAACAGTCCAGTTATTTGCACCTTCAGCCAGAGGCAAGTGGTTGTTGTTGATTGAGGCAGCCCTCCATGTTGCTGTGTGATTTTCAGGCTCAGCAAAGTAACCTTGTGCAAGTAGCAAGGAGCCTAGGCCGCGCTGTTCCTTTGTCCCCGCAGCTCATCTTCACCCCCACGGCCACGGTGACCGCCCTCCAGACCGACGGGGTATCGCAGCCTGTGTCCACACAGGTGGGTACGCACACAGCAGAGAGTGTGTGTGTGTGTGTGCGTGTGTTTGTGTGTGTGTGTGCACGTGTGTATCTCTATGTGTGTGTGTGTGTGTGCGACTGTGCGTGTGTATGTGTGTGTGTGCACGTGTGTATCTGTGTGTGTGTGTGTGTGTGTGTGTGTGTGTGTGTGTGTGTGTGTGTGTGTGTGCATGCATGTGGGTATGTGTCTGTGCGAGTGTGTGTGTATCTGTGTATATGTTTTAAGGATGATTGGGCAAAGACTGTTGTCTTGGGCTAACACATACAACAAACTCTGCTTTGTGGAGTCACAGTCATAACATCCTCGCTCTCTTTCCCTTCAGGTACAGAACCTAGCTATTCGTAGCCAGCAGGGGGCAGTATCCGCCTCCTCCTCCTCCACTACCTCTTCTTCCTCCACCACTTCCTCCTCCACCCTGACCCAAACCCAGGCGCTGCAGGCCCTGAGCCTGAAACAAACCCCCATCTCCATCCAGCCCGCCGCTCTCCTCAAGACCCCCACCCCGACCATCAAACCGCCCCCAGCAGAGGCCAACCACCAATCAGAAGCCGTGAAGAAGAGCGAGGGCACCATGGCAACTGAGGTGCGGGCTGTGAACATGAGTCGGAGCGTTGGGAATATTGGAGGCCACCCCCTCATCGCCCCTGGTAGGATCACCCTGGATACAGCCACCACACACACATACACACACACACACACACAGCACACACATATACACTTACATACAAGCACACACTTACGCACACATACACACACAAGAAATACAAGCATTTAAATACAAAGCCATACATGCACTCTCACACGCAGTCATAAGCCAACACACACACAGCACATGAAAGCACACACATACACATACACAAGAATTCATACACACACACATATTTCTGAGAACCCATCAAACACAATGTATATTTAGAGTGTGTTTTGTGTGAATTTTTAGAGTCACAGTGAAGGAATTGCTGTAGTGTAATTATAATGTGATCAGCATCAAACAACCCTTTGTTTGTATCTGTGCCATCAACACTGGAATTCACCTATTCTTACCTGTGCTTCCATAAATAGCATTTCTATGTCCATGCGGGCCATACTGTGTGATGACTGACATGAACAATGCAACTCTCATTCGCCGGTTGCTTAGCAACAATCCTCAGGTGATGCAGAGCAGTCCTCTGGCATTTTGGGTAATTTCCCCCTGAGTCCCATCCCATCCCAGCCCTCAGGCAGCCTGGCAAACATACGGCACCCCAGTCCTCTGACAAACACAGGCTCAGGGGCGCAAGACTGTCAGTAACAAATTCAAGGACTTACAAGTACCGTTCTAAGTGTATTTGCATAACCTATTTGGTTATATGCAGTTATGGTCGGAATGTTGCACTATAGTGAAACAGTTAAATTTGTACGTTGGACTTTTTTCCCAAGGATTAAGAGCTTGTAGGTGGCGTCATGTTTTTTTTAAAAAAAGCAAATAAACCACAAGGCTTAAATTCCATTAATGTATGCAGTCCTTTACCGATTATTTCATGCAGCCACTTATCGATACTCAATTATTGAACATATTTGCCTGAAAGGCTGGTCAAAACCTGAATGTGTAAAACTTTGACCTCAGAAATGACACAGCCTTTGCCATGTTTTGGAACAGACCTCCATGTTTACACCACAATCCAGAAAAGGAAGTCAGACAGTAGCTCAGATCTGTGCCGGATCAGGGCCAGATCAGGGCCAGATCAGGGCCGGACCCATGCCAAAGCCTCTTTTCCTTCTGTTGTCCTCTAGTCATAGAGTGTGTTGGAGAGACCCTTTCTTCTCTAGTCATAGAGTGTGTTGGAGAGACTCTTTCTCCTCTAGTCATAGAGTGTGTTGGAGAGACCCTTTCTCCTCTAGTCATAGAGTGTGTTTGGGTGAGACCCTTTCTCCTCTAGTCATAGAGTGTGTTGGAGAGACTCCTTCTTCTCTAGTCATAGAGTGTGTTTGGGTGAGGGAGCCAACAGATGGGTGGACGTGGCACCATGAATGGACAGGGAGTGACTCGCCCTGTGGCTAGCTGGATTAACACTGTTTGCAAGTGTGTGTGGTGTGTGTGTGTGTGTTGTGTGTGAAAGGAGGGTGGGTGGGTGGGTGGACAGTTGGGCAGCGCTGCAGTGTCGTGTGTGTGTGTGTGTGTATGTCTATTCACTAATGTGTGAGTGTGTGTGTGTGCACACGTAAGTGAGAGGGACAGGATTTCTTTCATTCGATAATGAATTCCAAACAAATAAAAGCGTGGCTGAATCCTGAGACCTTGAGCCACCCTGAGCAGTTTGGCACTGGCTATTGGTGGTTGCCATAGCGCAGGAGCCAGGTGTTGTGAATAGCTGGGAGTCGGAGGTCTCCCCCGCCTCACACTCTAGGTGTGTGTGTGTGTGTGTGTGTGTGTGTGTGTGTGTGTGTGTGTGTGTGCATGTGTGTGTGTGTGTGCATGTAAGTGTGTGTGCATGTGTGTGTGTGTGTGTGTGTGTGTGTGTGTGTGTGTGTGTGTGTGACAGAGAATATAGACGGCAACGGCCCTCAACTCTGACTGAGAGTAAATAATGATCATGATGTTTTCAGAGAGAGAATAAAAGAGAAACTAAAAACACAATTTCTTACGCAGGCACTGAAATACATGTAAATCCACAGCAAATATTAGATATGGATACATTTAAGCGTCTCTTATTGTGTGTGATTTTCTTGTTCAATGACAATGACATACAATCATGTTGATTTATTTAATCTACTGGCTAAGTCCAAGTTCAAACACAATGACAGTAACTGGTCCCCTTTCCCTTTCTTCTCTAGCTAACGACTCATACGTTAAGTAAACAGACAATGTCCTGAGGCTCTCTGCCTGACTCCGCCTGCCTATTGCTACCAGCTCACCTTCACGGGGATTATAGTGTGGAACTGCCGTTTTCAAGATGAATTGATAGGCAGTTATTTAAGCACTTTGAGCTGCATTGTTTTGTATGAAAGGTGCTATACAAATAACGTTTATTATTATTATTATTATTATTATTATTATTATTATTATTATGAGGGGCCCGCCAATCAGCAACCAGTGGGGGTGTCTTAAGTGTGGCGATGTTGAAATGAAGCGTTTGTGTTTGTGTTTGTGTTTGAGATGTGGTTACAACAGTGGGGGCAGGGCTGGAGCTTGACGAAACGACACAAAGAGTAGTAACAACACTAGCAGACACGAATCGAAAGGGTAAAGACATTGTTGCCTTACTGCCAACAAGGGCCTAATAAATCAGCTTGCATTGTTGGTGGAGGAAGTAGGAGTTGGCGATATGGGCTCAAATGTTTATCATGGTATTTTCAACTGTATGGACGGTGTCGGTATTATATCTCAGTGTTTATCATCTAAAGCTCATACACTTAATACTATTTTATCTCTCCAGCAGCAAAAGCACCAATGCAAATGTTATTATATAAATGTATTAAAAAAAAAGCATTTCAAAGAGTAAGAAGATCAGGAAAGATTAAGTTATGATAAGGTACTAAGGTAAGGTGTGAAAACATTGTAAACATGAAACATGGCTTATAGAGTCTCTCTAACTGAACAGTTACAATAAAACAATAAACATGCCCTCAATTACTAGCACAATTCACTCCGTATGACTAAAACCTAAATTTAAAGTCATAAAAATAGGCATTAGCCCTCAAAATTCTTAGCCGGAAACACCAGCCTGTTGATGTCCTGCTTCAGAGATGTCCTGGTGCATGTTAGACATACGGGGTAACACTTACAGAGACTTTACAGATGGTTTCACTGAACATCACCTTAACAAATCCCAATTCCTAACCCTAATCTTAACCATAAATTGTAGTTTCAACAGATGGTTTATTCATAATCTGAGCATCTGTAGATAGTCTATAAGGGACCATCCAAATAAAGTGTGACAGCTGAGGGAAACATAAATGACCACTGATTTAGAAGACATAGTTAGGCTACTGTGTAGGGACGTGTTATTGGTAGGCTCGGAACAGCACCAACATTTGCGAGGGAATTCTCAGTGGCAGTGTGCAGTCAGGTGTGTGTGTGTGTGTGTGTGTTTGTGTGTGTGTGTGTGTGCCTGAGTTGACATAATTTAAAGTGCTCTATCTGAACCATCTGACACAGTTCTGAGAGGTACTTGTACAGTAAGGCCCTCGGCTATCACATACACACGGATTATCTTTCAGACTTTTCCTACTTTCACCTTATACTAATACTGTCAGTTTTTATCAGTATATGTACAGTATCCACATTCTCACTCTCCCACACAAACACAGGCACACAAAGCATGACTCAATATTTTCTTTCACTGACTGAAAAGAATGCCATTCCACCACTCAGATGAGCCATGGCTTTGCTTCAGTGAGCACAAGCGCATCCTGTCAACACCTCCATGTGAGTTGTCAGCAGGAAGCCGCTTCGCACATGATGTGACTGTCAGCGGGATTCGGCCGAAAACAATAGCGCCAGTGTAAGACGCCGCACAGGGTGAGATTCCTGGTGATACAGATTTGACTTTATGGTCTGTCAAGATTGGTCCCGACTTTGAGGTTTGCTGGCCTTGTGTTTTGGGGTTTCCGATTTTGAAATGTGAGAATGTTGTGTTTATGTGTCGTAAGTCTGGTTCAGATTTCAGCCTGGTGTTATTGTAGCCTGGCCTATCGGAAGCATAATTCCTCACCGGACTCCTGCTGCCACAGACATCTGAGATGGGTGCTGGACACTGTTATCTCCAGTAGTAGTAGCATGTGTGTTTGTTTATTTAGTGCAAGTTACTTTCATTGAGTGAAAGAGTGAGCAAGATGGAGAGAGAGAGTGTGTGTTTATCTCCGTGTCTGTGTGTGTGTGTGTGAGAGAGAGAGAGTGTGTGTGAGTATGGTGGCAGTGTTGCACTGTTGAGATGCAGGGGTGGAATCTGGAAACTCAGGGAATTTCCAGGGCTGGGCCAAGGCTGTGGATCCTCTGGGGGAATATTCATCGACTCCTTTTCCTACACGCACACACACACACACACACACACACACACACACACACACACACACAGATAATCACACGGGAACATCACACAGCAGACATTAGGGAGATAGATAGATAGATAGATAGATAGATAGAGAGAGAGAGAGAGAGAGAGAGAGAGAGGGAGGGAGAGAGGGGGAGAGAGAGGGAGTCATATGTGTTCACAATCCCATGATCAGTTCAGTTAGGGAGGACCTGAGGGGTAGAAAAGAACGGTGATGGCTTTTCTGTGCTTATCACTACAGTATAAGCCTCCAACATGACATAAGAGTCTGCGACCCGTATACGTTTATGGATGTCCTGCTGTGGTGTGTAGTGTCTCCATTACAGACATCACACTCCATCCACACATGAGAGTCAGAGACATAGCTGTCATTTTTACCAGCCCAGGGGATGTGGGTATCTGCTGCTGCCTCTCCTCCTCCCCGCCTACCCTCAGTGCTGAGACCCTGGGTCTGACTGAGGAGCAACAACACGAAATGACCCAAAAAAAAGAAAGATTTTCCAGCCTGTGGCTCGGCGCTTAATGACATTCGACTGTGCTGCGAGAGAAACATCACATATTTCCACCGCAGCCCAGAATCCCGCCTCATTCCAAACAGCACTACTCACACACACACACACACGGACACACACACACAGACACACACACACACACACACACACACACACACACACACACACACACACACACACACACTACTCACAGTCCTCACCAACAATCAGCACAGGAAGACTGAAGAATACACAGGGGCGGCACAAGGGAAAAATGTCTGCAGATTTCTGGCACCAACTCACAGAACATGTGTGTGTGTTTGTGTGTGTGTGTGTGTTTGTGTGTGCACGTGTGTGTGTGTGTGTGTGTGTGTGTGTGTGTGTGTGTGTGTGTGCAGATGCCTATGTGAATGTGACTGTATGTGTGAGGGAATGTGTTTGCACAATGTTTTTGCATTCTTCTGCTCGCCAGTATGGCTAGGGTTCTGATTCAGCCTAGCAGTTTTCGGTTGGGGACTAATGTAGCATTCCGGTGAAGCTCAATGTAAAAGGCTCTGGGCTTTCTGTATGGCTCAGTGATAAGAGTATAAATGAGTCAAGACTTCTCTGCAGGTTTTGTATTCATCCACCTCTCAAGTATCAGGTCACGAATCAACGCCTTTTTTTTGTGATTGATGTCGATAAATCCCCTAAAAGTGTGAGAGCAAGATAGCCAACAATGGACCAGATGTTTTCTTTCTCACCAGTCAGTCGCTAGCTAAGCTTCACGTGTTTTGTGTTAGCGCAGGCCTGGACAAGTCCATTAATGTTTACAGTAAAAGCCTATACTGTATGGGGGGGGTGTCTGGTGTGCTGAGTCACGCGAGGCGGCTGCCCTCTTTATGGCGCCAGATATCACAGTCACCCTTCGCTCTTTCCATACAGGAGTCTGGATGACTCTCGCCCACCACATTTGTATTTCTTGAGAAGCCTCTCAGTCACCCTTCAATATCCAAGAGTCCACAGGAGCTTGAGTCCCTTCATGTGTTCATTTGGAGCTGTCCTCGTATGCCTATCTGAGCCTTCATGTGTTCATTTAGAGCTGTCCTAGTATGCCTATCTGAGCTGACTGGACCATGGTTCTGTATCGGAGGTGTTTATTAGCCTCTGTCTGGGTCGCAATCACCTATAAATGTTCAGGAACCAAGAATGAGCTGTGGCCCCATGTTCGTGTACTCTAATAATGGTTATCTTAAGTGTCTCTTTCTCAGTCCAGTGAACTTCAACAGTGAAATTGCATTGTGTGAATATGAATGAATGTTGGTGGTGGTCGGAGGGGCCGTTGGCGCTGATTGGCAGCCACGCTTCTGTCAGTCTGCCCCAGGGCAGCTGTGGCTACTGAGGTAGCTTACCACCACCGGTATGACTGTGTGTGTATGACTACTGGACTCTGGACTCTGTAAAGCGACTTCGGGTATATAGAGAAGCGCTATATAAAATTGAATTGATTGATTGATTGATTGAACTTCAATGTGCAGTGCAGTCCAGTGATTCACTGATTCACAATGATCCTATGTGCCTGTTTAAATTCTGGTAGAGGTGTCTCAGTTGCCTGGGTTAAGCCAGACCTCGTGTTTGTGTTCTTTGTTATGGGCGTGAGAGAGCTCTTGATGTATGATTGTGTTGATGGACTTTGAGTGAGTGTAAGTGTTATCTCTGCATCTGGGAGGTTCAACGGTACACTGAGCTGCCTGTTGTTGATGGGTTCATGACTGATGTGTTTCTGCCTCTGTGGAGCTTTGTTGAGCGTCATCTGCTTTTCAAAGCAGCTGTGGGGGAATGACTAGCTTTGTGACTCAAGATGAAAATCAGCTCATGGTGTCACGCTAATGAAGGTACAAACAGATATGCAAATATTTTTTCATCTGAAGTAGACCAAAGTAGTTTGAAGACATTACATTTACTATAATTACAAATGGTTATCTGTGTATGTGTGTGTGTGTGTGTGTGTGTGTCTGTCTGTGTACACGTTCCTAGTGGTGTAGTGCTATGAGACATAGCCCTCCTTCCTAAAATTACAGATGCACCTCTGTGTGTGCGTGCGAGTGTATGTGTGTTGTGTTTGCGCTGCCCAAATATTTGTACTTTTTTGGTTGCCAACCATCTTGGTTATCTCTGGTTGTCATTGTTTTTTTTCTATCAAAAAAATAACTAAATACAGTAATTTGCAAAAAAGATTAAACAAAAAACATTTGTATTTATTTAGTGTAACACTGTGTCCAGATCTCAGATCAGTGTAAAGCGTAATGTATCCATATCTGACTCCCGTTCCCTGTGTCTCTCCCCGTCCCTGCAGCCTATGCCCACATCCAGCCTCACTCTCTGATCAAGCAGCAGCCGCAGCAGTACGTCATCCAGCACCAGGCTGCTCCCGCCGCCCAGAGGACTGGTGTCGCTCCTGCCAGCACCGCCGGTGCCCCCGCCACGCAGCTCCTGCAGACCGCCTCCATCCAGCCCCATCTCCACGCCCAGTCGCTCGCCGTCCAGCCTGCTGGCCTGCCCTCCCACAGCGCCGCCACAGGCCCGCCGGGCCCGGTCCCCGTGATGCCCAAGCCAGCCTCCTCCCAGCATCTGCAGAACCAGCACCAGCACCAGCACCACCATCTGGGCCCCACGCAGCACGCCACCATCTTCCACTCCACCCTCAGCCCCCACGACCTGAGCCATCACCAGAGCCATGCCCACGCCCACGCCCACACGCATGCCCACGCCCAAGCCCAAGCTCACGCCCACGCCCAAGCCCAAGCCCAAGCCCAAGCCCAAGCCCAAGCCCAAGCCCAAGCCCAAGCCCAAGCCCAAGCCCACGCCCACGCCCACGCCCACGCGGCCCTCAGCCAGGCCAAAGCACAGCCCGTCCAGCTCACTGCCATCAACCTACAGATTCATCCCACACCCAACCAGGTACTTACAGGTGGCACAGTAGGGTATATCATGTACCAGTTTTAAAGGCCAATCAGGTACTTACAGGTGGCACAGTAGGGTATATCATGTACCTGTTTTAAAGGCCAATCAGGTACTTACAGGTGGCACAGTAGGGTATATCATGTACCTGTTTTAAAGGCCAACCAGGTAATCCCACACAGTAATACTGACTAGTATAGCATGAGCCCATTTTTAAAGGCCAACCAGATACTCACAGAATACAGCATGTGTTTATAGGTGCTGTATGGAGTCACATAACAAATCTATCATTTGGTTCAATGTCATCAGAAATTGTGATGACCGAGTTGTGGTAAGTTGAGCAGGAAGCCACATCGGTCTTTGATAATGAGGTATAAGATATTATGCCTGTCTATTGTATTTGACAAGCTCGGCATACCAACTTTCTCTGTGTAGCTCTTTAGCTTTTGTTTGCCATGATCTCAGCATTTGTGACTAAAATGAGCCACAAGATGATTCAATCACTGTCAACAGAATTCGGATCAATGCCCATTAGCTAATCCCCTCGCCTAATTTGACTCCAATGGAACAGGTCCAGACCACAACGAACACAGTGATTGTGGTTGGACCAGAGTCAGGCTACGTTAGTGATGCCCCTAACTAACCCAAATAAATATTTGTGGAACATTTTAAAACCACAGTGAACACAGTAAGAAAATATGCTTGGCAACCTCAGTTCTGTAACATTAATCTGGGTTAAAAAAGCTCATTTATATGTTTTAAAAGCTCATTTATATAACTATGTGGTTGTTTATAACTCCATGAATGTAAGTGAGTTAAAAACACATTGATTTTAATGTGGAACGTTTTCATTTCCGGTCATGGTAAGGAGTTGTGTCCAAATGTTACTTGTGTATCTATGACTTGAAGGTTGATTTCTACAGTATATCTTGTAGCTAAACTATTGTACAGACAGTGGCAATTGTAAAAGCCTGAATTCAACCATGGTGCACAAGTAAAATGGATGCTTTTAATGGATAAGGCCATCTGGTAAATGTTAAGTATAAATGGCAAATGGTTGCCTGCTATGATGCTTAAGGTTTCATCATTTTTATGACGTAACCAAAATGACACCAGCTGTGTTAACAATTTCCTGTATTTACTGGTGTTGCCAATTAAACACTCAAAACGTTCACACTTCATCTGCTCAATTCACACAGATGCACACACACACTCACCATTCCACAAAACAAATATAAAGATGATCTTCAATCAGTGAGTTGCACACACACACACACACACACACACACACACACACACACACACACACACACACACACACACACACACACACACACACACACACACATGCTAGGTCTATGTCCTGACGACTGCTTCTCTCTCCTGTCCTGTGGTGCCACGCAGGCGTCGCGGCTGGCTCCGGAGTGTAAGGACAAGCCCACGTCCCTGGTGGTGAGAGAGAGCTGCCCGCCACACAGCTCCCAGCAGCCCCCCTCCGCCCCCCCTCAGGGGGCCAAGCCCGCCGAGCAACCCAAGACTGACACCCCCATCGCTGCACTCCAGACACGAGGTAGGCCTCCACGGGGGAGATAAAGGTTCCTTCCACTGGAGCTAATCACAAAGACTCTCTCTTCCTGTCTCTGTCTCACTCCGTCTCTACCACTCCTTTACTCCCTGTCTCTGTCTCACTCCGTCTCTACCACTCCTTTATTCCCTGTCTTTCTGACTACACGTTACGCTAATCCATCAATCTGTTTCAGTATGTATGTAGGCATGTATATGAACCAATATGAATGAACACCATATGAACATTGACTGGCAGCCGAGAAGCAGTGCAAATTCAAGAACAGGAGAATCAATCAAAAACAATGTTCAAAATTTGAATGGAGCCTGTCTATATGGCGAAAAGATGCAAAGCAACACAATAGATGTTATATTCTACAAATAAGCTTTAAAGCCCCATTAGAGAATTGGTATTTTTTGCTACTGAGCTCCCCCTAAAGTTGCAGAGTGTAGCTCACTTTTACACTACTGTACTGAATACAAATCGCTCCCAGACCCCCTAATGGACAGTGTACACATGTATATGGTGACAAGCTGAAAGATATGGAACCGGCAAAGACAAAGGCAGAAGCCAAAGAAGCATGCAGACTGACATGGTAGAGTAATATCACAAGATATTACACAAATATGACTCTGCATAGTTTTATTTATTGTGTCATTGGAGATGAACGCTAACATAATAACAAAGAAAGACAATTTTTTATTTAGCTGAAGTACTGCTAGCATTGGGAACAGTCCATATACTTTGTTCTCTAGGTTTTGAATGTGAAATATGTGTAATCTAAAATGTTGTTGGTGACATGCTTAAAATACATTGGACAGTGTAATTTATTACAAACTAGCTGAGTTTTCAAGGTTGCAAACTTCCAAGGCTTATTGACGTGGGATTGATGAAGACTGACCAAACTTTTTGACGCAAGATGAATTTATTTGGATGGGGGTGGGGGGACAGGACAGGTCGATGACTTTAGGCCTCTGGAAAAACTACACATTTCTGTGAGATAGGGATGACACCAATAAGGTTACAGCCTATGTCACATTCTTTCATAAATAACATTGGCAGAGAAATTTATGAAGAAAACCTAGCGAGTCGACAACTTTCTTAACAAAGCCAAACATCAGGACAACACAGGACATAGCAAGACAGCTAATAAGTTATTACTGACTAGTCCAACAAAAAGAAGGCCAGCTCAGCATCTGACTTACATCCTTTTGTAACGTTTAGCTCTCGCCAACGAGTAAAAGCCAGTCCTAGACTTGGTCGGTTACTCTCTCTTGTTCTCTTCCTCGCTTCCTCCAACAACGTCTTCCTCGTCGCCTCTGCCATGATGTCTATACAGAGAATACTGTGCTAGCTTCCTCTTATAGCTAGCACATGGGTCTAGTTGTTGTTGCGTGAGGTGGTGCTAGAAAGAATTATGTAGTTCTCGTGAGCGGTCTCGCGCCCTGTACCCCAAAGTTACATCAGGCACACCAGGCGTGCTGTGGCAGTGGCACAGACGCCATTCTCCGTATTACAAGTCAGTGTACCACCAACATGATTTTGAAGCTGATATTTTAAGGTCAAATTGTTGCATAATGTTCCTTTAAAGCGCATTACCAAAAAGAATATATTCGGATTTAAACACTTTGTAATCACCAACATTTTGATTAGTAACTGTAATTTAAATAAAGATTTTTTTCTCAGTAACTGTAACGGATTACAATTACATTAAAACTACAACTCTGTTACATGTAACTAGTTACTCCCCAAACCTGTGTATATATGTGTGTGTGTGTGTGTATGTATGTATGTATGTATGTATGTATGTATGTATGTATGTATGTATGTATGTATGTATGTATGTATGTATGTATGTATGTATGTGTGTGTGTGTATGTGTGTATGTATGTACTATGTCAGTATCCCCAACTCTGACTGTCTCCTGGTCTTTTCAATATAATCTCCACGCAGTCTAAAAGGAGCGGCATTTGCTGTACTTCCCTACACTTCTCTGTGTTTACTGTATTTCTAACAGGCTTGGGTGGTACCTGTGTTTACTCATGTACCTTGAAATATAACTGCTAGAGCACAGCGCCAGCTAAGTTGAAGTCACAGTTTCTTTTCCCACACTCTAATAAGATGTAGGCCTTCCTCTTTCTGCATGTTGCCCCAGGGAAAATAGCACGCTTCAGAACAGAATGTTAAGTAAATATAAGAGGAAGTGTTTGGAAAAGCCTTGAATGGATGTCAGACAAGCTTCCATGCCTTGGGCTACCCCGTCTGAGGTTTTTATATACAACGGCAGCATAGTAATGATACTCTGTCGAGTCATAGAGTTTTCAGTGGCCCTTAAGAGGAGATGGATGTGACCATTATATCCAAAGCTCAGAGAAGCCAGAAAGCTTGTAAATATTTATGAAATGAGTTATGAATGAATGCGCTATCAATTAGGAATTAGCATCACAAAAATGGGGGCGATGGGAACAGCTAAAACATTGCCAGGGGGTAGTTGATACTTGAGAGCTCTTTTCAGCTGAATATATTCAGAACTCGTGATCCAGACGAAATTATAGCACAGTCACCAGAGTCATGAATTTCATGGACCTGGTTTTGCATGTCTCTGGCAAAAAAAATCTCTTAAAACTAATGTTTTGTAAATACTGGGGAAATGGCATTCAAGACCTTACTTTCGTGCTTTTTTTAGCAGGTGTGATTACAAAGGGAGTTTTTGGAGCCAACCACCTCTATAGAAGAGCAGTCGGGTTACACTGCCCAGTGTGTCACAGCTGTTGGACTTCAGCTATTGGCACTGTATATCTGACACGCACAGCTGTATGCAAACTCTGCTGTGAGCATTTGTTTTTTTGTGTTGGTACATTTCTTATTAAGTCAAAAGTGGAAAACACACAAAAGGTTTTTTTTATTTTTATGAGGGCTGCTTGGGCGTGAGTGCATAGTCAAGCTGTCATGCTTTCTCTTGGCATTCAACATAAACAGTTCATGTCTCCTTTGAAGCCCAAAAATAGACCCAAGGAGGACTCAGAGATATGTTGCTAGTAGTTTATTTCCCCCGACTACAGTATGGCCTCGAAATAGCTGAAAGTCAGAACAGCCTGTAGTGACATAGATTTACAGTTTCCCATATTAAATCACAACTACGGCTTGACGATAGCCAGTGAAAACTAGATTCTTTTAAGTGTTTTCGTGTTGTCATAGGTTACTGAATAACAGTGTTGTAATGGTCTATCATGCAGTGGACATCGTTAACGCACCCAACTGATTCATGCGGTTGAGGCTGAGGTGAGGTGAGGTTACACAATTTAGTCCCTGAAGGTAATTCTGGTGGAGTTTTTTGTGGCCGTAAGAAACGTGCTACTCTGATTCCTCGTCGAGCGTGAGAATTTTAGATTATCCTACCGCCAGGCTTTTCTGTGTCACCGCTTTTCCGG
Source organism: Clupea harengus (assembly GCF_900700415.2). NCBI lineage: Eukaryota > Metazoa > Chordata > Actinopteri > Clupeiformes > Clupeidae > Clupea > Clupea harengus. Next base: position 11,523,545 of record NC_045156.1, on the reverse strand, counting down.
GGATGTGGGAGTTTGAGGGGGCGGCGTGCGCAACTAAAGTGTTTTATTCTCTTGTTGCACACATCAGGAAATCTGCCCGCCTCCAGTCTTTTAGGAATGAAGTAGGGTAGGCGAGCGTCTCAATGCCATAGCCGCTGCGTCGCGCGCAACGCTGTCGGACTCATTCAGTCACTGAAGTATGAAGTAGGCAAGCTGTTTTTGCTAAATTAAGAAGACTCGAGCAGAATTGGTAAGCCTCTTTTGCCACTGATATTGTGTGGACAATCTTAAGAAACTATTAGGGGAACGGGAACCTATTCATAATTTTGGCAAGGCATGTTTCAGTTGGTTTCGGTACTTGCACTTGCAACTATTTAATTTGTTTAAACATACATTATTGGAGGTTCAAACTCAGACTAAATCTTAACCTGGTCATCGTTTTCGCTTGTATGTAGGTGCGCAACAGCTGACGTTATTTCTAATGAATGCGTAGTGAAGCTTATCCTAACATTTTCACACAACCACTCGTAGGCTACGAACCGGGGGGTGTGTTCCATTGACAGCGCATCCACTTTAGGAAGCCTGTGTGCTATCTTCGTTATAACTAACTAGAAACTATATAAATATCCCTGTAGATTTTCTAAATTAGCTTGATGCGCTGATATACGCGCGGTGTATACATAGATAATTGTACTGTCAATGCGCAGAGCATCCCATTCATTACCAGCATTGTATTTTTGATGTTTAAGTTTGACTATCCATTTGTCTTTGTCATGTCATCAGCAGGAACCCCAAATCAGATTAGGAACTCGCCAGCGACGCCCCCACCTACTATGACTTCAGGAAACGACTGCGAAGCCCCCGCCGTTGTTGGCAGCACGGCGCAGAATGGGGAGAACAAGCCCCCTCAAGCCATCGTTAAGCCCCAGGTCCTCACACACGTAATCGAGGGCTTCGTCATTCAGGAGGGAGCCGAGCCTTTCCCTGTAAGTACTGCCACAAGACTTTTGTTTAAAGACAAAGCACCGCCGGTTCAATTACGCAGTTCAAGTTCAGTGACATACTCAACACATAGCATCTTGCTTTTTTCAGAAAGTCATCAGAAAGTACCCCTGAAGAGATGTATGTCCATTGCCCTTTATTCAGTTAGAATGGTTGTCATGTTTGTTTACCAATGGTAAAAGTGTTTCCGGTATCCATACAAACACAACACTAACAAAAACGATTTACTTTAAGAGAAGAGGTACCGAGTTGAGGACTTTTAGGACATGCTACCCCCTTGTGGATAATACAGGAAATTATCTGCAATGTGTGAGAATTGACTAAACACACAACTTTCCATGACTCGAATGTAACAGAACTACGCATTTTGACCTGATTATGTAAGGTTACTCAATTACATGATTAATTATAATTACAGTACTACAAGTGAGGTAAGTGCTGTAAATAACTAAGGTAAAACAAACGCACTCTTTTGAGAAGTTCTATACAATCCTCATATTTACGCCATTCCCACCATTCCTCCCCATTCCTACCACATATAAATACCTCACATTTACCTGATATTTTACCTTTTTATTTTCTGTCAGATGTTGAGGCCCATTCAGGATGACAGCCCAAAGAAACCAGACCAGCAGCTTCCATCTGACCCCGAGAAGTCCCCCGTCCATAACTTGGCCAACAACACAGACTCAGAACCAGAGGACCCAAGCCAGCAGGGTGAGAGAGACTTTATGCCATTAATGGTCCATTACATAATAATAGTAATGCCTGTGTGTCTTTTAAACAGCAAATATGACAGGAGTGTTTTAAGTCATGTTAAATACCCTGACCCTGAGTCAGCTGCTGGCCATGTATAGATGAGTGTGCCTGATCCATGTGTTCTTTTGGGTTGTTTGTTTTTAATACGGCATATCAGCTGCATTTAAGAACACACGAGATACCTGTAACAGGCCATAGAAACCATGAAAGAATAAAGAAAGGGGTGATTAAACAAAGAAAATATATGTTGCAGATATGAAGGACCAGGAGGACGAGCCGAAGTTAACCTGTGAGTTCTGTGGCTGGGTAGACTTTGCCTACAAGTTCAAAGGCACCAAACGCTTCTGCTCCATGGTCTGTGCTAAGAGGTACGTCTGATGAAGAGCTTGGCCATGATATCTAACTAATGTGATGTTTAGTTATTATATGCTTCATAAGAGGTACGTCTGATGAAGAGCTTGGCCATGATATCTAACTAATGTGATGTTTAGTTATTATATATTTTATGACACCTGCATTTTTGCAGACAACCTTCTTTTATGTAAATATATTGTCCAACGCCTGGATTTAAGTTTGGACATGCATAGGTATATATTTTTCTGATTACTGCACAAAGAGGGTCTACCGTTTTCCTGTAGCCACCTACCACAATTGCTGCAATATTGCTGATAGCTTAAGAATGAAGAATTTTGACCCTGGCATCTTCCATATATTTACAGCTACCAAAAGTAGTGGGTTTCAGAAGTGCTTTTATTTATTTCAAATTCAACAGTGAAGGAAGAATTTTGTCCCTGGCATCTTCCACATATTTACAGCTACCAAAAGTAGTTGTGGGTTTCAGAAGTGCTTTTATTTATTTAAAACTCAACAGTGATGGAAGATATAAATGCATGTTCCTATTGTTTGCACTCTATATGTCACTGATATGTGTGTCATCAGTCCTTGATATGAAAAGAGTGGAGAGGCACACACACACACACACACACACACACAAAACATGTCTCTGGTGAGTCACCTGTATCAGGGGAACACCTGTTGGGGAGTTGTAGCCATAGTAACAGCGTATCGTTTTGGGACAGGTATAACGTGGGATGCACCAAGCGGATTGGTCTCTTCCACCCGGAGCGTACCAAAGCAACCAGTCGCTGGAGACGCAGGGCTACCAGAGGACGCCCAAGCTCAGATGCCAAGAAACAGGTGAGACAGCTTGTGCCCATGTGTGTGTCCCTTCCTGTCTCCCTTCCTGTGCGTCCTATCTCTTTCTGTCTCATTCAAATGGACTCTATTGATCATACAAAGAAGACAGACATAGATTCTGATCAGACAAGGTGTACAAAGAAGAACAGAACATCAAATGTCCAACAGGTTTGTGTGGGTGTGTGTGTGTGTTTCAAGTGCTTGTTCTTTCTCTCTAGCTGTCTCTTTCTCTCTTTGTCTCTCTCTCTCTCTCTCTGTGTGTGTGTGTATGTTCTCCAAGGATAAATGGGGTAAACTTCATATGCCTTACCTCACAGAATCATCACCCAACAGAACCTTAAACCCACACGTATCTCTTTCCATACACCTTCCAAATTAACCAGCAAACACCTTTAGCCCAGTTGGCTAACACAGTTACCTACTGTTTTAAGGGCATGTTTTTTTCTTAAATAGAATCGAATCTCTAAGTAAATATTGTAAGTGATGCTTTGAAAGCCATTATCTGAAAGTCATCTGCCAATATTGTATGATGTGTAAAATACAAAGTCAATGTTATGAATGAAATACTACATACAGCCCATTAAGCAGGGCGTGGGAAAAGTAGTCACGCACTAAATGTTTTGTGGCCATATTAAAGACTTTTTACGAGTCAGCAAACTTTGACCTAAAAACACAGGACACGACTTTCCGTTTATCCTCCCTCGTTCTCAAAGCATGTGTGGCATGTAGTAGACTCCTGGATTGATGGTCAGTTGTTTTCTCTCTGTTTCAGAAACTGTCCACCCCTCAGCAGACGCAGAGTGGATCCATCTCGTCTCCTATGCCTTCGCAGCCCAGCCAGGGGGAGTCGAGCCCCTGCTCCGACATGTCCAGCTTCGAGGAGCCCCCCTCGCCCCTCTCCGTGGCCAGCTCGGGGGCCCCGGGGCCTCAAAACGAGCAGAGCCTCGATCAGGACGTCCGGGGCCAGGAGCTGCCCCTGCTGCCCCAACACTTCCTGCCCTGTGACCCCACCAAGTGGAATGTGGAGGAGGTGTACGAGTTTATCCGCTCGCTGCCAGGTGAGTGGCGCCACCTATGGGTGACTGCTTGATTTGCATTGTGTGGTGGCTGTGGTAAAATACATGTCAATCTGGTTTAGATAGAAAGCACCTGATAGGTAAGTGTGATTTCCTGTAGGTCACCACAGGAATTACACCGTGTGGTTATATTGGGAAAGAGGCACTGTAGACTTGTGGTTCAGCACCTGCAGTTAGTTAGCCTCTCGGTTGCACATTACAATCTGATGTTCCTGTGAAGCCAGTTGAGCATGACTCAGTCAGATTGTACTTAGGTGCTCAGAGGTTGACGACTGTTGGGGCATTGGGCTCTCAAAGGGGGTTTGATAGGGTTCCCGCAGAACTTTTAAAGGTTCTTCTGAAGGGATAATTCAAAGAATTCTGAAATGCTCTCCACAGAACCTCAGAAGACTCTACTTTAGAATCATAGA
>NC_045156.1:11344122-11516622 GCF_900700415.2 Clupea harengus | reverse complement strand
TCCATTAGGCCAGCGTAGAAGACAAATAAGCCCCTTCAGCCAAAGGAGAAGCCATTAGGAGTGTGTGTGTGTGTGTGTGTGTGTGTTGGAGGGGGGGTGACGTGCCTTTTGTGGTGTGGCTTGACTTTTGCTTGAAATTTCATCAGAGGAATGTGTGTACAATGTACAGATTGCTTGCAGCACTCAAATCACATCAGAGAGTATGTGTTCATTTATGTGTGTGTGTGTGTGTGTCTTTAAAACTGTTATTTTTGTTTGTTTTAATTGTTTTGATGTGCACAGTCCGTCCCTATTTGGTATGCTAATGTTTTGGTGTCCAAACTCGTATGTGAGTAGGTGAGCTTGTGATTATGTAGAAAATAATGTCTTTTGTTGGGGTATCTATGATGCTTTGTGAATTGCTGATATTTATCAAACTGAATTTGTAATATAACTTTTTCATTGAAACAATAATTCTGGAAAAAAAATGTGTATTTGTTTTTGTGTGCGTGGATGTGAGAAAAGACAGACAGACAGAAAGAAAAGCCTATGACTGTCAGGTATAGAGCGGGGTAAGATGAGCCATCCTATAGCTGAGGGAATATAAGACAGAAAAAAACGAATGCATACAATACAGGTTCAGGATGTGTGCAATCAACTGAAGCCTTAACACAAATAGATAATTTAACATGGGGTCCCAAAAAAGGTTTAGGGGTAAGTTAAGACATCTGAGGAAACAGTTTCTAACTATTGTATTAACCGGAGTGTAATTCTAAATATAATTATTTATAATGAAATCCCCATTCTGCTCATTTTTACTGGTGTTCATTAAATAAATACTACAACTTTTGTGTCTACAGTTTTGACACCTGAAAATGGTGTACCAAGTCTCTAGGATTAAGAAATGGAAGGCTTAAACTGAATTAAACTTGTATTCTTTATATTATATTATATAACATAACAAACCAACATGTCACATAATCTTCTAAAGATCTGTGTCATCGCAAACTTTGTAGCCATTGACATAAACACTAACATGTCACATCTGTACAGCAAATTCAAAATAAAAAAAACAAGGGTGATGCTTCTAAGTCATCCACAAGGAGGTAAACAGAAACTAGGGCTACAAGCACATGACTATGGGCCCCTATCTTTCTTTCTTCTGTAATGATGTGGCATGACAGCTCTTATGCTACATGTAAAATAAGAAATGTATTGTCAGTTTTACATGGTTAGGATGCCACACTAAACCAAACTTAACTTAATGTAAACATGAGGGGGTAACCAGTTGAATTTACCCCAAAGGCTTTGGCTCATTTTGCCCCACAGCAAAAAAGTGCTTAGTCTAGCAACCCAGAGGTATTCTTTTGCTAATTTACTCACGTTTTCACACACTGCCAGTTCCTAAAAATATATCTGATATAAATTGAGATAAATTAGTTTTTGATGTGAGATTGATTACACCCGGGCAAATTGCCAGGCAAATTACATCCTTCCTACATCCATCCTTACATACTCCTTCCACAAGATGAACATGGCGAATACAAACTAAGTTTAGGGTCACTTGACAATAATGGCAGCTATATACAAGTCGTTTGATCAACTTAACCCACTCACCCCTACTGTTGGTAACCAACTCTTCACACATCCAACAATGTAAATGTCTAATTTAGCTGTTTTATCAGCCGCTAGGTGGTGTCGTGTTTCTCAAACAGCCTATTAAGCTACCATGTCGGGATGGCAAGATTTTCATGATCCTACCCTTGCTTAAACCTAAATTAGACAATCACGAGTTTTGTCCCAAAATAACAACCTCAACATGTAACACAAACAGATACGTTGGTTTTATTCCTTAAAAGTTCACATCCAAAACAAAGTGGTTTTTGATTTCCATTCCATGGAAAAAGATATTCTTTGTGTGGCGATCGCGCGTTATTCACTCGGATTTAGCCTGTGATTTGGCTTTCTCTCATTCACGTCTACGGGCAAAACAAAACCGTATCAGAAATGGTCGTTTCATTAAAAGACTAATGATTTGTACGAATACATGATGAGCGAACGCACAAGAGGGATGAAGACGTTACAAAATGTACACAAAGAACCTAGCTCCGGACCCATGCGACACCCTCCTAACCCTGCCTCCAGCCAAAGATTCCTTTCATTGGTCAACAGTTTGGAATCGGACATGCCGATTGGATCAATCTTATGTCACACACTTTATCCTTTTTTCCGCTGGGCTTCGCTTCAGCATAGTTTCCTAAAGTCACTTCGGCAGTCGTTCTTTGATGGTGGACTTAAGCTACCCTGGAATGGCACCTACTACGGTAAACTATTACATTTATTTTGTTTCCCCGCTACCCATTGCACTCGGTGGACTGTTTGGTAAGATGTACGCCTATTTGCTAAAACTTTAGTGATGAGGCTTTGCCTAAACATCAACGATGCCTTGTTGCTTGTGGAGCTGGTCAACGTTGTGAGGATTACTGACACACATTGAAGTTGATGTTTGAGTCAAGATGAATAACATTTGATTATCCTATTCGGGGACAGTATCACTAAATAATATATTTTTAAGCTCGTCAGACTTATTTACGGCCTACTGTGGTTCGATTCTGTGCTCCGTTTAAAACATTAAATGCGTGGATTTAAATGATGTAGCCTATGAGTGAATGGTTATGGAGTTTATGTAGTCAGGCCTAGGCTATTATTTTTTTTGTCGTACTCTACCTGTGTTTGTTGTGATACTGAGTTTAGAAGTTTGGGATTAATGTCAGTCGTAAAACAATTCAGATTACCTTTATTTACCAACGCTTTATTTACCAATGCTCAGAGACAGTTGAATTGTGTCCTTTAAAATGATACTTAGTGGGATACACACTGTTGCCCTTCCAACTTCTAGATGATATTTCATTTTTTGAAGACAATGCTTTTCTGGTGCCCCGGAGTAATTATGTTGGTTAGAGTGGCTACCCTTTCACTTTCCCAAAATGACACATCCTGTAATCTATTAGGCTATAGAAAACTAAATTGAGCTGTGTTCATATGTGCCCGTTTTAATGCTATAGGTTACTTTATCTTTTTGTTTTGGTTTGTTGTAGTTATGCCCAGTAAACAACAACAAAGCAACAGTTATTGATACACCCATTAAACAATTCTCTCTATCTTAGAATTTATACAACTGATTTGTAATGATATGGGTGTAATCTTGGAGAAGCTACTGGTAGTAAAACCGTATTGGTCCATCTTTTGTGTGTGTGTGTGTGTGTGTGTAACATATATCGTAACTGTGCACCGCATCTGTTGTATTTGTGTCACAGCAAGAAAGCTGCTTGAGAAGGCCTTGGTGGTGTAGCTTAAAGGAGGCCGGGGGATTTCAATAATTAGCTCCTAACATGCTTGGGTGAAGCAGGACTTGGGACAGCCGCTCCAGGATGATGTTAGACCGCAGGGGAACGTTAGCCCCGTTGTGACAGGCCACTGAGCACTTTGATGCGAAATCTGTCTATGGGTCAATGAGGTGATTTATTTGAAAGAAAATGCAGGTTGTGCAATTTTGTTGCATCCTTTAAAAAACCCAGACAAACAAGGATAAAGGGATTACATCTCAGAGCCTTTTCCAAGAGAGCTGAATGCTAAACAGTGTGGGAATATTTGGATTTCCCAGGCTGTTGCTTTGGATAACATTCTTCTTTTCCAAAATATCCCATTTGTAAGGACTGCTGCTCAGCAGCCAAGGAGTCTCAAAGCTGAATTCAAACAGGCAGGGCAGAAGCTTCCATATGGTGCATAAAAATGACAATGAGGGAGACCGTACTGCTGAATGACCACTGTGCAATGCACAGCGCTGAGTCTGCCCTCTGGAAGTTACAAAAAACCTGCTGCTCACAGCTGATTCTGAGGGGTTTTCAGTTCTGGTTCTCCTAGATCTCACTGCCGCTTTTGGTACAGTACAGTACAGTACAGTACAGTTTGGTATAGTGTTGCTTGAGCGGCTGGAGCATTGTGTTGGGGTAAGGGGAAGGGGAAGTGGTTTGCTTCTTATTTATGTAATAGGACCTGTATACTGATGGCATCTTTTCAAATGTTGCACCCCTCTCATGTGGAGTTCCGCAAGGTTCAGTATTTGGACCCGACCAGTTCTCACTTTATTTATTGCCTAGGGTTGATGATATTCAAATATATATTCCTCTTAATTCTGGTCAATACAATACAACCTCTTGTTGACTGCTTTGAAGACATCAAACTTTGGATGGGTAATAGCTTCCTTAAGCTTAATGAAAATAAGGCTAAGTCTATTATTTTTGGTTCCCCTGACATTAACAGAGTTCTTGGTCCACTCACACTACACCAAAAGCCAGTTTTAAAGAATCTTGGGGTGTTCTTTGACAGATAAAAAATGGATAGATAAATGTGGTTGTTAGTGCTTCATTTTAAGTGAGAAATGTCCTATCCCCAAAAGATTGTGAGAAGGTGGTCCTCCATGCGTCCAGACGGGACTATTGCAATACAATATACTTAGGAATAACATTTATGGTTCTATCCATTATCTTTTTATTAGGCTAATTTTAGATTTTGCTTGCTTATGTTCATTTTTATTTGTCTTAGCTGCTTTATTTTTTGTTTTTTGATCTTATTCTTTTCTTTTATTCTTGTTCAATTTCCTTTGTCAGTTGATTCCCCTCGTCTGTTGTCTTTTTAAATGTGCTAGGCTATATAAATAAATGTGACTCGACTTGACAGCAAGTACAGCCAATTTGCCCTCAAAACGTCTATTTAGTTACTTACAATGTACTTACAACTAAGCTGTGTTGTTACTGCACACTCCCCACATCTATGAACAGCTGATGGGCCTTCTGAAATGGATCTGGCCCCGGTCTGGCCCAGGTGTGGCTCAGGTCTGGCCCAGACTCGTTCCAGTGTGCACTGTACATGTGGGAAATCTGAGGCCTTCTCTGTGAACACATGAAAAAGTTACAAGTGGCTGTGAAATTAGCGGGGCTTCAAAATGAGACTGAGGGGCGCAGCAGAGTTGTAATTAACGCTGTTCGCATGGTCAAACCACAAACCACAAGTGTGGTAACAACAACGACTAAAGAATGTCTCTGTGAACATAGCGGATGGTTGTTTGACGGATCATCTCGCTGTTTGTAAACCCACTTGCATCACACGCTCGTGCTCTGTAAAGTCCTTTTTCTAGCTCTTTCGAGTACCTCTCATCTCATCGCAGATATCCCAATTCTCTCTTGGAACGCGTTTTGTCACCGGGGACTGTGGTGTATTTTCTCATGCCAAAGTCAATATGGCCTCTGCCTGGTGAGAGTCCGGTCTTACTCGGGAGGGCCAGTCAACGGTCTGATGTAGTACGGTAGCCGGGAAAACTCTCCAGCCGCCTCTCCGAAGCCAATATGCAACGCGCCGAGTGCGGTCCTTGAGACCCTGACGAAGTGGAAAACTTGGCTGGCGAAGTGATGCGGCTCGCTGGAGACTGAAGCACCTCAATCATTCGAGGCTAAAAGTTGAGGAGGGCCATATGAACCCAATCATTCCTTCCTGCAGCAGACTAATGGATGAACATCAGGTCCTCCTGGAAATGTTAGCTAACCAGACGTGGCAAGAAAAGGGGGAGGAGAGAGAGAGACTGGAGATGCATTTTTTTTTTCCACCATGAGAGAGAGAGAGAGAGATTCACAGAGATTTAGAGTCGGGGGGAACTTTATGTATCTGTGATTTTCTGAGTGTCCACAGATGTAAAATGTGTCTCAAATCTGAAACGTCCTACAGGATGTCTGAATGTCTAATGCCTTAAAACTTTTTTATTTATCACTCCCTCTCAGCTGGCATGGGTTTGCATACAACTGCACAGATAAGAGGATGAAGGTTTGACGTCCAACGTCATCTTAAACCCTTTTAACTGCATGTGTGTCTTTATTTGTGCTTGTTTAATTTACGAGATGCTGTCAGTCCTTTTGAACTCGATATAAATCTGGACCCTGTGGCCAAACTGATTTTTCCATTCCCATGGGTCCGTGCGTGAGAGTTAAGCAAAACCTGAGTGACTCCAGTAACTGGGAACACCAGCCATCATGTGTTGGTCGGCCCAGTGCAGTGGCGTGTTGAAGAAGCGCATGCTGCAAGCCTGACAACAGCAGCAGCGCAACAGCAGCAGCGCGGTCGGCGCAGCACTATGAAAATGCGTGTGCTACAAACATAATATGTCCTCTGAGATTAGACATCCGTCTCTCTCCTCTATCCAAGTAATAATTTAGAGGAGAATTCCGAGGGACGACTGGCCTTTGATAACTCTGATAACTACTGAGACAACATAATGATATTTTTCCAGAAGGGGGAATCTATTTGTTTCTCATGGCTGCGTATCCCAGTGTACATAAGAAATAACACAACATCTTGTGTGCGTTAGAGCGAAATTGACAGGCAATGGATTTTAATATAGTATGGAACAGAGCATAGTAAATCATTCTCAGATTTACTGTAAGTTAATGCAGACCCACATTACGGCTTTTAAGGATAACCCGGGTTATATCCCCCTTCAAGGGTTCCTCTACCTCTTTAATGGACTCAGGCCTTTCCTCTATGACTGAAAATGCAGCGGCATCTCAATCTGCTTTCCATGTGTTGTGGAGTAGGGACGAGGAAGACGTCGAAAAGAGAGAGAGTAATTTATGAGCCTGTAAAAGGGAAAGCCCAACAGTCATTTTTTAAGTATGAGGAATAGATAGGGGCAGCCTGGTGATGAGCCGCATGAAGATGAGGGGCTCTCAACTACTCAACCAGTGCCTTTTCTTTCAGGAAATATTAGCATTGCATTTTTATCAATAAATCAATATGACATGTCCTTTTATTTTTACAAAAACTTTGTTCTAGATTTGATGTATCTGGAAGTATTTATGTATCTATGGACTCTCTCTGTCTTTTTTAATATTGGTTTCATACGTACAGTCATAGTTATCTTACTCTGGTGCTTGACTCTGATTTTATCAGTACCTTTGTTCCATAGGATTCCAACACATTTATGTAACGTTGCTGCTATGGTGCAATTCCAGCTAACTCACAGGAACTACAAGCACACTCAATGGAACCTTATTGTGCTCTTCCAGCTAACTCACAGGAACTATAAGCACACTCAATGGAACCTTATTGTGCTCTTCCAGCTAACTCACAGGAACTACAAGCACACTCAATGGAACCTTATTGTGCTCTTCCAGCTAACTCACAGGAACTACAAGCACACTCAATGGAACCTTATTGTGCTCTTCCAGCTAACTCACAGGAACTACAAGCACACTCAATGGAACCTTATTAGAACTCCTTTCCTCTACCTTTTGCTCCAGACGGGCCTCCCTACATGCTAGGCTTAAAGTTTATTGAAGTCTATTCATTAATTTCTTATATTGCATAGCCTTTAGGTATAGTATATCAAAGTAGGATTTTGTAAGATCAGAGAATGGGTATGCGCATCAATTATTAGTGTGGGATATTGTACTTGGTGGTATAGTTCCTGTAACAAGAACTGTGTAATATAAGGTGTAATCGTTTCTGTAAAGCACCTTGAGACAATCTTCATTGCCAGAGGTATGCGGTAGGCTGATACGAATACAGTGCAAGTGAATTGAGTGCATTATTCCTGTTGAATGTGCATCGTCATGTCATGTCATATGGACATTTCGATGACCCTCTGTGTATGCCCTTTGCCCTTTGCCTCCAGGAGTCCAGGATGAACATGGAGAACCTGAGCAAGGCCGAGCTGCTGATGCTCTTCAGCGTCCTGGAGGGCGAGTTGGAGGCACGCGACCTGGTCATCGAGGCCCTCCGAGTGAGTCTCCACGGAATCACATGACCTTTTAGCCTCTGTGTGTTTGTGTGTTTGTGTGTGTGTGTGTGTGTGTGTGTGTGTGTGTGTGTGTGTGTGTGTGTGTGTGTGTGCGTGCGTGCGCATGCGTGTGTGTGTATGCCCGGCCACATGGACTGAGCTAATCCTTTAAATAGCCGCGATGGGCAAGCCTCTTAATCTACTCCACATGACCGGCTTGCCTATATTTCACAGCAATGAATCAGTTTCAGACATGTCTATGAGCCTTCTGTTACACCAGTTACTGTCAGTTATTTATTTTCACATTTATATTATTTGACATATCATCAGTAATCATGTCTGTATAAAGCCTCTAAATACGTCTCATCTAGTGTAACTCAGTTTCATTGGCATTGCGCCATTAACAATGGACATTTTCTCAAGGCGCGGTAGAGAACACAAGGCTTGAACCCTCTAGACTAGCGGAATCGTCTTTTACCAGGAAGAAACCTTGAACAGAACCCAGCTGAAAAGGGGGGACCCATCTGCCTGACAATCGCTCTGTACAGCAACAGAAGAAGGGGTAGTTAGCTTGTGGTGTGATTTAACCCACAGCTTCAGCAAGCAACTCCGTACCCAGGAAGTCTCTCGGTGTAGTGCATTGGCTGTAGTGCATTGGCTGTAGTGCATTGGCCCCATGCAGGTGCACTGCAGCTCTGGGGCGCATTACTGTAAGGCTGGATGTGGGCGACGGGGTGGAGTCGAGGTTTCTGAGCTCAGCGTGGCACAGCGCCGTACCCAGGGGAGAAATTAGTGCCGTACCACGCGATGGGAAGCAGATGTGTGTGTGTGTGTGTGTGTGTGTGTGTGTGTGTGTGTGTGTGTGTGTGTGTGTGTGTGTGTGTGTGTGTGTGTGTGTGTGTCGGGCACATACCTCGGCCGCTTCGCTTCTGGTAGGACCCTGCCCAGGGCCGGGCCAGATCTGTGCCAGGGGCAGATGCTTGTCTCACTGCCGTGACATCCTGTTATGTAAGAACATAATGGGATGGAGGCTTGTGTTATGCTACGCTATGTGTTTATGCTACGCTACAAAGATAAGCAACTGGGGCTTTAGCCTGGAGGGGATGACTGCTGGTTAAAGTCAAGCATCTCTGGGTTGTTTTGAGAAAGAGCATATTTGTGTGGTTAGCATTACAGACAAACAAGCCCCTCAGGGAAAGACTGCATGCTTCTGCTTTAAAGCCCCTCAGTCTCGACTCGACTGTCACCTCGACTGCCACACTTACCTTTTACTTTTTCTTTCCAACTTTTTTTTAAAGAAACTTAACAGTTTTCATCCTCATCCCCAGATTGTTTGGGACTGTTGCTTATTTTCGCAGCCGGAATGCGATCCGTTCTGTGACTCTTTCTCCCCCCGCTTTTTTGTTAAGCAGCAGTGAAGTAGCCCCTCGTACATTCCAGAGCGGAGTCTGGCTCTCTTCCCACACCCCTGGCGGAAACTGGCCTTCCAGCCTGCGCTGATCTACAGCGGCCAGAGCCTGCCAGGAGAGAGCGAGACCGGGAGGGAGAGACGCAGAGCAAATGAAATAAACTGCAGGACTAGCTGGTGCTACGGGGATGTGTGTGTGCGTGTGTTTGTGTGCGTGTCAGTGTGTGGGGGAGGTTGTGTGCGTGTCACTGTGTGTGTGTGGTGTGTGTGTGTGTGTGTGTCAGGGGCAGACTTCTAATTCATTCTAAATTTGTCTGGCCTAGTGTTCATTGACGACAGGGATAGACTGTTGAGCAGACAAGACTTGACTCTGTAGCCAAACTGCTTACCCACTGCCACTCCCCTCAAGTTCAGTCTTTGGTAAGACCATCATGTAAAGAGACTGACAGGAATGGGAATGGGGTGAGGGTGTGTTGAAACATACTACTCTAACTGAGATGTACATCAGTGAGATGTTCATCAGTCTCTCAAATCTGGCTCTTCCCACCCAAGAAGAACTGAAACCTGCACGCTTTCTCATGAAACGACTGACCTGGTTTCAGCGTTCCCATTTGCAGCGATGCTGAGGATAAGAGCATCTCAGACTGGGGACTGGGGAGCATGTTGCTGCACGCATCTGCACTATTCACAGAGGATGTTTTAACAAGCCAGAGGTACAGCGAACACAGGACCTTTCAATGAGGCAAAAATGTTATAGGAAAGAGAGGGGAATGTCAAACAGTGGGTCCTCTGCATAATCTTAGGGAAACTTAAATGCTCTCTCTCTCTCTTTCTTTCTCTTTCTTCCTCTGAAGCTTTTTTCAAGGCAGGAATATTGTGCCGTCATTACGCTTCACCGTTCAGTATAAAAGGTGCAGAGGTGGAATGGTGGGGCCGTTCCGCCTCTGAGTCGGCAGCGGAGATAGTCATAGATCCCTCTGTCAAAGATGGTCTTTAATGTGGCAGTATAGATCAAGCTATGTTAAACGTCATGCCTCTGAAAATGGTCTTTAATGTGATAGTATAGATCAAGCGATGTTAAACGTCATGCCTCTGGTTCCCAAACGCCGGCATGCTATGTGAAAGGACACGCTAGGGCGGTATTATGCCCCCTCTGTATGTTTCAATAGAAACAAGCAAAGGCAGCCTAATGAGGGGTCTTCTTGGCATGATAACTGCGGGATCCCTGTAAAAACAGGAACTCTCTCTCTTTGTCATTATTCTTAAATGCGCTCTCTCTCTCTTTCTCTCTCTCTCTTTCCCTCTCTCTCTCTCTCTTTCTCTCTCTCTCTGTTTCAGCTGAGCAGCTGGTCTCAGAGCTGAGGGCAGAACACACAGGCTATTTTCCCAGAGTCCGATTTCATTTCATTTTCCCTTTTTTTTTCTCTCAGCCAAGTTCTCTGAATTTGACACTGGTGTCACTCCAACATGAAGAGATCATTGTCAGCTCTTACTTGCCTACTCTCCCCCCACCACCCTTGGCTGGGCTCTGTGTGTGTGTGTGCGTGTGTGTCGGGGGGGGGGGGGGGTCGACTCGTCGCTGCCCTCTGTGTGGCTTAGCGCATGGAGTTAAGCACACTGGTGATTTGCTGTGCCGATGTTATCTCTGCGCTTCATGTTTGTAAAAGCACAGGATGAGAAACAAAATGCCTCTGCTTAGGATTGGTGTGGGGGGGAGACCTCTACTTTAGGATGAGAGAGAAACAGGCCCCTGCTCAGAGATACATGCATGGATAAGGGCATTGCAATGCCATTGTTATTCACACTCGCGAAGCGTGGGAGCGGACTGGGAACCTGCAGAGCAGCTGGGCTGGACCTGGCTCAGGTATGGGCCAGAACTGGGACAGAACTGGGCCACCGTCAGCGGCCATCTGGGATAGAGATGTGGCCACTTACGGAGACAATGTCCAGGTCTGGCCGTTTCTGTAGATTCCCAGCCGACTCAGAGAAGGTTCCGTGGGGCTGGTCTCCATGCCTGCAGGCTGTTTTTTCAAAGAGTCCCTGTTGAGTGCATCTCCGTGACAACCCTTCAAAGAGTCCCTGTTGAGTACACGTCCGTGACAACCCTTCGTTCGCTTTGAAGCACCAGGCATAAGTGAGCACTGTTTGTGGTTTCTGGGTGGCAATTCCTTCTTCATGACACAGAAAGCCTCTCGTCACTCACGTTCTCTCCTCCCAGGCAGCTATGAGCTCATCAGAGAAGTGTCATCCAGCTCACTCTGATACAGACCCGGCCCACACTCGGCCCACACTCGGCCCACACCCACCAGATCAACACCCGCCATCTTCCTTATCCGCTCCATCAACTGCTGTCTGGCCTGACTGTCTTACTCAGCGTGTGTCAGCTTGTGCCAAAAAGAGGCGTCCGATCAGCAACTACAATGTGGCGTTGTCTAGTTACACTCATGGAAGTGCACACACACACACACACACACACACACACACACACACAGACACACACACACACACACACACATGTCTTAGCAGTGAGGCTTATTGCATATTGGAGGTATTTTTGGTTGTTTTATGAATGGAAGCAGACCGCAGATGTCATCATCATTGTTTTGGCTCACGTTGCCAGTTTGTGCAGTTGCCAAAGCACTGGTAGCTTCTGTTAGTCACTCAAAAGGTCTGGCGTTTTTTTTCTGCTGTCTCAATCTCGGCCTTCAAGTGCTGAGCTGATGGAGGAAGTTTGGATTTGAGAACTAAGTATGGACAGGCGGAGAGGAAGTGATGATCAGCTTCGGCTTTGAATAGCACCAAAATGGGAAATGGAATAATCCAGCGACCTTGTTGTTGCAACAGAGCACACAAAAAAAGGCTTCATAGCAACCATTGCCTCAAATAGAATACGTAAACACAGAGAAACTGAAGCCCATGGAAGAATAAACAACTCATTGAAAAAAACTGAAACTTTGAAAGAAAAAAATTTGCTTATGAAGGGACTATTACCAAGCACTAATAGCCATTCATCTTTTTTCCAATATTATCTCAACTTATTTTCTTCTGTATGGTTTTTCAATGTTTTCCCAACTTCGGGGCCGCCAAATCACCACTCTATACCAATTTAGAAAGATGACATCCCAGTCTCATATCAAGTGTTTTTACTGAACCTCAAATCCAGTAGTTTTTGTTTTCACAGATGGTGTCATCCTTGTAAATAATCTTTATGTGATGTGAGTGGGGGAAGCGTTGTGGTTGTGAGAGTGAGGTGGATCATTTGCCACTCAGCTTCCTTAAGGATCTATTCAGACCATCAGTCTCACCGCTATATTTGGTGCCAAGATTCCTCTTCCCTGTAAGCTCCTTCAGGTTTAGGAAGACAGGCCCTTCAGGGAACCGTGTCGAGTGATAACTCCTCGTCTCCGACAGTCTGCCATATCTGTCCTTATCTATCACGGGATGGCTAATCTCCCCAAGCACTTGTACTCCAGCTGGTCTGGTCCGATATAAAAGCTCCCCCTGGTCCAGATCTGGCCCTGTTCTGGTGCTGTTCTGGTGCTGATCTGTCTGTTGCTATCTGGCATGTGATAATGCTGGGGTGAGATTACTCCTCTACTCCAGAATGTCCAGAGCTTTAACTGGCCCGACCAAACAACGATCGCCATCAGCGCACCATCAGTAGATCTGCGGGAGAGTCGCCACGAGCCTCTTACACTGGCGGAGATGGAGAATAGACTTCCAGGTCAACAGAGGCATTGGCAGTGGTGGGATCCTGGCAATGCGGAGTAGCGGAGAGACTTTGTGCCAGAAGTTGTGATTCGTGGAATTGTATTATGCAGCAGAAAAGCTAGATTGTTCACTCGGTTCTGACATATTTTTTTCCTTGAGACAAACGTTTCATTTTTAAAAGATTGTTGTTACATTGTACCACCGCAAAACTTTTAAGTACTTGATGACAAAATCAGAAATAGGGAGTCATAAAAGACATAAATACATGGTTCCTAACTGTAAAATGTGCATGTGCATATAATATGCTGAACAGCACCGATGCACTAAAATACATGTCTGGGAAAGAACAGGAATGATTTTAAAAGAATAAGAAAAAGTACATAGAGTATTGTGTGACCGTGCATTTCTGTCTTTTCGATGAGATCACTTTGACGTTCTGTCAAACATTTTGGCAGTAGACTAATTTGGCAGTAGCAACATTTCTTAATCCCTGGTCGCCCCTTTGGGCAGGCATTCTGCAGATTTTGGTTGCCTGAAATGAATTTGACTAGCCCAAATGAAAAAGACCATTTTTTTATGTAGAAAGATACATATATTCGAGAAAGCAATTTATTTAACAAGCACAGACTGCAACAATCATCATAAATATCATTATGCATCTTACTCCACCTAAGCAAAATATCAAAAACGCATTTTACATAGTTATTCTCCGTGAATCTATCACTGTTACAAAACCTGAAATTTACTTTTACTGTTTTGTAAAGGTCAGTTTTATATCAAATAAATCACCAGAAGTCTAAAGAGAGTCCTTCACTGTGCATATGCGTCTTGGCTGTGCCCATTACTCAGCCCATGGACTGTGGGGATATGTTTGTGCAAGAACAAAAGGATAAAGGTCTGATTTAAACTTGAATTTAATCCAAATTCATGTTGTGGTATGAATGCTATGTTATGCAATATACACGTTCGTCCAGCATGTGTGCAGAACTGTATTGATCTCAGCTTTTCTGGTGCACTACTTTACATGCTGTGGTGGCAGAGGACTCTCTCATCAAACACAACCTGACTAGTACCTTTCCGATGAACGCGTACACTTCCATCATGATGAACAACTCATTCACTCAGTTCTGTGGTTTTCCTCCGAATAGCAAGTCGGAAGAGCCGAAAACACACTTTGGTAGCTCGACAGGAAAACTTGATCGTCCTGAGATGTCGGGTTTGCAATTTTGCGAGCCCTTGCCTCTGGCTGTTGTGTAATATGGATCACAGAGTTCCATGATCCTCTACAGCTGACCGATCTTTAATTCAGTCATGCATAGCCGGGTGATCTTTGGTTTCTCTGTGCTTCATAATCAATACTATAGTTTAACGTGCTGTCTGCAGAACATAGCTGTCAGTATAGCCTGATTACCACAGCAGCTTCTGTTTTAGTGTGGTCTCTTGATGTGTGTAAACCACTTGCAGTTGAGCAGATCAAGGTTTTATGGTTATGGTTTTGACTGTATTTCCTGCCACACAAGTCAAACACAGCTCTTAAAGCGGTATGCCGAGAAGGACTTTAAGTTAAATGATTAACCATGGTTGACCAATCAGTAAACCCACTGTAGGCTAAATATTGTTCTTCTCTCATGGTAGTTTTGACCATGTATAACGATTACTAAAACTTTTCCTAGGCTTTTAGTTCTTTTTGAGAATTTGCATGAAACAGGAAGGCCTATTTCCAGTATTCCCCAGTGTGAAGAATGTTTTAAACCAGGACTAATGAGTTATTCACAGCGGCCTTAAGTGAGATGTGACGCCACATTTTTTGTTTTGGGTATAAGTGCTGCAGCATGGTTTATCTTTCCCACACCTTTGTGCTGCTGCCATCAGACGTAATACAGACGTCTCCCCCCCTCCCCTCTACTTCACTCCGGAGTCTCTGGAGTAATCAGACCTCATCGGGTTTCTGCTTGAAGTCAAAGATATTCGCTCGAGCACAGAAGAATGTTCTAGCGTTCCCAAACACCCATTCCCTCCTCCTCCAACGCTCCGCTCTTGACCCGAGTAGAACTCCAAAGCCGCAGGTCATGTGTCGAGGCCCGCGTGGCCCAGCGGTTGCAGGGAGAGGAGCTAATGTCATTGGCTTCTCATTTGGTTAATTCCCAAGGAAGTAAGGGATGCCACTGTTATTTCTGGAGATCATTTCCCTGTTGAAGGCAAGGCATTGGTACAGTCAGCGGCTGTCTTGGTTCTCTCTTCAATTAATCTTTTCTGGTTTTGTCTGTACCTTTTACCCAGATTCTACCCTGACGGTGAAGGCATCGGGTCCTAGATCTTAGAAGGTTCTACAGAACCTGTGCCAGAACAGGGCACAGATCTGTTCCGGGGTCAGCCGTGGTCCTGGTTCTATCTTTATGAATTCAGTTCTAGAGCCGTCTGGTTTCCCCAGCTCAGATAGCACCTGTGGTTGTACAACAAATCTGACCCTGACCTTGGAGTCGATTTGCTGTCTTTTATGTAGCTTAACTCAGTAGAGCAAGGTGCAAAGAACACCAGGGCCACAGGTTCGATACCCAGGGAGCGCTCACGCGTTGAGGACAAGAGATGTTGGATGAAATGAAATGCATATGTAGATCTGTGCGACGTGCGCCCGGTCAGCGCCGGATCCGCTCCATGGCACGCTGCTATCTGGTTCCATCTTTCTGGTCTTGTCTTGGTCCCGCTAGACCACACAACACCTGGCTCTGCAGCAAACCCAGGTCAGAGCCTCATCTGTTCTCCAGTCAGCTGCTACATGGGAGTCCAAGCCTAGTAAGATGGAAATTCCTGATTCTTCCCACATGAGACAGATGCATTACATATTAGTCTCGTACATTGTGTGGTTCTTTTCATGTTTTATGGAAATGTCATGCTGTTGACGGAAAGTTATGGAATGTTTATGGAATATATCCGGAAATCCTGATAAGCAACAGTCCATTTTCTAATTCTTTACAAGCATGTCCAGGAATTTAAGGAAGTTAGTTAGATTTGCAAAAAAATAGGAATGCTAGATTTCATCTGCCATGAGGAATGAGCTGTGCATTTAGTCCTCGTGCAGCCGGCTTAATCATGAGCAACAGCTCAACACACATGGAGCTCTTCAGAAAGGTCCCAACTTAAGACCAAAGAAGGAGGACGGTTTCGCTCTCCCTCTCTCTCTCTCTCCTGCATCTTTTAAAAAGGCAATCATGAGAGGAATGCAAGAGCAGGCAGGCAGCTGGCCTCATCCTCACTCTCCCACTTCCACACACAAACACTCATCAGCAGATGCGTGGAGGAGGAGGAGGAGGAGAAGAAGAGGAGGAGGAGGAGGAAGAGGAGGAGGAGGAGGGAGAGGAGTGGGGGGTAGCCTAGCCAGGAAAACAGACTCCCTTTGTGCGTGGCCTGTTCCACTGGTCCAGTTTGCACTACCATAGACACGTGGTCTTTCTCTCTCTCTCTCTCTCTGTTGGAGGTTAACCATCAATAAGGGAAGCCCTTTGCCTTCTGTGAGGGTAGCCTGAGCTGTCGCTATAGCCTACACACTCTGAGGAAGAGGTGGTTGTGTAGCACACCAGATGGAATCCTACAGGGAACCATTTGTAGCCTCTGTTGGCAATGAAGGGTCCTTTGCACTGAAAACAGTGAGAACAGTTCTTCAGCTGAAAAGGTTCCAGTTCTGAAAGCCAAAAAGGTCACAGACTGGGAAGGTTTGTTTGGATCATCAAAATGCAGAGCGTACACTGAACAGTCAACTCTAAGGGGAGCATAGTGAACATTTTATGAGGTGGAGCTGCAGTAGTGACATGGCACTGGGTGAAGGTGGAGAAGGTTCTGGTTCCTCTGTCAGTTGAGTGCAGGGGTCATGGTTGTTTTTGGGGGGCCCTCCTGACTGATGTCCAGGGGTCTGAAGGCTGGATGTGGGGGTGTTAATAGCAAACAGATTTCTGCCAGCGCGTGTCAAGGCTACTCTCTGAGCTGCAGAGGAAGCATCCATCATAACAGCGTGGCAAACTCACACACAAACACAAACTCACACACACACACACACACACACACACACACACACACACACACACTGAAGGCTGCTCTACGCTCAGCTGCTTGCTCTCTCTCCCAGTCTCTGGGATACATTTGTCATAGCAGAGGGCATGGCCTCATGGGTCAGCCCTGGGGTGTTGGGAACAGTGTGAACAGGACAGCAAACACACACACACACACACACACACAAACACACAAACACGCACGCACGCATGCACGCACCCGCACACATACGCACACACACTCTGTAACTGGATACTGGACTTCCTATCCAACAGACCCCAGTCTGTTAGGGTAGAGAACCACACCTCCTCAACCCTCATCCTGAACACCGGCGTGCCACAGGGCTGTGTGCTAAGTCCTCTCCTCTACTCCTTCTTCACCTACGACTGCACACCTGTACATGGTTCTAATACCATTGTCAAGTTTGCGGACGACACAACGGTGATTGGCCTCATCAGTGACAACGATGAGTCGGCCTACAGAGAAGAGGTCCAGCACCTGGCGGTGTGGTGCGCCGACAACAACCTGGCTCTCAACACCAAGAAGACCAAAGAGCTAATTGTGGACGGAAGGAGGAAGGAGGAAGAAAGCTGGCACACACATCCCCATCCATATCAACGGGATGGAGGTTGAGCGTGTCACCAGCTTCAAGTTCCTGGGTGTCCACATCTCTGAGGACCTCTCTTGGACCCTCAACACCTCATCCCTAGTCAAGAAGGCACACCAGCATCTCTTTTTCCTGAGGAGACTGGGTGGAGGGGGTTAAGGACAAGGCCGGAGGGCAGGAACCAAGGGTCAGGTGGCCGGCCAGGTGGACGGCCGAACCAGGACCGAGTATCTGGTGGGCGGCCCGGCGGGCGGCCAAGCAGGGGCAGAGTGTCTGGTGGGCGGCCGGGCGGGCGGCCAAGCAGGGGCAGAGTGTCTGGTGGGCGACCAGGTGGGCGACCAGAATGAGGCGAAGGGTCTGACAGACGCCTGGGGGCCTTGTTGGAACCGACGAGAACAAGAATCATCCCCTTGGCCAGGCTCGCGAAGACGCAGTCAGAGGATGAGGTCGGGGTTGCAGCACCAGCTGTGGCTGGGGTTGCTGGGTCAGCGACGGTTGGGGTTGCAGGACCAGTGGCTGGGGCAGTCACAGCACCTAGGACACTGGAGACAGGGACACCTGGGACAGGACCAGAAGCGCCTGGGGCAGGAACGCCTGGAACAGGGGCAGGAACACAGATGCCTGGGAGGAGGACAGGGGCACCTGGGACAGGAGCGCTCTGGACAGGGGCGCCAGGGGTGCTCGGGACAGGGGCGCTCAGCACAGGGGCGCTCAGGACAGGGGCGCTCAGGACAGGGGCGCCTGGAGTGGAGACTGCGAGGTCCGGGTCGGCAGCGGAGGCTGCGGGGTCCGGGTCGGCAGCGGAGACTGCGGGGTCCGGGTCGGCAGCGGAGACTGCGGGGTCCGGGTCGGCAGCGGAGACTGCGGGGTCCGGGTCGGCAGCGGAGGCTGCGGGGTCCGGGTCGGCAGCGGAGACTGCGGGGTCCGGGTCGGCAGCAGCATCGGGGCTGCCTGGTTCACCGGGGCTGGAGGCATCGGGGTTGCCTGGTTCGCCGGGGCTGCCTGGTTCGCCGGGGCTGGAGGCATCGGGGCTGCCTGGTTCGCCGCGGCTGGCAGCATCGGAGCTGCCTGGTTCACCAGGGCTGGGAGCATACAGGCTGTCAGGCTCAAGGCTGCCTGGCTCATCCGAACTGTCGACCTCCAGACTACCCGGCTCACTCGGGCTGGCGGTATCTGGGGCTTCGGCATCCGGGCTGTCGGCCTCCAGACTACCTGGCTCACTCGGGCTGGCGGCATCTGGGGCGACGGCATCCAGGCTGCCTGGTTCACTTGGGCTGGCAGCATTCGGGCTGTCGACCTCAAGGCTGCTTGGCTCATCCGGGCTGTCGGCCTCCAGCCTACCTGGCTCACTCGGGCTGGCGGCATCTGGGGCTTCGGCATCCGGGCTGCCTGGTTCATCCGGGCTGGCAGCATTCAGGCTGTCAGGCTCATCCGGGCTGTTGGCCTCCAGACTGCCTGGGTCACTCGGGCAGGCGGCATCTGGGGCTTTGGCATCTGGTTCATTCGGGCTGTCGGCCTCCAGGCTGCCTGGCTCACTCGGGCTGGCGGCATCTGGGCTGGCGGCCTCCGGGCTGGCAGCATCTAAGACTGCGGCATCCGGACTGGCGGCCTCCGGGCTGCCTGGTGCACTGAGACTAGGGGCATCCGAGCTGGCAGCCTCTGGGCTCAGACTGCACTCAGACTGGGGGCGTCCAGGGCTGCTGCATCCAGGCTGGGTGCCTCTGGAACCGCGGCTTCAGGAACGGCAGCTGCAGGTTTAAGGGCAGCATCTCTCTCCAGGGCAGAGGCAATGGCGGCCTCGAAGCTGTCCATGCTAACCCGGTCGTAGACCCACAACAGCACCGCCTGAAAAGCCCTGAGGCTGGAGCACTCGGGACCTTGCTTCTCCCACAAAGCGGTTGCCAATGCCAAGGCCTTGCCTGAGAGCAAGATTATCATGTAGGCAATTCTCGAGCGGTCGGAGGAGAGGGTGATGGGCCGCCCGCTGCACTCCAGATCGGCTGCAGAAAACCTCTGCAGCCACCCGGATTGCCATCATAGAGTGGGAACCACGGGGGAGGTTGGTCCCGTTGTTGCCAACGGTTCAGTTGTTGCTGGCAACGAGCTAGATCCTCTTGCTGGCGGTCGAGATCCTTCTGCAGCTGCAGCAAGACCTGCTCGCGCTGAAGCAGCTTCTTCAATGTCTGCGCCAACCTCTTGCATCCCTGTTGGGCACTACCTACTGGGTCCATGTTGATCTGGTCGTTCTGTCAGGCTTTTCTCAGGGATTGAAAAAACGCAAGACAGGTGAGAGCACACAATGGGGAACAGGTGAGAACACAAATCACAATGGGGAACAGGTGAGGGCACACAAAGACAACAAAGGCACATGTGGACACAAATTAGTTCATGATGTCCTTTGGCCACCAGAGGCCGCCAATGTGCCAAACGGTTGCCCGAAGTCGTGACACTTACAAACTGCATCTCAGTATGGTATGGCAGCTGCTCTGTTGCCGACCGAAAAAGACTGCAGAGGGTGGTGAAAACTGCCCAACGCATCACAGGTTCCTCACTCCCCACCATTGAGGCTGTCCAGAGCAAGAGATGTCTGCGGAGGGCGTGCAGCATCGTCAAGGACAGCTCACATCCCAGCCACAGACTGTTTGCCCTCCTCCCCTCTGGGAGGCGCTACAGGGTCCTCCGTTCCCGGACCAGCAGGTTCAGGAACAGCTTCATCCCTGCGGCTGTCACCCTACTGATAGCCCCCCCCCCACCCCCACACACACCTCCCCCTGGCTTGACTGCCACACACATTTGCACTGTACTCCCCCCCCCCCCCCCCCCCCCTGGCTTGACTGCCACACACCCCCCTCCAGCCACTGAACATTTGCACCAGAATGTCTTTTTTACAACTGTACATCCCACTTATTACTGTAATAACTGTATTAATCGTACTTACACTTACTACCTCATTCATTTCATTTCACTTATTACCACCACTAATACTTACACCTGCACTTTTATATACTTATCATATCTACACTTCTTACCTCAACTGCTGCTAGTCCCAATTCTGTTCATATTACATATCTATTTCTTACTGTACATATATATTTATTTATTCACTTACTCCACTTTACATATGCACATACTCTGCACTTTTTTGCTATTTTGCACTTCTGGTTAGATGCTAAACTGCATTTCGTTGTCTCAGTACTTGTACTCTGTGCAATGACAATAAAGTTGAATCTAATCTAATCTAATCTAATCTAAAATACACACGCACGCACAAGGATGCTCTGAGCTGTGTATCTGTGTGCTCACTTCATAGAGGAGCTGCTGGGAGGTATCGATAATAACGAGGCCAGTCAGAGCTGCAGCTCAGAACTCAAAGCTGACGTGGACTGAGCAGAGGTCATGACCTCATGGGTCATCACTGACATATCATCACCTCAGGGTTGGTGGGAGACAGCAGATATAGACATGTTTAGAGTTCAGAGGGAACACTATCACACACACACACACACAGACATACAGTATTTAAACTAAATCCCAGCAACACACACACACACACACACACACAGTCGCACACACACACACACACACAGTCGCACGCACGCACACACAGTCGCACACACGCACACACACGAGGTTGCTCTGAGTTGTGTGCCCTCCTTGCAGATGTGTCCATCATACTGACGCCAGCTCAAGCTCCGGCTCAAAGCTGAAGCGTGGGGCGGATGGGTGGGAAACCCTATATGTAACCTTACTGCAACACACACACACACACACACACACACACACACACAGTCGGATGGGTGGGAAACCCTTATGTAACCTTACTGCAACACACACACACACAAACACACACACACACACACACACACACACAGTCGGATGGCTGGGAAACCCTATATGTAACCTTACTGCAACACACACACACACACACACACACAGTCGGATGGGTGGGAAACCCTTATGTAACCTTACTGCAACACACACACACACAAACACACACACACACACACACACACAGTCGGATGGGTGGGAAACCCTTATGTAACCTTACTGCAACACACACACACACACACACACACACACACACACACACACACACACACACACACACACACACACACACACACACACACACACACACAGTCGGATGGGTGGGAAGCCCTTATATAACCTAACTGCCGGCCACAGGTTTATCAGATGTGTGTTGGGGCTCTTGGGGTCAGGCCAGTGAAATGGGCCTTGGAAGCACTTGGCTTGAGCCAATGAGACGCCCCGAGGGACTCGCTTGTGATGTTCCCCCCCTTCTGATCGTACGCGTCCTCCATCAGATACGTCCTCCATATCAGTACTGTTTGATGAAGTGGAAAACCAAAGCGAATGATCTCTTTTCACCAGATCAAATGCTGACATTACTGAGACTCCTGAGACAGGAACCACAAGTAAGACGGATTCCACATCAGTCCAGACATGGTCAATGCTTTTGAACCGTGGATGAATTACTAAGCCAAACCCTGACGGTGGCCCCGCTCCTAGTTCTGTAGGATCTCTGAGCGGAATCTGCTGCTGCTGTTCTCCTTGTCTGTGTTTAGAGTTCAGAGGGAACGCTATCACAAACACACACACATACACACACACACACACACACACACACACACACACACAGCCATACTCACAAATACACATACACATACACACATAAACACAGACACTCTCTCTCTCGCTCTCTCTCTCTCTCTCTCGCTCGCTCTCTCTCTCGCATACACACTCTCTCTCTCACACACACACAAACACATACACACACATTTGGAAAAACGCTTTATGTTGCTCTTGGCATCAGTACCCGAGCTGCTATGTCTAACTTCCTGTTTAGTGGGCAACATGAGTGGGATTTCTATGAGCCGAGGGAGAACAGCGAGAACAGCGAGAGTTCAGCACACACACACACACACACACACACACACACACACACACACACACACACACACACACACAGCCGAGGGAGAGCAGAGTTCAGAGTTCATCCCACACCTTAACCTCCCTAGGCAGGGATAAAGGCCTGTTCCAGAGCGCTGCGCACTCAAGTTATTAAACACAGAGACGCTCTGCCTCTCTGTCCCCTGCTCGGGTAAAACACACATGGATGGAGACGAGCTAGAGGGCCTGGCATGGCAGGCACACGTGTTCTAATGTGTTCTAAGGTTAGGGTTCTAACTGCGGTTCTGTTCTGATTGTCTGATTCCTAACCCACTCTCAGTTTCTCGGTCACGTCATTCTTTATATTCTAGTTGTTTCTTTCTCCTCCTGTTTCTCTTCTTTCCCTTATCTTGACACATTCCTGTACACAAGACCTCAACCTTCAAGGCCTACACAGTGGACCAGTGTCAGTGGCATGACAGAGGTCTTGGAGCAGATACATCATAATGGTCATAACAGGAACCCTTCTTTTGTTCTTCTGTCTTCTCTGCTTAAAACACTGTCCCATGGCCATCTCTCTCTCTCTCTCTCTCTCTCTCTCTCATGATATACACATACAAACCTTCATCAGGCCTGTGTTCAATAGTTTCTCTTTTGTCTCATTCTTGGCACACACACACAGTGTACACAGTACTCACTGTTCCCCCCCTCTAGTTAAAACACCCTGTACTGTCCCATAACATGAGCCTCTTCCTCTCTAGTTTAAACGCCCTGTACTGTCCCATAACATGAGCCTCCTCTTCCTCTCTAGTTTAAACACTCTGTACTTTCCCATAACATGAGCCTCATGTTGAGGTGGTAAATCCCCCTCCTCCTCTGCTGTCTTCTGTGTTGCTATCCAAACAAGAACCATAAACCAGGGGGCTCCTGATGGGTTCAGCTCTGTTGTCATTATCACTCCTCTTCCTTTCACACCATAATCACATTCACTCCTGATCCTTTCACACCATAATCACATATTCACTCTTCTCCCTTTCACACCATCTGTCTCTTTTATTTCCTTCTTTCTATGTTACATTCTCTCTTCTCTCTTTCTCTCTCTCTCTTCTCTTTTTCTTGATAAACACTCCAGTGTCTTTAGTCATCCACCCTTTGTTGACTAGCGTCTCAGCCAAGGTCTCGTAGCCGATACCGTAAGTCGAACCGTCTTAACGCTCTCTCCCCTCTTCTCAGGCCCAGCACAGGAACACCTACGTCCGGGAGCGCTACGGGAAGTTCAACCTGAGCGACCCCTTCCTGGCCCTGCAGAGAGACGGGGAGGCGCTGCGGGGCCCCAGAGATGGCCTCTCGCCGGGGGAGCCCGCCGTGTACCCTGACCCCCTGACCGTGCTCAAGCTGGTGGTGGGACACTGCCGCAGGATGCAGGAGAAGATGCTGGCCCAGCTGGCTGCCGCCGAGAGCAGGCATCGCAGGGTAGGGGCCACCGCACTCATTCACTCTGTTCAGCAAAGGCTAGGCTAACTATGCTGTTACATCACACACACTGTACTTTTTTTCACGCTAGGCTAACTATGCTGTTACATTAACACACACTGTACTTTTTTCACGCTAGGCTAACTATGCTGTTACATTCACACACACTGTACTTTTTTCACCCTAGGCTAACTATGCTGTTGCATTCACACACACTGTACTTTTTTCATGCTAGGCTAACTATGCTGTTGCATTCTCACACACTGTACTTTTTTCACGATAGGCTAACTATGCTGTTGCATTCACACACACTGTACTTTTTTCATGCTAGGCTAACTATGCTGTTGCATTCTCACACACTGTACTTTTTTCACGCTATGCTAACTATGCTGTTGCATTCACACATACTGTACTTTTTTCACGATAGGCTAACTATGCTGTTGCATTCACACACACTGTACTTTTTTCACGCTAGGCTAACTATGCTGTTACATTCACACACACTGTACTTTTTTCACGCTAGGCTAACTATGCTAATACACCCACACGCGTGCACTGCTAGGCGGTTGATCTGCCCTGCTTGCCCTCTATGCCCTTACACATGAGACAACACTGTATGCCCTTACACATGAGACAACACAAAGGACAGGCCCATTCATGGTCCGCCATTTATGAGGTCCTTTCATTCAAAGTGATTTATCACAGCCATCTGTTAAATGACTGAATGCACACACACACAGCTTTGTACTATAGGTTTATGAGAGATTGCTGGGGGGGGGGGGGGTTGTTATTTTAAAATGGGAGCAAACGACAGAGGAATTAGAGAGAGAGTGTTTTTTTTTTGTTGGAACGTATTACTTAAGTAATGAAGGACGAAACGTGTATTAAATTATAGAAGAAGGCTGGTTGTTTTTCTGTGCATGCACAGAGGGTTGTAGCAGTAATCCATTCCTAGGTCCTCTCACTCTATCTAACTTTTCCATGCATGTGTTTGTCACCACTTTTGACTTAATGCTAAATGTCATACCTGACTCATTGTGCCTTGGCACGCTGGAACGTCCAATTTCCTGTGTCAGAAGAGATCAGGTGGCATTTCTACCCACCCGTACCCTAAATCCTGTCGAGATGCACACTCACAGACTTCTATGATTGGTGGCTCTGCCCCCCCCCCCCCCCCCCAGCCTGGGTCAAGGGGAGGGCCATGTGTACTGTGTCCGTTTGAGCGTGATGACGTCGCAGCCGCACAGGCTAATCTGTCTGAGACAGGAGGTCTGAGCTGTCTGTCTGATGTCTCTCTGTCGCCCCCGTGTGGCTACGGCAGGTCATTGCGGACCTGGAGGAGGAGAAGCGGCGGCACGCGGAGGACACGGCCGAGGGCGACGACGTCACATGCATATTGGAGAAGGAGAGGGAGCGCCTCCAGCAGCAGGTAACCCACCACGCCAGAGGTAGCGCTCTCCACCTGGCAGGTAACACACCACGCCAGAGGTAGCGCACTCCTCCTGGCCACCTGAAATGACTGCGTGGCATTCTGGCACAGACAGCTACTCAAGCACTGACTCATGTTTCTCAGTAGCACACCACAGCTGACCTGGGTCAAGCATATCAGGGTTGTGAACTTTTAAGTGTGTATCTGTACAAAGAAATATCAGAAAAACATCAGTAAAAAATACAGTAAAACCTCACCTGTTAGGGAGTATATATATAAGTAGTATAGGAGTATATATATAGAAGTGAAACCAGAGGCTCTGTATTCATTGATAAATGACCCATCTGAACTTTTACTCTGTGAGAGGGTTTGGAAGCGGACAGTCACTTCCTGAGCATCAGTGATTTATGAATAAAAGATGAATTCAGTCTGTCTGGTTGTGGTTGTGGTTGTGTGTGTGTGTGTGTGTGTGTGTGTGTGTGTGTGTGTTTGTGTGTGTGTTGGGTGGATATGTTTCTTTTTAATGTTTGTTATGTTTCCCTGCAGCTGGAGTTTGAGCGCGGTCAGTCCCGTCGGCTGGAGCGCGAGCACCGGCGCCTACAAGAGCAGCTGGACGAGGAGCGCGCCCAGCACAAGCAGCTGGCGTCCGCCCTGGCGCGCGAGTGCCAACGCGCCTCCGCCCGCGCCCAGGAGGAGAGCCAGCGGGCGGCGGAGGCCTCGCGGCGCCTCGACCGGGAGCGCGGCGCCACCCAGAGCCTCCGCACGCAGCTGGAGGCCGAGAAGAGGCGCGCTCTGCAGACGGAGGCGCGCGCCGAGGAGCAGCTGGCCGAGGTGGACACGGAGAGGGAGCAGCTGCGTGCGCGGCTCCGCAGGGAGGAGGCGCAAAGTCGGGCACTGCAGCAGGAGCTGGAGAGGCTGAAGGGGGAGCTGGAGGAGGCGCTGCAGGGAGGAGGAGGAGGAGAGACGGAGAGGGGGGAGATGGAGGAGGAGAGGAGGCCGGAGATGAGGTCTGTTACCACACAGATGGACGCAAGCTTGCAGCAGCAGCAGCAGGGGGAGGAAGAGGAGGTGCCCAAGATGAATGGCCACCACCCTGTACAGAAAGAGGAAGAGGAAGATGAGAAGGAGAACGGAGTGCATGAGGATGGGGACCTGGAGAACCACTCCTGTCTGAATCCACACCCCGTCCACCACCAGCAGAACCTGGGTCCGTCTGCGCTCACGGCCTCCCCCTGCTCGTCTCCCCTGTTGGCTAAACGGGCGGGCATGGCACCCCCGTCTCCCTCTGCCCCCGGCACCATCGCCGCGTCCAGTGCGTCCCCCAGCAGCGGCAACTCTGCCAGCATGCAGTCTTCCTACCAGGCGGGCATCCACCAGCGCTTCCACGCTGCCCGCCACAAGTTCCAGGGCCACCCCAACCCAAACCCCAGCCCTAGCCCCGAGCCCCAGTCTCAGCCTCCGCCCCCGCCCCAGTCTCAGCCCCAGCCTCAGCCCCAGCCCCAGCCTCACACAGCTGCGATAGGCTCCCCAAACAGCAGAGGAGGGGCTTCCCCCAGCTCCCCGCGGGCGCTGTCCCCCTGCAGCACCCCGTCCCCCGAGACCAGTCCGGCCCGGCAGGTGGCCCGGAGCACCGTGACCCAGGTTCTCTCCCGCTTCACCGTGCAGCAGCAGCAGCAGCAGCCGGGCGCCACTAAACCAGCCGCCACTCCCAACAGCTCCCCTTTTGGCACAGACTACCGCAACCTGGCGCCAAGCTCGCCCTCCCTCTCCTCCTCGCGGGTCCCCAGCGGCACGCTCTCGCCCGGCATCCGCTCGCCCACCATCCCCAGAGCCGACCGCGGGATCCCGCCGCCCATCCCACCCAAGAAACCGGGCCTGGCACAGGCCCCGCCATCACCAGCACCAGTGCCGCGGGCCAACCACAACCACTTCACGGAGCAGCTGTCCCCGGCCAGCTGCGGCCTCACCAGCGGCCAGGACGGAGTCAAGGAGCTGGACATGGTGGTGTCGTCCAGCGGTTGACCTAGGGTCCTAGTGCCTGCCACTTTCAGCTCCTTATGTTCCGTACACGCGTGGTTATACTCATGTCAAAGCACAGCGCACCAAAACACTGTCATTCAAACCTATTCCAGCTAGCCTAGCATGAGTGCAGGACTGAAATAGGACTGAAAATATTCTTGACTAGTGTAACATTTTTGTATGAATCCTTTTCCTATGCTGCATTTGTATGTCTCTAGTTAAGCTTATGCCAGTGTAAGACTAGCTTTATTAACTTTCCTATTGAATTAGATAAAGGTAAAATCAAGTGCAAGTGCCTCTTACATCTTAGTTATGGATTATACTGTACTGTTGGTATATTTCAAATTTATATTCAAAAGCTTCGTGCTTACATGCATCAGGATTTTTTGTCTCCCACCTGCTATGACATGCAGTCAACGGGTACAGTATTTAGCAGGTTATGGTTGTATGGCCAAAAATAGTTTCTTAGGAGTAGCAAATGCTGTTCCAAAACCAATGTTTTAAGGCACTTTCCTTCCACGTTTCCTTCCAACAGTATATCTTTATTTACTTTCCAGTATTTGACCAAATATTTGTATTCATATGCAGTAGATTCCCATGTACTCAAAAATCAAACGGCTTTAGTGAACACACTGTAATGTATATTTTAATGAAATGCATGTTAAACTATGTTTTTTTTCACAGCAGATTTTTGTAAATGTATAGATATTAGATCACTTAAATGAACATCAACCCTTGATGAAGAGTTCAGAACACATTTTTATATACTGTAATCAGACAAAACGCTTGTTTCAACTTCTTGCATTTATAGTAATTGAATGCATATACATGCATTGTTAAGTTGGTTGTGTTGCTTCGATACGATGGAATTTAACAATAGTGTCTACTTATTGTGGGAAGGGTATTATTAGTTATGTATAATTATTTCCATATGTCACCATGATCAAGTGCATTTTAGATCAAATTCAAAGACGTGTCAGGTCAGTTTAAGTCAAGGTTGTGTTGATGGATATGTCAGCAGCTAGTATTTCCAGCCATTCTCAATGTCATTCACAGCAGGTGAGCACTGTATTTTATTGGCTTCATGATAATCGGTAGGGATTGATTTCTGCTTGAGTGGCAGAAGAGGACAGTGTTGCAAGCCTGGACAGGTGTGGTTGATTGTAATAATATTATTATGTTTGGAATGGATGATGTAAACTTTCACATGAATTTTCATACCGTGTCCTGTTTTATTATTTAATCACCAAAACAGTCTATCACTCATGAAGGACAAAATAGAGAAGGGAAAAGAGATCAGCAGATCACCCACCCACCTTACATCATAAATAAATTACTGATTGAACAAATGAATAAAACTGCTAATAAAATCCAAAAATCGTTTGAAAATCTAATTTCCTTCAGATTGAAAGGAGCTAATTTATTTTTTTAATCCTTGAGGTACACAAGTAAAACCAAACAACGCTTCATTGTACACAACTCAGATGACATATGTACATTACAACCCTTGTATACTAAGAAAAAAACTGCTTTAAAGTCTTCAACTTTGTTTCAATAATGTTCTAACACATTTAAATGTAATTGGGCTCCCTGTACATGTGTATTTTCTCCACCAGGGGGCAGTGTTCTCATAGCACAGTGATGAGGCAAACAAACTGATAGAGCCTATCTGCTGAGTTGCCCAGCTGGAGAGAAGCGGACAGATTTCATTGTTTTGTAGTTATTGTGTAAAAACAAAATGAAATGCAAATGGTTTTATTATCAGTTTTTTTTTTTTTTGTAAAGATGTTAATCATTCAGATAATTTTGCAGCTGCACCCACCAGGTGACTGTGTGTGTGTGTGTGTAAGTATGGGACAACAGTGCATCCGATGCCATCAGAATGGTTACAGTGCCACCTGACCTGGCAGCTTTAAAACCCTTGATATGAGAGGTGTGAATAACAGTAACTTTCAATTCAATTTATACAGAAAGAAGAATGAAAATGTTAGAAGTGAGGTTAAAAACAACATCGAGTGATGCAAAAATGATGTGAAGTGTTAGTTCTCATATTGGACGCTGTATAGGACGCTGCTGTGTGACACTCCTGGCTAACAAAGGTTAACAAACGGTGACAGTAGGAGCCTCATACTGTGAAAGCTATGATCTATAGGCAACACTGGTCTAGATTACACAACAACTGTTCTCTGATTACAGCTACATGGTGCCTGTTTGTCCAAAGTTTGGCTTTGGGCTCAGGCCTCTGTAAAGTGCAATTATGTTAGAGGCGCTATATAATTGAAAAAGACATTTACATTTATTTAATTCAGCAGACGATAGTATTCAAATCAAGCTTACAGTATAATACAGGTATACATTATTATCAGTATGTTTGCTCCCTGAGTACCTAAACCATGACCTTGGTGATGTTACTGCTAGAGGAACACAAGATTCCTGTGATGTCTTTGATCAGTCATTTTTGTGCTGACTTCTTGGAGTTAGCAGGAAGTGAAAACTGGGTAAGCGTGGTGAAGTGTGGTTTTGGAAGGCTGGCACCATGGCCGTGGGCACTCATGGGGCCAGCTCACTTTTCAAAGCCTAATTCAATTATATATGCCAGTGTATGTCTATGTTTGTGTGTGGCACTGACACAAACATACACTATGTGTGTGTGTGTGTGTGTGTGCGGCCGTCGGGCGGCTCAAGTAGCGGGGTGCATGAAATATGTATTATTCAGTATGGTGCAATATTCTGTTTGGCAACCTGTTCACAACGGTATTCGATCAATCCAAACACATAGCCGGCCTATTCCGTTTGTATTTGACATCTGGGACAGCACTCACCACTAACCAGTATATACGGTGAAGTTGCTCATTGTGGTTGCTGATTGAGCACTTTTTTTTCAAGCTCACATTCTTCGCATTCACACAAAGACCGGGCGCAGTCCGTCACTATGGCACGCCGGAGCGGATTTGTCGGTCGGTGTCCTCCTCCAAGGCGGCGGGTCACCTCATCAACATTCCTGTGAAGCGAGCGGTGGACGGGGACAGGTTGCGCGGGCCAACAGGGACGCATGCCTGCCCACCAGTCGAGCCGTCCATAAACCCCCAGGGCCTGGCAACGGGAGGCTGGCAGCTGGCCCCGCTCTCTGGAGCCATTGGAAAGTATGAGGAAGGGCATTGCGCATCGCCCGCCATTATTATTGAGCAACATTGCACAGGACGTGGAATGTCAAGAAAAAAGTGAGGAGAGATTTGGATGTGAAAGCCCAAACGTATTTGAGGCTTTGTGGAATTCTTTAAAAATACTGGAAAGATGACAACAAGGCATTTGGGACATTTTGCTGAGGCTATTGTGGTCCAGTTTAAGATTTTTTTGGTACTCTTTGTTGTTTCAACATATGAGCAACTAATTGCTAACGCAGAAACTTGGCAACTATGGGACTATGTGCGTTCCCAAGGAATGATGGAAATTTTTTGTTTGTGTTTGTACGTTTGCGCTTCATCTTTTTTATTTGATTACCAAGCCTGACAGGAAGTGACACATGAGAGGCACATGACCTTATTTTATAGGTTGTACATTTTGTGGAGCCTTTATCTCACACAGAGCAGGCCCCACAGAATATGCTTCAAAATGCTTGTAGTCATCATGAAGGCCTAGACATCTGAAAGGATTAAATCAGGTCCCTTGTCCCAGACTATTGTCAGTAAAGTCTGACTGTCAGTGAGACTTTACTGCCTCGTACAACACTATCAAGTCCCAGGTCCCAGACTAGCTATAGAAATAGGAAACACACAAAACTCAACCCACAGGTAGGAAGGCATGTATGCAGATGTCACTTAACTCTAAAACACTTATATTTAGGGGAGTATTGTTAGTGTTGGAGAGCAGTGAACTACATGTTATTAAACTAGTAGTTTAACTACATGTTGCAGTAGCTTGCTGGTAGTTCAGCTACATTCACATTTACATATATGATGTAGTTAGCTACTGAAACTGCAAACAATTTGGGGCCATAAAAGGCAAGGAATGATTTTCGGTTTTTATGTTACCATTGTTTGTTGTACTGTTATTGAACCCCCATTGACCAGCCCAGCTCCCTTTTTCTTTCATCCTGACCACTGTGAAGGCCCCTGGCAAACCAGCCACCTCCACACACTTGACCTTGGTGTACTGCGTGTGCAGAAGGCCAGGCAGCGCTCACACAGCGACATCATCGCGGATAAACCTCCCAACTCGCAGCCATAGAAAGAATCACCATGCCAACACCTAAAGAATCACCATGGCCACACCTCAGGAAACAACTGACGCTCCACCGACAGAACCTACATTTGACCTGGCTAACTGAGTGATCCTGCTAGGTACAATAGCCCCACCTGGGCTCCAGTTTTTGGAAGGTAGGTGTCTGACTAATGAACATTGTATACAGAACCAACTATGTATACAAAAGCTGACATTCCTTGCACTTTCCCATTAATAGTGGGGTATTTTATTTTTTGGGGTGTATGTATGACCTGTGAAGTAGGCATTTACTGCTGGCCTGTGACTTTGTTGTGTTATATTTGATTATAATTTCATATCATATGTACATTGTCAATTTGATCTTTCTTTTTCCTTTTTT
Source organism: Clupea harengus (assembly GCF_900700415.2). NCBI lineage: Eukaryota > Metazoa > Chordata > Actinopteri > Clupeiformes > Clupeidae > Clupea > Clupea harengus. The sequence continues at coordinate 11,484,613 of NC_045156.1, read as the reverse complement.
TTTTATCAAAGTAGCTTGGACTACTTTTTTCTAAGTGGCTTTATTGAACTAAAGTAGATTTGTCCATAGGGTAACTTTGCTGTAGTTCAATGTCTTTCATTGTGTCAATAGTAGCTTGCAACGTGGCTTCCCCAACACTGATTGTTAGTTACAACATTAGTTTGAAATGGCTGACCAATGATGATCAAAAATGATGATCAAGCCCCCCCACAAAGCTCCTTTGGAGTGTCCCCTCGGTGGAGACGGCGTGGAGGTGAGCTCCCCCTGCCTCTGTTCCAGGGATCTGACGTTCGGACTGGGACTGAAATTAGCCCTGGCCACGCGCTGGCCCAGAATAGGAGCTCAGTGACAGCTCTTCACCATCCGCAGCTGGGGCATTCTGGGGCATTCTGGAGCAAGGTCCTACCCCCTCTCGCCTCATCCCGCCCCGTCCTGTCCTGTTGGGTCCGTCCCCGTCCCCGTCCATGTCCCCGCTCCTGTCACCTGTTTTGGGAATTAACTGGTCTGCACGCCCCGGCCTCCCAGCAAAACAATTTGTTATAGAGTTGTCACTGTAAAATCTACAGCTTGTTCCGCAGACAGAGAAAGATCAGGTCGCATATGCGAGAGGGTGTGTGTGTTTGTGTATATATGTCTGTGTGACTGTGTGTGTGTGTGTGTGTGTGTTCGCACAGTGGCCTTGTCTGTGTTTGGATACATACTTTATGGATGTGTACATGTATGCTGGGATTGTTGGCTTGTCTAACTACTTCACAGTATGTATATATATACAGTTCATATACATTCTCCGGTGACTGCAGATGGAAAACTACAAGGCCTAGAAATGATCTTCATAAATGACAGAGCATGCGTAAAGCAACGCAAATGTCTCTTATAACTGGCCTGTCAAAGGTTGACACTATAATACCACATAACAGCGGGGAGCTGTCATCCAGCCCTACTTTGTTACGGTATGGGCATTTTTAGCTGCCGGGACTATTTTTAGCCAAGTGTGCTATTTTGACCTTTTCTGATGGCTGTGACTAATATGCAGGGATTTGCCCTCGTTACTGTCAGTCCCCCCGTGCATTTCCATTGTCCTCTGCTGTATATGTGACCCCCCCCTTAGGAGCAGGAACTACAGGTCGACAGGAGATGACCGGCGGGTCAGACTGTGTTTGTTTATTTGTCCATTACACCCAGTCCCACACCACAAACACCTGACACTAATTAGTGTGTCTGTACACCCCCCCCCCCCCCCACCCCCAATGACATGATATATTTGACCAAAGTGTCATAGCTCTAACGAAAAACTAAATTCTCGGCTCAGTTGTGACCTCAATGGGAACATTTTTTTGCTTTTCGAGTCATGAGAAATCGGCCTCCTCAATGTATTACTGACAGGGGGGAACACACAAACGATGCACTGCCACCTACGGGAGTTTATATACTCATCTGAGATCATTCTTATTGTTAAACTTCAGTGTTGATGCTTCCAAAAACTGATTTGGTCAATAGTTGTTCTTCTGCAGTGAGCATCTGTACATTTAGACCGTTTCTTCAAATAAATCAAAACTGTAAAGGACAAAGACAAGATAGAGATGGGAATGTATTTCCAGAATAGGTTCACCACTTGTTGTCTAAAGGCCAAGCCCTGGAGTTGATCTCAGCACATTCAAATGTCTGATGCTGCAGCAACAGATGTATATCATGCCACTTAAGCAAAGCAGACACTGAACAGGTTTGAGATATGGGGGATCATAAACTCACTGACTAAAGAGGCCTTTGGAATAGCCATGGAACAATACATACAAACATACAGACAGACAGACAGACAGACAAACACACTGCTACAACTACAGTATTTGGCGGTTTAAGAGGATACTTGACAGTTGCTCTTGTTAAACTTACTGACTAAAGAGGCCTTTAAATTCAGGGACTAGCCATGAAACAATACATACATACATATATACATACACATACATATACATACACACATTCAGACAGACAGACAGACAGAACTAGAACAACTGCCACAACTATCTGGCTTTTTCAAAAGGATACAGCCTCTTGACAGTCGCTCTTGTTATTTCATTGTGCTTTTGAACGATGTACTTGGAGTACAGGACCACTTCATTCCCAAACTGCTATTAGACCTGCCGCGTCTGACCCTCACACGCACGCACACACACACACACGCACGCACACGCATACACACACACACACACACACACACACACACACACACGCTTACTTTACAACAGTGTCTCCCAAGAAGAACGGGACACTGAACCCCCCTGAGTTCGCTGTATATTTCTGTAGTTTAATGATCAATGTTCAAAACATGATCGTGTGATTTATTATGTCTATAGCTGTCCAGGGCACCGCTCTTTCATCCCATCATGTCATTGAAATGCATCACATGTGAGGGAAAGGCTATGGGTAGATTAGGGATATCAAAGAGGTCACAGAGAGTTGCAAAGAGTAATGTCCAGCGCATCACTTCATCCATTAACATGCCTGAGTTTAACTGGCTCATGGTGGTTAGTGGAACATTGTTCTGGAGCTCAGCAAGAGCCGGGTAATCAGACCGCTTATTTCGCAATTTCAGCAACACATGTTATAAGCAGTGCGCTTATGTGCAGTACAAAGACAATGTCACCTCCCAAAATAATTACCAACGGTCGCTATATTCACGCTGTATGTATTCATTGGGCTAAAAATAGGATTGTGTAATCGCGTTTCGGAACGCAGATACCTTTTGTGGTCAAAGCAACATCTGCTAATAATGATATTTAATTGCAGGAGGCTTTGCCACACGCATTATTACCGACGATAGAGGTTCGTAGGTAACAACACAAACGGCAGTTTCAACCTCAATGAAAACCAACATGTGACCTAGAGAAGGTAGAATTTGCCGGCGCATCCTCATTCCAAACTGCAAAGCGGCGCGGAGCACAACTCTTCCCATTCACCCGGGGGCTTCACAGATGCTGACTTTATCCAATGAGAGCACAGAAACAGGGCGATATTAATTTAATCTCCCCTCCTCCCTTCTACCCTGTCGGTGGTTTATTCTAATAAACCGCATTTCAGCCCACACCAGTCTTAAAAGGGAATACTGAGTCTATAAAATATATTGGGGAGAGGGGCGCCATCAAGGAATGGGGTTTGGATTCTTACTTCAAACGCGCCTGAGAGACAACTATATATTGCTGCTAATGAAGCAGTGGTACTGAAAAATATAAGTAATTAGGTGATAGTTCCAAATTAAGAAATCGGATTAAAAACAACTATGAGTTGTAAGAGAACTTGGTATTCAGCAGTCCTCAACATGACAGTGGAGCGGCTCTAAAAACTGTGAAATCTTCTCGTCATCTACTCGAACAACGCAATCTTCAGTTATTAAAACCTTTCAGACGTCATTCGGATTATTTACCTGGAAGTATATACTGAATGGACAACAAACCCGAAGTGATGGAGTTTACCAAAGTCCAGAAGACAACGAGGAATCCATCGGTCACCTCGAGGCGGGTGGAATTAAGACCGTCATCTCGAAACAGGAGGATAGCTTCTAATTCTACACCTGCTACCTCCAGGATATATGTACATTTCATTCTACTTCTTTTGATATTCACGCCGAGAGTGGACTCATCTTGGTGGTAAGAATGCTTTAATGTCGACGTATGTTTTATTTTGGTATGGATGAAATAATTGCCAATTAGGCTACGAGTTGTTGCAAACTAGAGTTTAAAAAGCAAATGATTGAAATGATGTTAGTGATTTGATTATGGAGATATCAATGTCGGTTTTTCGTCTATGAAATATATTGTACCTTTACAGTCTATTTCTTCAGATGTTAAAATTGCATACAATATTATTTTAGAGCAAGTCCTAATTTTCACTTACAACAAACATAATTACTATTTTTACTCTTAGTTTTGTTTCCATGAGTAAGGTTTTCCAAGTACCGTTTATAAGCAAGACGTTGTTGGATGAAAAAAAAAAAAGAAAAACAATGTTTGGGACAAAAAAAAAAATCGACCCTAGTTCATTAGGCTATAGAAGGCTAAAGTATTGGGATGCGTGATCAGGCCACGTTGCTCTTGCAAACATCAAACAGAACAAGTCAAGAAATCAAATTAGTCCGCTCCACGGTAAGTGAAGCGAGGGTGTTGAGTTACCAAGAGCGGGCGCTGGGGACCCTTGAGGAGATTTCTTCATTAAGATTAATGGCGAGCGGGGCTTTCCATTCCCAGTCGCACTAAGCGGGAAAGACAGGTAGGGACTGTGGTGCGTTCAGATGTGCTCTTGTGTGATTTCTCCAGGGCACAGTCCATAGGACTAGTCAGGACATGTAAGGGTTCACATCCCGCCAATCCCGGCATAGAATAATAACAAGCCACTGTAACCCAACACACCGCACCGCAAGTCTGTGGTAGGCGCTTAATAAATCACACGTAAAAACAAATACAGGAGACTGGACACTTTCCTCTGATAATAAGCAGACGGGAGGCATTTCTGAAAAAAATATAATAAGTCGGGAAAGACGTCTCCGGGTTTCTTTCTTTCTTTTCTCTTGGTGTTGAGAAATCGTGATAAAGAAAATTTCTGTGTGGTAGAATTTCACATTACAGTATTTTACCAACTCAGACAGTAGTATGTTATAGACAGGCAGAAAACTTACACTAATGGACCCTATTGGGCAGAAGGCAGCTTATAGTCCACCTCCACCCCTAGTGTCTTCAAGGGTATCTAACCAGCTATGACCCACTGACTGCCCCTCCCCCCCCCGCACCCGAAGCTCTACAGTCCATCACATTTGGCTGTGCAGTTGTGATAGTTATGACGTCACTGTGTCCAATTCATTTCATGATTGTCAGACACACACACACACACACACACACACACACACACACAGATAGAGAGTTTAAGTCCGACCGTGTAATATAAAGGCGCTGGCATAAATTGGAGTGATTGACCATCTTCTGCTTAGCAACTGTTGAAGTAACTACATCACCCCTTTTGCCCCCGAAAAAATATGATTCACATATCCCCACCTGACAGTTTGGCCCCAACAGATCCCCTACTGAGAGGGTTACAATAGCCAGAGTGTGGGAGACAAATACTTCCATAATCGTAATTTATGCCGTAAAGGGCTGAGGGGGATGGATTGTTGTCATCGTTGCAATCATTTATGCTCTGAGTTTTTGGCATCCGCACGGCCGACCCTCCCAGCTGGGGCCGAAACAAGCTGAAAAGCAAGGGGTCCTGAGGACCTGGTGTGTGTGTGTGTGTGTGTGTGTGTGTGTGTGTGTGCTCGTGTGTGTGTGTGTGTGTGTGTGTGTGTGTGTGTGTGTGTGCGTGGAAAATAAACACAACGCCCCTGCTCAGCATAGCTGCCTGCCCTGGACGAGTCGTGCTGGAGGGAAACTGGGCCGAGGACGGCCATAAGAGGAGTGGAAAGAGTTCCCTCCGCTCCAGCCGGGGCCCAGTCGGACCCGCCGGTGACACTAAATGTGGCCACGATTGAGCGGATAATGACATCCGGCCGGCAGGAGACAAGGCTTTGTGAGCACGGCATAAACCGTCTGCCTGCCGTGGCTCCAGTCGGCGCACCCGTTTGGTACAGTGGCTTTCAATGGAAAAGAGGGGGGGGTTGGGGGCTGCTGGTGTTTGGGTCATTTACGGGTTACTGAAACAGCCCCGAGCTGTCTCTGTAACTGCCTCTCTGCCCGGGCCGTCTGGAACACTATTACAAAACTGAACTTGACATTGAGGTTTTTCCTTTTAAAGTATTAGCCTGTGTTAGCCCTGGGGGTGTTTTTTGGGGGTAAAAACAATGTGCCTGTTGAGAATGTGACATGGTGACATTGTGTGCCCCTCCGCCCGCCCCTCTCCTGCAGGTACATCGGGGCTCTGGGGGCACGGGTGATATGTGACAACATTCCGGGCCTGGTGAACAAGCAGCGGCAGCTCTGCCAGCGCCACCCGGACCTCATGCGCTCCATCGGGGAAGGCGCCAAGGAGTGGATCCGCGAGTGCCAACACCAGTTCCGCCACCACCGCTGGAACTGCAGCACGCTCGACCGAGACCACACAGTGTTTGGCCGAGTCATGCTCCGCAGTAAGTATGTGTGGCTGATGGTGTTTGTGTGTGTGTGTGTGTGTGTGTGTGTGTGTGTATGTCTGTGTTTGTGTGTGGTTAGAGCTTTGTGGACTGAAACTTGTTCTACATGTTCCAGCATTAATCTTGATTCTGTATAAAGTCTAAAGTAGAAAGGCGCTCATTTGTAGACTCTTCTCTGTAGGCCAAAGCCAGGATGGTGCCTCTGTTCTCTGTGCACATGTGAACTGACACATCCAAGCCCTGCAGCAGTTCTTTGGACCACGCAGGCACAGTCTCAAGAACATTCTCCTTTCATTTTAAATATTCCTTGGGGGTGCTGGTAGCCTAACATGCAATTTGATTCCACTCTGTCTAACGACGGGAACGAGAAGTTCTCGAGTCTGAAAGACTGTAAATATCGTGCAGTGGCAACGAGGAGGTAGCGCCGTTTTCGAGATACGAGACGGTACTATCAGAAAAGGTGTCAAGGGAGAAGAAGGAGAGAGAAAAAAAAAATCTCGTCTCAACTTTCCTGGAAGGGTGGGGGGGATTTTTGGAGGGTGGATATTCTCCAAATACAAGTAGCAGATAGAAGGATCTACAGGGCTGATATATAAACAGTAATAGGAGATGTAAATATTTGGGGAGACGTCTCTGGCGGACTGACAAAGCCCCACTGCCTGACAGATTGCCTGTGTTCTGCTTCAGTGCGTGCGGGTGAATGAAAACAGGGCCAATAGCCGAGCCAGCTCTAATAACCCTCAATCTCTTTCTCCACGGCCCCAACTGAAAACACATCCATCCAACCCGTGACTGAGAGAGAGCGAAAGAGAGAGAGATAGAGGGAGGGAGGGAGAGAGAAAGGTAAAGGTGGGAATAGATGGAGAGAGAAAGAGAGAGAGGCCCAACGTCATTAATCGTGTCTAGTCTTTTTTAACAAGTCATAAGTCAATATGATGAAGCGATCAACAAAGAGCGGGCGACATGTAAGAACTGGACCACACCCAAATGAAAAACAAAGTTGAAAGAGATAGTTCACATACAATATATTACTCTGAATTTGAAAGCTATGTTCTGAAGTTCAGGCACACAGTGAAATTAGCGACTTTACTACTGTGTAACAAGAGAGTTATTACGATATGTCAGCAATAACTAAATGACATCCACTCTGTCTTACAGCGTTTCCAAGGCTCTTAAGATTATAAAGTTTATTCTCACAAGGAAGTCCGCTTGGCAGAGAACGCACATGCACTCACAGTACTAACTGGACTGACAGTATTTATTTAAACAGTTTTTAAAATTAGCAAATGTCAGTGGGTTTTTAGAGATGACAGATCATAGTCATTGGGCAACCATAACACTACGTATATGTTTTAGCAACCCTTGTCTCGTTATATGCAGTCAGACATGCTCTGCTTTAATGTCCTACGCAGGCAGTCGTGAGGCCGCGTTCGTCTACGCCATCTCTTCCGCCGGGGTGGTCTATGCCATTACACGAGCCTGCAGCCAGGGGGAGTTAAAGATATGCAGCTGTGACTCTCACAAGAGGGGTCGCGCTAGCGACGACAAGGGCGACTTCGACTGGGGCGGCTGCAGTGACAACATCAACTACGGCATCAAGTTCGCCAAGGCTTTCGTGGACGCCAGGGAGAGGATGGTAAAAGATGCCCGGGCACTCATGAACCTCCACAACAACCGCTGTGGAAGGATGGTGAGTTTGGGCTTACTAAAGTCACACAGCTAGTTGTGAGGCATTTCATTTGTGGTGGCGGGGTGTCATGTGGACAAGGTAGCTAATCATCAGTTGCAATCATTCAACCAGGCAGAGTGGGCAGTCAGGAAGTGTGAGAGTCTCAGTTGACTGGGTCATGGGATCACTGTCATGTTAGTACCACTGTACTCCTTTCAAAGGACATTTTCTTGGTAAATCACTGTTCTCCACAGTGTCATTTCCAGTTAGAAGTCATGTTATGTGTTGGTGAGAAGCTCGTTAAATGAAGACCATGTGTTTTTCCAGGCAGTGAAACGCTTCATGAAGCTGGAGTGCAAATGCCACGGGGTGAGCGGATCCTGTGCGCTCAGGACGTGCTGGTTGACCATGTCTGACTTTCGTCGCACCGGGGACTACCTGAGGAAGAAGTACAACGCGGCCGTGGAGGTCACCATGAACCAGGATGGGACAGGGTTCACAGTAGCAGACAAAGACTTCAAGGGGAACCCCAAAAATGACTTGGTGTACGTGGAACATTCGCCGGATTATTGTCTACTGGACAGGGCAGCAGGTGAGTGAATGACTGAGCTGTGAAGGTCCAGTACAATCCACAAAACACCTGAAGAAGGTCACGCCTGATCTGAGGCGTAAAAAATGGATGGTTTTGCTTTTGTCACGTGTCTGTATAGATTATGAATGCTAATGCGATCTCAAGTCATTTGTCCCATGAGAAAAAGACATCTTAGATAAGATATCTCTGAGGAGCAGATCTTGCAGTTTTAGCAAAGCTATCTTTGAGGAGCCAGATACATACCACAATATAAGCCTGGAGACACAAGGGATTAGCTTCCATAAGAATTCTATACTAGCTGTCTCCAGATGTTGTACTCTTGTCATAAAGCGGAAAACTCATGTCTGGCCTGCTGAGAATAGGGTCAGCCAAGTAGAAACAGCCTGTCACAAGCGGCACTGACTGGACTCATGTTCGTACAATGTGGGTCCTGTCCCCCAATTTAAATGAATTGAATAGATTGAGATGACTGGATACATTGCTGAGACACAAAACATCAGCTTAGTGCAGACAGAAAAGGTTAAGGGTGAGAAGCTGGAATTGGCTCTATGATCGCCTGTTGCCATCAAGAAATGACAAATCCTGGGAACAAAAGGACTTACATGACTGTACCCATCATCCCGTTAGAACTGGCTCTTTAAGAGACATGCTCTTCCCTTGTGTTGCAGGTTCGCTGGGCACGGCAGGAAGGGTGTGCAACAAGTCCTCCAGGGGGATGGACGGCTGTGAGGTCATGTGCTGCGGTCGGGGCTACGACACAACGCGGATGAAGAGCGTCACCAAGTGCGAGTGCAAGTTCAAGTGGTGCTGCGCCGTGGAGTGCAAGGACTGCGAGGACGTCGTGGACGTGCACACCTGCAAGCCTCACAAGCGCCCCGACTGGCTGGACCTCACCTGAGTGCTCACCTTCCCCGAAAGTTTCAGTCCCCGCTTCTCTTTCTCTCTCAGGACTTTTTATTTGTGTTTTCAAAGTGGGACAATGCATTCTGGGATATGTAGTCTATACCTCTAATCCTTCAGACTCCAACATGCACCTCTTAGCACGCCTTTGGCACTTTTTTTCCCCTCTGACTGCCCCTCACTAAGCACTGAAAGAAAAGAAGAAGAAAAAAAAAGCATCTGTGGGGCTCGTTTAGATAAAAGAGGGTGCTTTGAGAGTTGTGTAGGTAGGTGTTATGGCGTGCAGGAGTGGGCCTTTTTCTGAAGTCTGAGTAAGTGTTTTGGTTTAAAGGGTGAGAACAAATCCACGGAACTCAAAGGGGTTTTTGGTTTGGAAGTGTGTACTTTGATCTCAGATAAGGACGTGGTTTTTTTCTGCTTGCAGAGTGCTGAAGACACTTCTCCAGTGGACACTGAAGTGTGGTAGAATGGTGAAACGCGATGCTTGTGTTTGGTGTATTATCCATATTTGTGAGACCTCTTGGTTTCAGATCAGAGTATATCTGTGGGCTCAGCCCAACCGGTGACCTTCAGGACGGAAAGTTAGCGACTTGGAAAATCTTGAATTAATGGAACGGAAACAAGGAACTGAGCTTATTGCAGATGTCATAATTTGTGCAGTGAGGTACTCGTGTATTTGCCCTTTAACCACAAAGGATTCAACCAGCAGCCAATAATAAATCCAACATATGTAACTAACAAGGGAAGATATTCAAAGTGCATTCAAAGCACAAAACAATCACGAGAGAGCATTATATCACCAATACAGCTGTGTAAAGTTAATAGGTCTTCCCTGAATTTTTCTGTAAATAGTATCTGTGCTCTGAATATAGCTAACGCAGGTCTATTCTGGGTTCACCGTGATATGTCTTGTGACTGTTTTGATGAAGGTAAGACCACTGCATATCTAAAGCACTTGATTCACTATCTCTTACAACGTCACAACATGAAGAGCACTGTTATATTTTTTACCCCTTTCTTACAATTGATAACTCCTTGATTGGATTTTGAAAATAACGATCAAATGTAATTAATGATTAAAATTGTTTGTCACTGGATTGAAATGTATTATGATATATATATGTATAAACATTTATATATTTATCATAACTGTGAACAAAAGCGCTTTATATGAACAGGTGGGCTAAGTTTCATTTGTTATGTTGAGGGGAGTCACGATTACTTTCTTTGTGGGACTGTTTTGTGGTTTTATAATTAAATAACTAAGGTGACCCAAATAACAGATAAACTATGGACCAGATCTGTGTAAGAAAAGGGACACGTCAGTATCATAGTCATCTGACATCTCAGGACAATAATTTGGATGGTACTGCTTTGGCATTGTACACAAAAATACAAATCATGTGACGGGACCCTTCAAATGCTTCCCAGTCGACACGGCTCGAAGGTATACAGGAAACAAACTCCCTCAGATTACATATCTGTTCTCTGAAGCTGTTTTTAGGGTCTTGCTGTTGTGGTCAAATCCTCACCCAAGCAGCATGTTACCTATGAAGGTGTTTTGCTCGCAAAGACTGAGGAGGTAAAAAAAGCCAGGTGGCCGTGACTAGCATTCTCCTTTATTCATTTTGAAACGGAACAGCCAGCATGATGTCACAAAATGGCCGCCCTGAAGTCCTAAAATAGTGTCTGAGGCAAAGACAGACAGTGCTATAGCGAGTGGGTGAAAAGGTCGGATGATCACATAGGCCCAGATGGGACTGCGTATGACTGCAATGGCCTCGATCATCAATCATAGCATGCCACCACATCTTCAAACTGCTTATGGTAAAGGTGCAGGATGAGACTGCAGGTCAACATTATGAAATACTCAAAACTGTCTTTTATGAAGTCCTATTAAGCTATGTTGGTTTATCTTTACTTTCTAAAGTCTTATGTATGAATTACAGAATTACAAACTATTATTTGACTAAGGAACCAAGTGCTTTTTGCTGGTAGTGTAGTGTATTGTGCAAGAATGCATCAGGAAAGTGCTAATGAGGGCTTTAACACTGAGGCCTTAGCTTTCTAGAACTGATTCTTGCCAAATCTTAACTCTGAAGTAACACACGTCTGGCACTTGAGACTGAAGAACATCTTAAAAAACATTGGGACTGGGAGGGAATGTATTGTTGCTAAATTTTGTTCTCAAGCTTGCATCCAAAAAGGAAATATTTCCGACTCTTAAAATGTGACGTAACTGCTTATTCTGCAGCTCTTGTGAAAACCCTTGGAGCCAAAGTTTGTCAGACGTCTTTTTTTCTTGACATTTTTTGGTTTCACACCTCTCGAAGCCAAAGGTCCATGTTGGGGAGATGTGAAGGAGAAACTCGGAGAAGTGTATGTTTACTTACGAGCGCTGTCAAATGGCTCCCCAGGCAGTGTCTGTCTAGTGTTGAAAATGATGGGGTCCCACAGAAATAGTTCTGCCAGCTCCATTCGTTTTTCCATTTCCTCGTAGAGACCCCATTAACAAAGATAAGGATTTATGGAGGAACTGCAAGGTCTTCCTGGAGCTCTGAACGCAAGCGTTCAGGATGAGACACGAGTTCAGGATGAGACAACACAAGCATTCAGAGCCAAGTGACCACAGCAATTACTCCTCGTTAGTGAGATAGGGTGTATTAGCATGATGTGACTTGACAGAGAACGACGAGCCAATTCTCATTTTTGTGGGTGGTCTGCCCGATGACTTTAATGAAGTTGGATTTATTTCCGCTTGAGCCCGGCCGCCTCTCGCTGCTGGAAGTCATATTTAGACAAACAAAGTTTAATTTAAGAAGGTCCAAAGTTATAACACTCTCATACAATAGGTCATGAATTATCAACTCAAACCACACAATCATCCTGCACAACACAGCATCCAGACTTAAAACAGTGGAGCCAGACTGCTGTTAGAGAAAAAAACAAACATTCATTCTATAATTCCCGGGAGATTGACAAACTGGAAGTTGTATGCAATGTACCGCCTCAGTAAATCAAACATTTTTCCTGCCATGCGGTCACAACAGTCAACTTATCCTCCTCACATCCAGCACTGTTAGAACATTATTCAGAGCCTCATACTGAGAGAGAGAGAGAGAGAGAGGGAGAAAGAGAGGGAGAGAGAGAGAGAGAGAGAGAGAGAGAGGGAACCGGCACGGCATCCTATACCTGTTCGTGAGTGTGAGAGAGCACAGGGGTGAGAGGTCATCGGCATCTCAATGGGATCCATAGGGCAGATTTATAGTGGAGTTTAGTGCAGTATATACGTAACCCCTTGGGGACGTGCATGGAAGGCCTCCCAGGAGAGTCTGGACTGGTGCACTACCAGGCCGTCTGTCAGGACTGAGATATCCAGGCTGGCTGCAGGGGATTAACACATAAAAACTCCTTATCTAGTGAATCAGCTGTCAAGAATGCGACTCTCCAAATGCCCACGGGGCTGTGTGAAGCAGGGATGGGGTCAATGGAGAGGGATGGTGTCGTAGGAAAGCCTAATCGTTATGTCTATGAGATTCACACTCAAATCTTCAAACTCTACTCTATTACCTGGATGAAGACTCCCTTTGTGTTGTAAGGATTACTTCTCACCTCTAGACAATGCACAGTGATAGGCCCCCCCCCCAATTGGTGGTGGTCATCACTGAGTAGGCAGTAAAGTAGGGTCTCCACAACTACGTTCATCCATCGGCCCTAAGAATTCAGTCCCAAAAACAGAGCTGAGAGGGGACCAGGGAACAGAGGAGATTGTGGATTTAATCATGGCACTTGAGTGATTGTTTTGTCAGCAGTTTAGATGATGATTAAAAATGTCACAACTGTAAATTAAATCATTTTGCGTCATCTTATTCTTTAAACAATCAATCCAAAATGAGATTTCGGCAAAGAAGCCAAGAGCCTATTGGAACAAGTGCCTTTTGCGCTAAGTTAGCCAAGTCAATGTGCTATCAACAGGCGTATCTTGTGACTGCTGGTTCTCCTCACCCCTCGAGTTGTAAGACTGAATCCCAGATCTCTAGCTCCCTGCCACTTGTTGAGTCCGGTCTGTTGTTTACCAGGGGGGGGTTGTGTTCCCAGGGACTGTGACAGACAGAGGGTCGGTCGGTCGCATTCACGGCTTCTCCTCCGCAGCCTCCAGAAGCATGAGCATGTTTGTAAACAAGAGATGGAATACAGTTTGTTCCCTGTGAGATCTCACACGTAGAGAAGTTGAGTGTGGGTCAGCACGGGTCACCCTTTCACTACCCTCATCAAATGGAAAGCGTTGTATTATATTATGGTGTGTGAACGAAAGAAAACTGTACAGACACATATCTAGGCTTCAGAGTCTGTTAAGGTTCCAGATCTTCTATCTTCTTATTTCATGTAAATTCATTTCTGTGAAATCCATGAATACCGTTATGTACCAGAGAACCCTCATATAGATATGGTTCTCTTTTGAATCATTACATTTTTCAGGAAACATACAGATCCTTTATCATAACAAGTATATTGCCAATTGGCACGAGGTAGTGCTTAATGCATTTTTACATAAGTGATTGGATAGCTGACGGGAAATGTTTCACATACATGTGGCAACATAAGATGCACATACTTGCACAAACCTTCTTACAATGTAACCATAAAACTGAGCGTGGCAAGATATTTTAAGTAGAGTAACTACATACTGATTCTTTGCACTTACATAAAACTGGGGTCAGGATTAGGATTATATCAGTCCACAGTTTCAATATGCTATGACACACTGATGACTAATGTGCTCAAATATACTTAATGGGATACAAAGCACTCAGGGCTAATATGTAATCTGGTATTACTGGCAATACTTTAGCCAGATGTGCTTGGCACCCCTGACCTTGGCTTTAGTAGTGCCACGCTCTCTTGTTTGGGCACAGAAGGAAACAGGAGTCGCTGCAGTCGGGGACACAGACACGTAAGACCAACCCTATCAGGCCACTGCTGATTTGTGTGGTCCCCCGGGGGTCTCCGGGTCCATTCGGGGGGGTCAGTGTGAGTTCAGGGAGCCTGAGGAGAAGCCGTCCCCGTGGGCCTCTTTTTGGATGCAGAAGCGTAAATACAGCAGTGCAACAACCCTCGACACGAGAGCAACCAAGGGCTACGTTAGTGCACCACTCCAACCAGCCCCCCCACTCTGAACACACTCAAAGATCAAATAAACATGCACACAAAGAACCATACCTTTCACACGCGCATGACTTGCATTTCATATGCCTAGCGAGAATGGGAAGCCGGTGGAAGCAAAGCACCGTTTCTTCTCCATAGACATCTTTTAATAAAAAAAACTACAACCAAGGCAAACTCCCACTGTTTTTTAAGCACCACTTTATTGTCAGCTGTTCAGCAAACAATACCATTGATTACGACGACTGTCGATGTTAAGCCTGCCATTAGACAGTAAGACATTTCCTCTTGGAGTTGAGATCAGACCTCCATTTCACTTTTTAAAATGTTTCAATGCTACAATTACAATAGTTTGACTTCTGTCCTCAGTATAAAACGGCATCATAGTGCCAGTTTAAGGCCTGTTGGGAATGTTTGGAATAAATAAATGACAATCTCAGTGGGGTAAATGAGGGAGGAAATAAATAAAACCGACCAATCAGGGTCAGAGATGGAAGGCACATGTCTAGAGGGATTTCAGAGACACATCTGAGGCAAAGAGCTTCTGTACATTCTGCCTCTCAGACACCCATGTCTCGTCTCGTCTCGTCTCGTCTCGGTGAGACGTTTAGTTCAGCCAATTCCAGAGCTGTTGGCGGCTCAGGGGTGAGGGCAGTTATCCTAGAAAACAGCAAACTGACATACGGATCCACCCCTGATCTGGCATCTGTGATGGTTATGACCGAACACCACAAAATGGCCGCCTTGTTCCAGATCTGGTGCACTTCCAGTGTAGAGGCCCCAATCCGTCCCTCACTTCAATTGCATGTGGGCCTGCGGAACCCTCTACCTACAGACGCTTGTTCCGTGACGGAAGTGACAGAAGTGATGATCCTCATCTACATCGCTGTGCTGTGGCCGCGAGGGCAGGTTGCCACGGTGAGGTAGTACCAAGGCATCAATCCACGGCAACCCCTGGTAGTGGGTCGGAAAGGTTGTATACACAGCCGGCCCAGACGGATAGTAAATCAAGAGTTTGTTTCTTCAGAGGACCTCACGAACGAGCCTGTAGAGCCGGGCTTGGCTGGGGCCTTTGGGGGCAAGATGTGTCTTGTGTCTCAGACAGCATGAAAGGGTGAGTGTGTGTGTGTGTGTGTGTGTGTGTGTGTGTGTGGAGTCTGCTCCAGCTGACTCTCTTCTCCTCCCACACAGCAGGTTCTGGTCCCGTCCGTAAGTGGGCCTGCCCTGCGCCCGCCTCAGCCGCCACGGCGTTGGCCTTTAACAGGAACACCGTTGCTCTGGAATATGGTGGAGAGGGAACAGGCACGCAGGTTTATAGAGAGGGCTTAAGACTATCAGTGTGCACGTGGGCACTGGGTGTGAGGGCTGTGTGGGGCCCTCTTCATTCCCAGACTGCATCTTAAGGATCAGGACCAGATCTACAAGGTCCTGGGTGGGGAGCAGATATTTTCCAGTCGCTACTTCTCGCTGGAGTTCGGCTACCTTCGTATCAAAAGCGAAAAGTGCTTCCTCGTAGACCAGGAGGGTGGAAGTATGCCGATGTGTTATTGGTGTTGTGCTTTTAGCATTCGGAAGCTTTTTGAACATAACAAAAGGGGGAGTTGGAGAATGCAGGATGGGGTTCTAGTTGTGGCTCACTGAGAAATTATTTTACCTTTTTCTTTCTCGTAAAATCCTCCCAAAGAAGAAGACTGGCTTTTCATGTGTAGATGAGGCGGCAAACATACAAGCCCAGCTTCACAGCAAACAGAGGACAGAAGTCAAAATATTGTCTGTGTGTGTGAGTGTGGGTGTGTGTGGGTGTGTGTGTGTGTGTGTGTGTGTGTGTGTGCACGGAGGGAGGTTTGGCCCTTTCAACATGTTGTCTGGTGTGTATTGTATTTCTGTAGGGCCTATTTCAGTGGAGTGTTTTTTTTTTTTGTGTGCGTGTGTCTGTCAGGGTGTATGAGAGTGTATGTGGGGAGCTTGCAAATGGCGTCAGATCCGCGTCAACATGAAACCTTCAATCTTGTCTGCGAAGAACCCCAGGGGTGCGAAGAGAGTGCTGAAGAACTGCGGAGAACGAGAGAAGAGAAGAGAAAAAAAGAGAAGTCAGTGACTAGAACTCCTGAAGAACAGCAGGTTCTGATCTTACGATACGGCACGATACAGGCCATGAACTTTACTGCTACGTTGCTTGAGCAGTCTAAACAATTAGTTTTTCGTACAAAGCAGAACCACAGGGTACTTCATAGACACACACACACACACGACCAGATGAAAGTGTGTAAGTGGCAGGTGCATGGGACAAAGGACAGGGTGGTGGCCCAAACATACTGTACAGCAGCGCAGATGACAGATAAGGCCCCTTACACACGAGAGAGAGAGAGAGAGGGAGAGGGAGAGAGAGAGAGGGATAGAGAGGGAGAGAGAGAGAGAGAGAGAGAGATGGGAAAAAGAGAGTGAGTATTTCTGAGAAGGCACTTCTTGTGTCCATGCACACTATTCTTGTGAATAGCCCCAGCTTGCATCACCACCACTCTCGTGGGGTCAAACACTGAGAGGTTCCTTTCCAAAACAAACAGCAGTCGGCGAGGGGTGTGTGTGTGTGTGTGTGTGTGTGTGTGTGTGTGTGTGTGTGTGTGTGTGGGGGGGGGGGGGGGGGGGGGGGTAAAGGCTTTGGCCGCTCCCCAACTCAGCCACTTCAATTTGGCGCTCCACCACGCATCTGAAAAATGTTTAAACTCCCATCGTTCAAACGCGACCATAAACAAAACTTTAATGTGTTTATGAAGCAATACATTTCACGGCCCGAGCAGATGTTTATGACAGGACGGGACAGGACGCAGGGACAAGACAACGGCTAGCCGAACTGGACGACGTGAAGGAAGTCGGGAGGAGAAAAAAAAAAAAAAAAAAAAAAAGAAGGGGGGAAAAAAAAAGGAGATGAGGACCAGAGAGAGGTCTGAGGCGAGAGAGAGTGTCATCCATTTTCACATAGCAGATACAGGGAGGAGATAGAGGCAAAGTAAATAGGAGCAGCCGCATGACGCAAGATAGAGAGATAAAAAGAGCGGCGGCTGGGCGCTAACGCTAACGTGTCCTCGGTTCACTCGCTCCGACTCCACGGAACGCCACGGAGGTCCAAACAAGGCCCCGCCGGACCACGGGGGTGGGGGGAGAGGAAAGGAGATGGGGAATGATGAGAGGAGAGGATGGGAGAGGAGAAAAAGGGGAGATGAGAGGAGAGCAGAGATGAAGGGTGGGATAGAAAAGGAGGAGAGGAGAGGACAGGGAGGAAAGGATAGAAGAATAAAGGAGGAGAGGAGAGAACAGGGAGGAAAGGATAGAAGAGGAGGAGAGGAAATGATAGAAGAGGAAAGGAGGGCTGAGGAGAGAAGATGAGTAAAGAGGAGAGGAGAGGAGAGGAGAGGAGAAAAGGCCACACCAAGGGTGGCGAAGCCAGAGTAAGTACACTGTACACTGAGTAAGACAGGGGTACTCAATAGGCGGACTCCGGTCCGGATCCGGACCCAGACGCAATCAAATTGGGACCGAAGCCAAAATCAACATTCTAATTCAATCATGATCCAAACAAGTTTTCATTGGTGTGTGATTTCGCGCTATATATTTTTTTCCTACTCGATGTGGTTTCTATCTTCCGTGTCCAATCCAGAGGTCCAATCAGGAGCTGTATTAACAACATCACTATGACAACTCACTCAATCAATGTTGGCCGCGAGCTCTGTGGGTCACTCAGGTTGTGTGTGTTAACAACGCGGGCAGATCGATTTGTGAACGGTATCTGTTTCTCAGCAAACAAAAATCATGGCGTGCTCTAAACCCGACAAAAAACGAAGTTCATTCCAAAAATCGCGAATTTAAGACAGAGTGGACTGACAAGTATGCATTTGTGCTGCCTGTGGGGAGCACAAAACCAATGTGTTTAATCTGCAACGAGATGGTTGCCCTTGTCTAAAGTGGTAACGTGAAACGTCACTATGAAACAAAGCATGCACACTTCAAACAAAATTACCCCCAGAACTCTGAGGTAAGGGCCAGAAAAATAAACCAACTGCAATCATCATACCAAGCGCAACATGCACTGTAATAGTTAGATCAGCCACACTACAAGAGAGTGCATACCTCAACATACTGTTGTGAGTCTGCCTTTTCAACCATGAATACGGTGAAAAACAAATACAGGAGCACACTCACTAAAGAACACTTACATCAGTGCCTCCGCCTGGCCTTCACACCATGCCCAAGTTTAAACCACAAAAAAGGTGTCACCTTTCACACAAATAAGGCCAGACCACATCACCTTTTGTGCATAAGTCGAACGTTTTTGTTGGAGTTATGTTTTTGGATTTTGACCAAAAACATTCTGGACTGAATGGAAATTTGGCGAGCGGACCTTTTGGGTTTCTAATTGAGTACCCCTGGAGTAAGAGTAAAGATACCAACTAATAGTCAGAGAACAACACAAAGATGTGGTGCAAACCGTACACTTGTGTAAACGGAAGTCAATAATCTGTCAACGAAGATGTAAAAGAGGTCTTGGCCAAATCTTAAAGTCGCCACTTCAACCTTCAATAAGCATTGTTTCATTTTTCATTTCAAATCCAAGTGTTGGAGTGCAAATCCAAACAGTCCAGACTGTGTGACTGCGTCGGTGCCTCTAAACTGCGCTGGATGGACAGGTGGCTCTGCTCCACTCCCAGAACCCCACAGTCTTAAGGTATGAGTCCCTCACGTCTAAAGAACCCCACAGTCTTAAGGTAGGAGTCCCTCACGTCTTAAGTCATATCTTCATGCCTACGACAGGACCACAAACCACACGACACAAAACCTTAACACGCGAGAAAAGTCTAATCCTCACGCTCACAAGAAAAATGGATACGTTTGTTATGGGGGGAGAAGTGCCAAGCCACCGCATCTCTTTGGAATTGCTCTCGACTATTAGTGGGTGTGGATATGACAATATCAGATATTATACGAATACACTGTTACATGCACGTCCTTTTCTTTGTTATTGAACAGAGCTTAACGTGCAGTGAACAGCACGACAGTTTTAGTGCTGGGATAACTCAACTGTGGTCAGAGTCCGTGTGATTTCAATGTTCCAAAAACCACAGAGACAACCGAAACACATCACAGAGTCCTGCTGTGTTAATCCCCTCTCTGGACCTGTGGGTGTGTGTGTGTGTGTGTGTGTGAGAGAGAGAGAGGTGGGGAGGGGGGAGAGAGTTGGTGTATGAGAGACAGTGTGTGTGTGTGTGCGTGAGAGAGAGTTTGTGTATGAGAGACAGTGTGTGTGTGTGTGAGAGAGAGTTTGTGTATGAGAGACAGTGTGTGTGTGTGTGTGTGTGTGTGTGTGTGTCTGTGCATATGCGCGTGTGTGTGTGTGTGTATATGTGTGTGAGTGAGAGAGAGAGAGAGAGAGAGAGAAAGGGGCAACAGTGTTGGGCTTAAGTGTAGGGAGGGCGGTCGAGAAGACGAGCTGGGGAAAGCTCTGAGGGCTCAGTGTGTGTGTGAGAGTGTGTCTATGTGGGAGGGGAGGGGTGTACAGAGTTGGGGGAAGCAGAAGAAAGGAGGTGTGTGTGTGTGTGTGGAGGGGGGGACGAGTTGAGAGGGTTTACAGGCTCAGACATAGGCAGTGGTCCTGGGCTCTGTTTTAGCTCAGGCTCCTGTTAGGGCAACTATTACATACATTACACACACGACCCACACACCCACACACACACACATACCACACACACACACACACACACACACACACACACACACACACACACATTACATACACACACATTACATACACACACCACCCACATACACACACACACACACACACACACACACATTACATACACACACCATCCCCCCCCCCTCCCCCCCACACACACATACATTACATACACACACCATCCACCCACCCACCCACATTGTTTCGCAAAAATACACACACACACACACTCTTGATCTGGCCCTAGTCTTTCCTTCTCCTCTTTGTGCTAAAGCTAGTCCCCCCTGCATGCCAGAGACCTGCAGCCCAAACAGCGATGACTGCGGCGTGCATATCCATTACAACGTCGCCAAGACTCTTGTAAAAGAGACTAATAAACGCAGGGGTGATAAACAAACACACACACACACACACACACACTCACTCTCAGGTCAGTCAAGACAGAAGACAGATCCGTGAAGGCTCCGTCAATGACTGCTCATAACTCTGTCCTCATCATTAGGGTTGACCTCAAATGCAGCGTTAATCCCCCTTAATGGCTCAAGTGTTCAGAAGAAACTGAACACACCTCGGCTTTAGATCATTTCTATTACGCCAACAATTAACATCGTCTCAAAGCACACAGGCAAGGTGAGTGGCAAGGAAAAACTCAAAGGTACTATGCCCTTATCACCTAATTAATTGATAGTTACAATGTATTTATTGTGTAACTCCACTCCGTAATACTATGTCCTAACAAGGTGAGTACATTGAGGTGCTGTATTGTCTTGCCTCTTCTGTGAACAGTGTTAAGTGGTCAGTAAACAGGAGGTAGGTCTATCAGATAGATCTACCGCTCTGGCTTCCTAACACTTCCCACCAGCCTGCGGGGCCGATATAAAGCATTTTCACTGACTCAGGCGAGAGAGGTGCCAGTATCCTGAAACGCTCCGAGCGCCAGCGGGGGAGAGAGAGAGAGAGTGTGTGAGTGTGTGAGTGTGTGAGTGAGTGACAGAGAGAGAGAGAGAGAGAGAGAGTGTGAGAGAGAGAGAGAGTGTGAGAGAGAGAGAGAGTGTGAGAGAGAGAGAGTGTGTGTGTGTGAGTGAGTGAGTGAGTGAGTGAGTGAGTGAGTGAGTGAGTGAGTGAGTGAGTGAGTGAGTGAGTGAGTGAGTGAGTGAGTGAGTGAGTGAGTGAGTGAGTGAGTGAGAGAGAGAGAGAGAGAGAGAGAAGCTCTGGGTTTCACTGCCCTGACGCTCAGCACGTTCAGCTCATCAATGCCAGCACGTTTCCATGGGCTCAGGATCACCGGCCAGCGCCAACAACTACAAACAACGTCTGAACTTTGACTTGTCAGCCTGCCATAGTTTCTGTTTCTCTCTTTCTTCGCTCTCTCACTCTCTGCCTGTCTCTCTTTCACTCACTTAGTCACTATCTTCGTCTTCCCTCTCTAACACCCTTTCTTTAGTTTTTTTCTTTTCTTGTCGTATCACTTGATCCTCGATCTCGTATCACTTCCTTCCTCCTTACCTCTCTCTTCCTCTTCCTTCTCTATCTCACTCTTCATCTCTCCATCTCTATTTCCCTATTTCCTTCTCCTCCCTCCCTCTTTCCCTTTCTCCTTGCATCAGTGTGTGTGTGTGTGTGTGTGTGTGTGTGTGTGTGTGTGTGTGTGTGTGTATGTGTGTGTGTGCGAGTGCATATGTGTCTGTGTGTGTGTGTGTGCTGTGTAGACTTACGGCTTTGGCAAAGACCCCCATGAGCTCTGGGAAGTGGTGTGTGAGCATGGCCAGCATGGCAGTGAAGGAGCAGAGGCCCGCAGTGAAGAGGATAAAGAAGGGCAGCTCCTTCTTAGGGTACACCGACACCTCATGGAACGCTACACACAGGGAGGGAAGGAGAGAGAGAGAGAGAAGGAGGGATTGAGGAAGAGAGACACAGGGGGAGAGTGAAGGAGGGAGAGAGACAGGGTAGAGTGAAGGAGGATAGGAGGGAGAGAGGGAGAGAGAGAAGCAGTAGGAGGGATGGAGGGAGAGAGACACAGGGGGAGAGTGAAGGAGGGAGACAGAGAAAGGTGCAGGGTGTTGGCAGGTGGAGGAGAGAAAGACAGAGAGGAGATGAAGGGAGATGAAGATGGAGAGAGTACGGCAGTGATAAAGGAGAGAAATGGGGAAAAGAAAGAACAGTGAGAGGAGAGAAAGAGGGGAGCAATATAGGGAGGGAGAGAAAGAGGGAGGGGGAGAAAGAGGGAAGGGGAGTGTGTGATTGTGTTTATGTATGTGTGTGGATGAAAAGATAGATGAGTTAAGAAGAGGGTGAATGAAAGACCAGAAGACAGCGAGAGAGAGAGAGAGAGAGAGAGAGAGAGAAAGGAAGAGAGAGAGAGGGGGGGAGAGAGAGTGGGAAAGAGAGAGAGGGGGAAAGAGCTTGATATCATGATTTCATACTTCATTATTTTCTCATAGTTAAAGCTATTTCAGTGAAGCCACACTCTACCAATGTTAAAACCAGATGTGCGTAAATGCAGACAGAATGGGAAAAATGGTTCTGCTCAAGCTCCTCCTGTCTATCTGTACACACAACTAGGACTGCCAGAGCCACATGATCTACACACACATACAGACAGTCTGTGTCTTTTTCCAACTCTAATTCTAATTTATTCTCTATTTAATCTGACAAAGCCATTACTAGTGCTACTGATAAATGCTTTTTCAAGTAATTGCAGTCTTCTGCACAAGAAAGAGGCAGGATCGAAAGGTAATATACACGTGGAAAGGATGTTAACTTTCAGAGGTTTTCTGTGCTGTCTGTTTTCTGAAGGCTTAGAGTGTAGGGGTGGGATGGCACAACTTACAGGGCAGCAGCTCCCGGTCTGCCGTCTCCGTGCAGCCTGGGTACGGGTAGAATAGATGGCCCTTTTCTAGAGGGTATGGAATGATCCGGAAGGCTGAGAGAGAGAGAAAGACCAGAACATACTTCCATTACAGGCAGCCTTTCAGCTGTAGTTAGTATGTGAACTATTTTCTCCTGGCTGAAATAAAACTATGTGCTATATAATGATACATATGACACTGCTATTAGCTGATTTGATTTCAAATGTGCAGTTTGACCCTGACTACAAATACAACTGACTGTCTGGGGACAAGAAAGAGGAGCTAAACTAATATTTAAGGTTGGCAGTTTAGGCTATAGATTAATTTCCTCAGAATTAGAATGTGCATGGCAGAGTGTTTGCACTAGTTCTAGAACAGGAAGTACACTAGATGTTTTCTCAGCAGGATGCACTGGTGAGCTGTTTGACGGACAGCTAGTGTCCTCCATGGCCTGTGGATCTGGCACTTGTGCTCTACAGTAGAGTTCTCAGTGTGAGAACTGAGACTGGATGACTGAAAACCAAACTATATGAGGCTTGACCAAGGACTTGTTCCATTGATCATATCAATCTAACTGTTCTCAACTGTGAATGAACTGCTAAGTGCTTTGGTTATCTAAGAGAGACCAAACATACCTGTCTACTTACACTTAGCACACGAAAGTGCCCTTGCTTAAGTGTGCAAGTTGGGACTGACCCCAAACTTCCGGTTCTGTGTGCATGCATGACTGACTGCTAAGTGATTGGCAGCTGTGTGATTGACAGCTGCAAGCTATGCAGTGATTGACAGAGGCTTGGTACATACCAGAGACAATCTAAAAGGGGGAGATGGCAATCTTAGGAGTTTCCCATTGACGAAAGCGCAACGGCTAACTAGCTTTAGCTACTTTTACTGCTACTTTAATTGACGTCACTCAACATTCTCCTAACATTACAACTGTTATTCTTGTGGTACAGCAGAGCAGATTCTTTAATCGTTGAGCTCATGAGTTGTGGCTAGTGAGTTTGGTTATTTTGAACTATGTTGATTTTGTGTGTCTGTCTGCTTATTTCCATCCATGTTTGTACTTTGTGGTTATTGTACTTTAAAACCTGGACTGCCACAGATGGATATGAAGTTAGGCAATACTTCAGACCTGGCAAGCTTATGTTGGATGTTGATGTCAGAATCAAATTAAAGAACTGACACCTGCAGTATGCAATATATTAGACATGTTTATTTTTAGTAGGCTATAATTTTGTGCACATGTAATACATGACAGAATGTAGAGCCCCCAATGGGTTCCGTCTGACGCAACACCACCAACTGTCAGTTGTGTCACAAAACGATCATTCTTTCATTTAAGATCTTAGCAGGTGGCGTCATAATTTGCTAATCTATGGATAAGACTAATCGATATGAAACCAATTTGTTTTCACAAAATAGGGAGTTTGTTCAGGGTGCTGAGACACGTTCCCCATAGGATTCCATTCAAACAGAAGAGCCTCTGGTCTCCTCTTGGCCATCGTGCGTTTTCACCCCCCGAGGACTGGAATCTCCCCTTTTAAAACATCTCTGTACCCACAGCCCTGTCTGTTCTGTGTGAGCAGTGAGCTGCGCCTGTGATAGGCGGAGGCGGAGGCCTGATACGTACTGCCCTCCCAGGTGCAGTGCAGCAGGTTTAAGGCTCCCTCTGCCCTTTTCCAGTGCTGCAGGTGGAAGAAGGCGTAGGCCACGGCCTCACTGTCCCCCCGCTTCAGGATGTGCTCTGGAGGCAGGATCAGACTCTTCATCTCTAATAAATACTACAGAGAGGGAGAGGGAGAGAAAGAGAGAGAGAGAGAGAGAGAGGGTACGGAGGGGGGGGGAGGAGAGTCAGATAGGGAGGAAGGAGAGAAGAATAAGAAAGAAGGGGAGGAAAGAGAGAGTGAATGAGAAAAGAGGGAATGAGAGGTACCGGAAGAGAGCAAAGAGGAGGCAGGATGGAGGTTATAGATGGAGTGAGTGAGAGAGGGAGGGGGGGGAAAGGGAGACAGAGAAAGGGAAAAGAGAGGAAAGTGGATGAGAGAGAGAGAGCAAGAGAGAGAGACAGAGAGTGTGTGTGAGAGAGAGAGAGAGAGAGCGAGAGAGAGAGTGTTGGGGAAAGAGGAGGGTTTGGGGGGAAGAGAGGTAAGAAAGAGAGGAGAAAAAAGGCACAGTTACGTAAAACAGCCCTTTCAAAGGGAGGCCACGGTCAGGGTTGGGGTCGGGGTCAACGTGGCTGTCCTGGCCTGAAGGATAACACACACACACAGAATGTGTGTGTTTAATCTGGGTTGAGGAACCAGAGCAGAGGAATCCCGGGCGCCCTGGGCGAGGCGAGACAAGGCGGGCAGCGTTCTGTGAGTGTGTGTGTGTGTGTGTGTGTGCATGGAACGGGGTGTGTGTGTGTGTGTGTGTGTGTGTGTGTGTGTGTGTGTGTGTGTGTGTGTGTGTGTGAGTGTGAGTGTGAGTGTGAGTTTGTGTGTGTGTGTGCATGGAGCAGGGTGTGTGGGGAAGGCTTCAGACGGGCGCGTTTAGAAGGTTACCCCGCAGCTAATCCTGGCTAATCCCCCCCACAGTCAGGGGCTCAGGGCCCAGAGGCCCAGTCAGGGATGACCCTGGGGGCCCGCTGAAGGGGAGGGGGTTGGGGGGGTGGACATGCCCCACGGGGATCACTATCTCTCCAATTTTCTTTCTATCTTGCTCTCTCTCTCTCTCTCCCTCCCTATCTATCTATTTCTGTATCACTCGCTTTCTTCATCTCTCTGTCTCTCTCTCTGTGTCAGTCGTTCCTCTGATTCTCCTCTCCATGTGCTGGTCTCTAATCACCCTTCCCTAACTGTTCACGTCCTCATCCATCTTTTCAGACTATGCTCCCCTTTCCCCCTAATGGGTTTTACTTTATCACTTTACTTTCTATCTCTTTTTCTCTTCTATCTCTTCTTCTCTATTATCTCTTCTTCTCTTTGGTTTGCTTCACTCTAGGGAGTATCTAAGCAAGCTCTGTGAAATCAACAGGTGTGTTTATGTGTGCATTTATATGGGTGAAGAAGGACTGCATCAAATGCTTTTGTGTCTGTATTGTATTCATATGTATATATGTGTGTGTGTGTGTGTGTGTGAGTGTGAATGTATGAATATGTGCGTGTGTGTATGCATGTGTATATGTGTGTGTGTGTGTATGAATGTGTGTGTGTGCCGGTGTGTACATGTGTGTATGCATGTCTGTATGCCTGTGTGTATGAGTGTGTATGCATGTGTGGAAATGTGTGTGTATATATGTATGAATGTGTGTGTGTGCCGGTGTGTATGCCTGTGTGTATGAGTGTGTATGTATGTGTATATGTGTGTGTGTATATATATGTATGTATGAGTGTGTGTGTGTGTGTGTGTGTGTGTGTGTGTGTGTGTGTGTGTGTGTGTGTGTGTGTGTGTACGCGTGTATGCATGTGTGTATGCCTGTGTGGATGAGCTAGTGATTACTGCTGGTATCTGACTGGCAGCTGTCCCCGCTGGCATCCCCTGGCATGAGAGACTCGCACCTCGCCACTCCTGTACCCCGGGCACCCCTTTGATGGGTGGGTCGTGTTTCACGCAGCCATGTCCCCTTTTATCTTGGGGGACACTCGTAAGCCCAAGCAGCACTCCTAAGCCCCCCATCTGGCTTTTATGTTCAGCCTTTAACTGTGTGTGTGTGTGTGTGTGACCGATGAGACTGGAGGGTACAGGTGCCACACATGCTGGTGAGACTGGCAAAGACACGTTCATTTAAGCCACGTCTTTAACAATGCTTGTCTCTACATAAACAAATGAACCCAAGAAAAATAAACAAACAATACAAACAAAAGAAATGGGTCTTTTTTCCCCTTCCCTACCCAAGATGCATCAGAAAAAGCCATGGGGTACACGTGTGCCCCCTTGGAAATACAAACCCTGATGAGACTGGCACCGACATGTCCATTTAAGCCACATCTTTTACACTTCATATAAACAAATAAACAAAATATAAAACATTTTACTCATTCAGACTCTTTTTCAAAATCCTCAGGTTTGCCTGTTCCCGACCACTAGATCCAACAACCCCCCCCTTCGGGCAAAGCCACTGGGAATACCAAGGGGCTCAGGGCAGGCTGGAGGGGTGAGGTTGTGAGACAAGGGCACAGGGCACTTCCTTCCCCTCTACAGAGGCGGTGTGCAGAGAGCCGAGTCTGGACGTCAGAGAGGCGGAGGAAGTGGGGTCATTTGTTAAGAGCCTGGGATCCACGCTAATGTACCTGCTTCTTCCTCACACCATCATTTCCTCCAGCGGATTTAGCACAACGGGTGGAAACACAGCGCTAAAATAGCGGAGCCATCTGCTAGGGGGGGACACCTTTCTGCTCCCCACTGAAGACATAAGCGGGCTGCTGTAGCCGTAGGAATGAGACAATGTGTGAAAGGGACTTGGGAAAAGAGTCCCTGGATCCCCATGATCCCTAGGGTTTGGCTAGGTTCACCTAGTCCATGTAAATGTCCATATCTATCCCCTCCTATCAGAGAACAGGAACCTCTCCTAAATAACTGTAACCCAACACGCTATGGGTTCTGCACATTCAGAGTAAACAGAACCTCTCCCAAAAGAACCATTCAACTCACATTATACTGGTTCTGAAAGTGTCCCGAAGACCCGTAGCCTAACACACTATGGGTTCTGAACATTCAGAGTAAAAGGAACCTCTCCTAAAAGAACCGTAACCTCACATAAGACGGGTTCTGAACACCAGCCCCCACAGGTGGCTCTGCAGAGCTCCAGGGGGGCTCCGGAGAGGCAGGCACTCCCTGGTGAGCAGCCCAGCATGGATGAGCCTGAGTGTGACAGACAGGGCCAGCGAGATGCCTCGGGTGGATGGGTGCATAAGCTCATGTGATGTACCGAGAGGTTGTCTTTACTTAATCCTCTACTCATAAACACACACACACACACACACACCCCAGTGCGCTCTCTGCTGTGAGTGATGGAGTGCTTGCTCTTTATCACACACACTCACACACAGACATACAGACACACAGAAAAACTGTCCAAGACTCTCTGGTGCAATTGTAACCTACACACACACGGAAACCTCGCAACACACATACAGTATTCTTGAAATACTCTCTGGAGCAATGGCCAGAACTGTCTCTCTCACACAAAAACACACACACACACACACACACACACACACACACACACACACACACACACACACACAGAGTGACTCCCTGGGCACTGCAGTGTATCAGTGTGTGTCGGAGTCTGTGCTCCCAGCAGACCTATAAATCTCTGGGTCATCACAGGCCTGTTGTCTGGAGGTGCTAGGGGCTGTCCAGGAGGTCACCACACAGCCTCAGGGGTGAGCAGCACAGCCAAGGAGGGTGAGAGTGTGTATATATGTGTGTGTGTGTGTGTGTATTGTATGCAAGGGTGTGTGTATATATATTTTATATTTATACATAAATTAGTACCTGTGAATGTGTCTATAATGTGTGTGTGTGTCCATACGTATGTGCATGGATGCATTACTATGTGTGCGTGTGTGTGTGTGTGTGTGTGTGTGTGTGTGCGGGGGTGCGTGTGTGTGTGTGTGTGTGCTGGGGGTGTTCTCGTTGACTGAACCACAGACTTGTGGGGAAGCCCACCCACTGCACAGGGACTCGCTACAGCCCAGTGAACAACCGGTATCCGCTCAGCTCTGTAGGCACAACATAGACAGCGCTGGTGCCATAGCTTCACATAAAAGCACACTGACAACATACACAAACCATCCAGCACCTAGGGCACTGACTGCAGACAGACACAGACACACACACACACAGACACACATACCCACATAAACAGGCGCACACACAAACACAAACACACCAACAAACAGATAAGAACACACACACACACACACACACACACACACACACACACACACACACACACACGCACACACGCACTCTCAGACACATACATAAACAACCACAGTTAAAGGACTAACACACTATTAGTTTCTTCTCTTAACAGAGAGAGAGAGAGACCAGTGAAATGCCATTGCGTTCAAGTCAGGGGAGTGTGAGGTCAGTGAACTGAAGGACTCTCACTGTACGATGGAGAACTCTTGACGCCGCAAAGCCAAATATGCCACTGTGGACTGAGGATGCTGGCCCTCACAGGTTTATACAGAAGTATGCACAGTCAGTACCTTATATGTGTGTGTGTGTGTGTGCGCATCACAAGTCAGTCTGAATGCAGTCAGTACCTTATATGTGGGTGTGTGTGCATCACAGGTCAGTCTGAATGCACAGTCAGTACCTTATATGTGTGTGTGTGTGCATCGTCAGTACCTTATGTGTGTGTGTGTGTGTGTGTGTGTGTGTGTGTGTGTGTGTGTGCGCGCGCATCACAGTGCACAGTCAGTACCTTATATGTGTGTGTGTGTGTGTGTGCGCGCATCACAGGCCAGTCTGAATGCACAGGGAACACCAGTAAATGTAAGGACAGAGTACAAGAGTCCTGTGCATGGCGATCCAGTAGACGTCCATAAGCCTATAGAGAAGGGTGATCTGCAGACAATTAAACTAAAATGACTGAAACACCCACATGACCTCAATACATCAAAGCACCCATGAAACAAATGTTAAAAAAGAGAAGAACTTAAGTATGGCTTAATATGTGTATAATGTCTTTATTTGGGGGAAATTCTTTGGTGGACTTATAGAAGGTCCCATCACTAATGCGGCCGGGAGCCATTCTGTACAACAGCTGTGATCTTCCAAGTGTTTCATTTTCAAAGTGCAGCTGCCCAGGGAAAAACCACGGAAAAGAGCACGACTTCAATGGAACGGTACAAAAAAAAGGTAGGAGGAAAAAAAATTAAGAATGAGAGAAAGAAAGAATGAAAGAAAAGAAAAGGAGAGAGAGAGAGAGAGAGAGAGGGCCACCAGTCCTTCGAAGCTAAGCTTTGGGGCATCGTGGTTTTGAAATGAGAGGTGTTTCCTGGGAGCGGATTGTCCGTGTAAAAAGTACTTTGTAGCCGGACTGCCATAGATTGTGTATTATGGGGCAGGCTCCAGTCTAGTCAAGGTGTGTGCCTGTGTCTGTGTATATTGGTGTATAAATGTATACAAGTCTTTGTGTGTGTATGTGTGTTTATAGAGATTCTTCAAAATAGAAAGTGTGTGTGGTGTGTATATGTCTCTATGTGTGTGTATGTATGTGTATATATGTCTGTCTCTATGTGTATATGTGAGTCTGTGTGTGTGTGTGTGTGTGTGTGTGTGTGTGTGTGTGTGGGTGGGTGGGGGGGGGCTATGACTGATGAACCCTTGAACCCCCCCCCCATGTGAGCTGGGGATTTGAACAGGTTGGAGCTCCTCTCTGTGTGTTTAGGGTAAACACACCCCCCCCCAAAAAAACCCTCCTCTACAGAGGGAGGTTGGATTACAGACAGCACCTACAGTAAGAGCATGTGCTTTTACGTCCGTCCACTAACACCTCCAGTTCACCACACACAAAAGCTCAGAAAATAAGAGAGGAGAGAGAGGAGAGAGAGAAGTGCTTCCGTGCGACGCACCGGCTCCTTTGGCACATTTCCATGTGATTAGGGTGGATTGGGGGTGCCATTAGCCCCCTGTACTGACTCACCTCAGCCGCGGCCGCTAAGAGTTCAAAGACCCTCAGGCACTGATGGGCGAGGCGGGGCGAGTCCGTGGAGGCATGGTGGTCTTTGTAAAATAATCTCGGAGTGTTTGTGTGGGACCTTTCACACAAGACACAACACACAGCCCTGAGGGAGAGACACTTCAGTAATGGGTGTGTGTGTGTGTGTGTGTGTGTGTGTGTGTGTGTGTGTGTGTGTGTGTGTGTGTGTGAGTGTGAGTGTGTGTGCGTTTTTGCGAAACACCTGTGTAAGGCCTGTAGATCTCCTGAGACAAAATAATACTATAAGTGGTGTAATCACAATCTGCCCAGCATGGCACCACTGCGTGATCAGCCTACCTTTCCATACACCTGTGGAGCTCACATCACACAAACTCACACACATCATTCATGTTTTAGCCAGACCCCCTGGGCAGTACGGTATATTCCCAAAAATAAAACTTCCATCGCTTGCAGAAGCAGGACAGGTTCCCTTTCGCAGGAAATGCAACCTATTACTTTGTCAGACTTGATCGCGCCAATGTACAGTCAGGAATGGCTGAGGTAAGTCCCATCTCACGCCATCCCTGGCGGAAGGCATAAAGCCCACTAACAACCATCCATCTGCCTCTTTCTTGCTTCATACAGGAGGCATCCCATCGATTCAACTTCTATTACTTTCAGAACAACCAACATCCTCCCATACCAGTACTGATCTAGACTGGTGACCCAGAGGCCTCATGCGTTTTATGTGATCGTGCTGAGGAAGGGCATGTGACTCTGGAACTGATCTAGCCAGACGTGGGACAGACATGGGCCAGACGTGGGCCGGAGGGACTGCTGTCAGGGCTCTCTGTCTGACAGTGACTGAGGGCTTTCATTCAAAGCAGGGCAACAGCAGCACCTACTGGCCAACAGTGAGGTGAGATCTGAGGCAGGGTTCGTTGGAAGCTGGAGTGAAGCTCTTCCTGTTGCCCGATCATGTCATGTAAGTCATATAGTATAGTGCAGTAATATGTGTATGGAAAGGGAGGTGAGCGTGATATGTATATGAGGATAAGGGGCAGTAAAGTGTGTTTGTGTGTGTGTGTTTGTGTACCTTTGGTACGTGTGGGTTAAACTCCACAGCTCTGTGTATGGCCTCTACTGCATTCATCTCTGCTGTGCTGAGACCTCGCCTCGAGGCTGCCTCAGGAGAGAACCTGCCAAAGGGAAATACACACTCTTTAACACATGCTACACACACACACACACACACAGGCAAACACCAACCACCACCCTCTCTCTCAAACACACACACACAGACATACTACCACCCACCCCCCCCCCCCCCCCCCCCCCCCCACACACACGCGCACAAACACCAACCACCACCCCCTCTCTCAAACACACACACACACACACACACACACACACACACACAGACATACTACCACCCCCCCCACACACACACACACAAACACCAACCACCACCCCCTCTCTCAAACACACACACACACACAAAATATGCACTGGTGCCCCTGTGCACAAAGTACCAAGATCAGCAAAGCACAAACATCTGTAATGTGCGACAGCTATAGATCTCTAGGTCAGTACGTACTTATCTGATACTGCCCGTGCTTTGAGCAGCGCTGATGTGTAGCATATCGTCGCTGATTTTGGCAAACTTATGTCTGAAAATGCAGATGAACAAACAGGAAGTGAAAAATAACAGTTAACATATTTACACTGGGAAGAAAAAAAAACAACTACAGTAGAATTATTATCCTTGGCTATAAGCGTCTGCTAAATCTATAAGTCTATATCTATATATAAATCTAAATCTATAAATCACATGGAAGAGCATTTAGTTATTAGGGTTTTATGATGAAATGGAGGGAAAAGAAAAAAGGCGGAGCCAAAGCTGATGTCACTCACCATCATATTTTGCCAGTACTGCTTGCACGTCAGCGTATGCCTGGAGTTCCAGCAGAGATTCTAGAAGGTTCTCGTGGATATTTAACATCCCCAATAATGGAAACTCTTTCATTAGCTGTGGCGAAGAGAAAAAGGGATCATTAAGGGGAACCATTTCCTGTCGTCACCGCCACCATCCGACTAAACCCAGCAACCAGGGCAAACATGGAAGAGGGGGAGAGTGTGGATGAGGGAGTGGGGGAGAGACTTTGAAGAGGCGGGGGAGGTCGGACCCCGTGGGTGTGTGGGTGTGCGGCGACGCGGCGGGGTCGTACTCACGTCTCTCATCATCTTGACGGCTTCTTTGATGCGGCCCAGCTTGCGGGCGCACATGGCGAGCCGCCGCTTGATGTATACCAGGAGGTTGGTGTCTCTGCCAGCTATGGTGTGGGGGGGGGGGGGGGTGATAACACATACACGTCAGTGACAAACATACGCACACACACACACACACACACACACACACACACACACACACACACACACACACACACACACACACACATAGATTCACAGACAAACCACACACACACACACACACACACACACACACACACACACACACACACACACATACAGTCCCAACATCAGAGAGAGGTAACATAAAGGCTGTGGCATTAGTCTCAATGTTCCATTTGTCCTCAGTATGTCTGGCACAAGCATCACGTAACAAGTCATGAAGCAGTTCAAATAAAGGCTGTTTCATCTAGAGGCTTGGGACAGTTTTGTTTAGCCTGGCCTTAATCAAGTGGGTATAATATTTAATATTACCATGGCCCAAATACACCATTAGTGCTGTGGGGTGCAATGTGAATTTAAGTTCCTTCTTGAATTACCGAAACATCACAGTATTTGTACGCGTGCGTGGATCTGTTTGAGTTGGTACTTTCCACTTTACTGTGTCTGTGCATCACTCTCCGTGTAAAACATTTTGTGCCTGGGCATGTAAGTGTGTGTATGTGCATGTGTGTCCTTCCTGAGTGTGTTATTGCTTCTGCAGTAGCATATGTATGTGTGTGTGTGTGTGTGTGTGTGTGTGTGTGTGTGTGTGTGTGTGTGTGTGTATATGAGCGTATGTAAGGGTCTGAATGAGTGTGTGTGAGTGTGTATGTGTGAACAGCTATGCTTCCCTCTTACCTATCTCCACTCTTTGAGTGTTGTTTGAAGAGGCATTCTGCCTGTGTGGGGGTGTGTGAGTGTGTGTGTGTGTGGGGGGGGGGGGGGGTGTGTGAGTGTGTGTGTGAGTGTGTGTGTGAGTGTGTGCGTGTGTGTGTGTGGGTGTTTAGAGATGTAAGTGTGTGCATGCAAGTTACTGTGCAGTTTGTGTTTGCATACATGTGTCTCTCTGTGTTAGAGGTGTTTGTGCATGCATACCGCCATTCGGGGGAAGTGTATGTGCACATGTTTCACACCACTCAAGTGCTTATTTGAAGGGACACTGTTCATCTATGTTAGTGTGCTTGTGCGTGTGTGTGTGTGTGTGTGTGTGTGTCTCACCACTCTTGAGTGCTTATTTGAAGAGGCACACTTCCTGTATCATAGTAAGTGTGTGCATGAGTGTGTTTGGGCGTTCGGGTGTGTCCTCTCTGTGTGTCATCTCTCTGTGTGAGTCACAGAGTGTGTGTGTGTGTGTGTGTCTCACCACTCTTGAGTGCCTGTTTGAAGAGTCGCTCTGCCTCTGTGATTGTGGTGGCCTCCTCTTCTGCCAGAAGCACGTAGGCTGCCGCACAACTGTCAATCAAACACGGAGGACATCTGTCAGATGTCTGGCAATCAGTCAAATAAAAGAAAAAGAGATCCACGAGGGAAAAAAAAAGAGCGCTACAGACTTAATTACTGCACTGACAACACAGTTTGTCTCAGAGGCTTGTCAGTCAAGTATTGGAAATGGTCTGAGACACAGTGTTATCAATCAAAGAGACCAGTCAACCACACCCAGGAACTCAATCAAGCACAAGAGACAGACGGAGCGTCAGAGACTCGTTAATCAATCAAAGAAACCCCGGCCAGGGTCTTGTCAAGCACACCCAATAAAAACTGTTTGGCCCTAGACGTCAATGAATCATATACAGACAGCGAGTCTAAGATCTGTCCGTAGGAGAAAGGGAGAAATACCTCTGTTTCCTACACATGTATATGAAGTAGACGCGCACTAGCACTTCCTTCCAAATGCAGGACCATGATGCCTGTGCAAATGTGTGACATGCAGTCTCTTACTCTAACACAGTGGTTCCCAAACTTTTTAGTCCCATACCCCTTCAGACATTCAATCCCCAGCTACGTACACCCCCCCCCCCCCGTTAAAGAAAAAAAAAAAGTTTTCCTTTTCACCTTTTAGGTGAATTCCGTTTTGGCTCATTTTGTTCACCCTGAGGTAGATTGATGGCTTAAAATGAGTAAATGATATGTGCCACAAGTGACCCAAACCTTCTAAGGTTGTTGTTTGCCAGCCATCAACAGAACAGAAGACTAAAAAAAACATTATTTGCAGGCGATTGGGAAGATGAGCGAATTAATTTGACAGGGTGTAGCGTTGAACAGGGGGGCGTGGCCGGAGCGCGAGTTCAACACAGACGTGACATTTTCTCAGTGGTTTTAATTCATTTTTAATTAATGCTTGTTCATCGTTGCGATCGTTGTTGTGTTTAATAGAAAGAAATACAGCCTTGCAGGGCAAAATACGGGGAAATTGGTCGATTTTGATTGCACAAAATTATGTTTCCGTCTGAAAGTTGCAATTCTTTTTCAAAGGGTACATTCCGCGAATTCCGTCCGTTTTCCGTTATCGCGGAAATTTTCTACCCGCGTACCCCCTGAACCACTTTGCGTACCCCTGGGGGTACGCGTACCCCAGTTTGGGAACCGAGGCTCTAACATATGCAATGCCAATAACCAGACTTCCAGATAATCTCCCAGCATAAAAGTGTGCTCATTCAAACAGGTCTGTGAAACCCTGGATGGGGACAGAGGGTTATGAGACTGTGTACATGTCTCTCAGCTGGTGTGGTGTGCATCCAGACAGACAGGCAAGGAGACAGACAGACAGGCAGGCAAACAGACAGACAGGCAGACAGTCAGACAGGCAAACAGACAGGCAGAAAGGCAGGCAAACAGACAGACAGGCAGACAGAGACAGCAAACAGAATGACAGGCAGGCAGACAGACTGTCGGCAGACAGACAGGCAAACAGACAGGCAAATAGACAGACAGATAGGCAGACAGACAGACAGACAGACAGGCAGGCAGGCAGGCAGGCAGGAAGACAGAGGTGCCACTCACTCTGGGTTCAGCTCGATGGCCTGGTAGGCGGCTCGGATGCGGGCCTGTGGGTTCCTCTCCCTCCAGGCTTTCTGCATCACTGTGGGGGCAGGAAGTCAAGCAGAGCACTCAGAACATCACCACGACTACACATCAGACCACAACAGCAGTGGGCAAAAGTAAGGGAGTTGAGTGGGATCCCAAAAAAGGAAAAAAATAGTCGCATTTTCCTCAAGAAACGACTAACATGAACCACCTCTTTAGCATAAATCACATCCTGTTAAAGTCTGGCCAAATGACAGATACTACTCTTTTTCTATACGTTCAGTACTTAATACTTTTCCACCTACACATTTAAGGCAGTGCTGCTTCTAGCATCTTCAAATTAGGGGTGCGATTATGGCACTACTGGCAATTATGTCATACAAATGACATTTTCAGCTGTTAGTAGTAAATGCATAACAGCCAGCGTACCCACGCACTGACCTGCGTCCTCTGGTCTAAGCTGCTGTGTGTCTACGCTGAAGAAGGTCTGATGGTCCTGAGCAGACAGGTTCATGTCGTAGTACGTCAGCGGCTCTTTACCGGTCACCCAAGTGTACCTGGAATTCCACACAAAAACACGGCACAGACACTGCAGGTGAGTCGAGTGTCACCGCTTCATCAATCAGTAAATCGGTCAATCAATGAATCAGTCTCACCTGTTATACTCTGCTCCCCTGAATAGGTTCAGTGGATTTCGCCACACTTTGCACTCTGCAGAGGAAAACCAGATGGAATTTAAAGTACCATCATGTAAGCCAAGAGAAATGAATAGCACTTCATCATTACGTCTAATGTAGTCCAAGGTAAACTGATAATGCAAGAGCACTCTGATGCACCAGGGGGCTGTGTCTTATACAAGCCCTTTTTCATGTCAGTAAATTAGTGATGTGCAGAAAAGCAGCACATGATAAGGGTTTTGAATGAATCTGCAGTGCAGCATATAAACAGGATACAGGATGTAGTTGTGGCAGATGTATTGGAGTAACTAACATTTTAAAAGTATAGCACTGTGCGGGCATTTAAAACTGTGATAGTGTTGCCAGAGGAACAGAAAGTGTACAGCGTTGAGAGTAGTGCAACTAACACTGATAGTGTTATAGGAGCTGTACCTGACACACTGGGCCTGGGTTCAGCAGATCCATTGACAGGGGAGAAAAGGCCTCCTGAGGAGCTGCTGTTCTCCACTCCCCCCAGCAGAGGGCGCAGGTGGCTCACTGACACCTGCTCAATAAAGGATGTGCCATACTTCCTGAAGTACCACCACTCAAAGATCTGGCCAGAACAAGAGAGGGCATACAGGTGTGTGAGACATTAAAATGAGCTCAAATGTATCATGCACTGTCAAATGCTCCATACAATGGCGACATTTTACTTCCTTAATAGCTTAACATTTTCTTACAAAATCCTCAGATTATGAAGATGCATAATAATCAGTGCATTAGGCTTTTGTACATGGTTGAGGACACTATACTTTATATAACATTGTATAATTGTCAAACTCAAATGCATGTTTAACGATGTACTCTTAACCACGTGTCAGATTTCTGCAAGACGCTGCAACACAGTTTATGAACCCACATGCACACTACATCTTAGGCAATTCCCCTGCATCACCAAGATCATTTCCCCACTCACCAAGATAAGGCCAGAGATGAGTGAGGATGTTCCAGTAAGCGCTACATAGAACTTGGGCGTCAGGGTGTTCAAAAATACTGAAGCTGCAAAAGGACAAGTACATGAATAAGCCGCCGCCCCCCAAAACAGTCACAACATTTCCCTATCTTTCAAACAGGACGCTTATAGTACATAGAGCTTAACAACAACGGCAGCCCAAATGGATGTGATATCGAAGACCTATGGACCGAAGTCTCTGTCATTCAAACAATGTAACTGTAAGATACTGGCAGTAACTTCACAGGCGTAACAGAACTTGTTTTTCAGAAGCTAAAATAGACACGGATACTACTTTGAATTACCTCGTGTACAATTCTATCTTCATAACTCTAGACAAATACATACGCTGATGTCATCTTACACGCGAGACTTAATGGTCTATCAATTGTGAGAATGGCTATGTGTCTGTCACAACACATAACGTCTTTCTACGAGGCAGCATATTGCAGAGCACTTCACAGCCAAGTCTGTCGCACTAAATAGCACATCTAGCTGCATGCCATCTTTCAAATACTTAGCCTATTGGGTGGTAACGAAGCAAGGTTGTCAAAAAATACTGGAGGCTTCATTAGCCTCATTTATGTATCCATTAGCCGACTAGCTAGCTAATGGCTAGCTGGAAATACTTCTCACAATTTACCTGCTGTGACCGTTTCCTGCAGTTTCAGAGGACTTCGTAGCACGTATATCATAGTTAGAACCATGGCAAACCATACGGCACACACATAGGTCCATGACCAAGACAGCCAGGATTTTAATTTCTCTGTAAATCCCAGTGACTGGGGATTACTGCTACTGGTGTCCGCCATTTTCACCCGTTGGTTATAAACACAAGAATGTTGGGATACTGGAGGTTTGTGTTCTTTGCGTCGGTGACGTCGCCTCTCACCACACGGTGGCGCAACGAACATGCTTTAGACACGTTTCACTTACAGAGAGGGGACCTACGCCTGTCACAATACCAGTTACTCAAAACCAAACCTAGCAAGGCATAAACCAAGGTTTTTTTTTTATCAGTATTTCGGTCAGTTCGTATCATTATTGTATTTTTTACAGTGACTATATATCACAATGAAGTAATTATACATTATAACAACTGCAAATTATATGAGCAAAGAACCATACTCCCAAATAGTTTACAGCAACTACTACTGCAATGATTAAACCCCCCGATAAACACACTTCCACATAATTTGGTGCAAATCCTTTATTCCTTTTGATTTATACATGTTTTTTTCATACACTTAGTAAAAAATAGCAAAAATCGCTAAGTAAAGAAGATGGTCATGTGAGGGGAGGGGGTTGTGTCACGACTTAAAACACCTTTTTGACACTAGTGGAAGGCAAAAAACAGTACTGCTTAGAGGATGGAAAAAAAGATCAACACTATAGTACACAAACTGATGTGAAGCAGGGACAACTGTGACTAAATGCTCCCTTTAATAATTAATAACAACATCCGCTTGTGAGTGGAGCCCTGTGATGCCTTTGCGTGAAAGCTGTGTGGCAGCCAAGAAATACTTTTTGATTTGTCAGTAACACAGCTGTATTTCCTTTACCATGGGAAAGACCGAAGAAGCACAGTGCTGATCTTTTAGAGTCAGTGGACAGCGAGTCATGTCAAGGAGTGGGACGCACATGAGCAGACAGGATGTTCAGATGGTGGAAACTCTCTCATAAACAATTTAAAGACATTGGGACTAATGCTGCAGACTTCTAAGGCTAAGCCAGGGATGTCATGACATGAGAGTGGGATTAAAACACCTAATGGCGACATTTTAGACCCCACTAAGCACTATGATTAGGAGGACGAGATATGGGATGACCTGGCTTCCCAGTGTACCTGTGTGTCTGTGTGCGTTTATCAAGGTGTGTGTGTGTGTGTGTGCGCATGTACGTGCACGCATGAGAGAGGGAGAGAATGTCTTGTGTGTGTGTGAGTGGGGGGGGGGGGGGTGTTCGTCAGCCACTTTTTGATGTTTGGTGGCAGGGAAAGCAATTTCGCCTCGCAGGATGACAACAATAACAACAAACAAAAAAACAACAACAAAAAACCTTGGCTTTCATAGAAAATAAAACAGACCAAACTAAAAGAATAACAGACACATAGCACTCTTCCATGTGAGGTGAGGTGAGAGCACAGCACAGCACAGCACAGCACAGCAGGGGAACAGTGAGCTTTGGCTGAGTAGATGGCCCCCCCCTCAGCTCGACCACGCTTGCCACTTGACCGTGTAACACAAGCAGGCCCCTCAGCTGATCAGGAGGCCAACTCTAAGCGTTCTGCATCTCCTTGCCGATCTTGTAGCTGAGGATCTTGTTCCAGTCGATCTTGGTGCGCGTGACTGGGAGCTGACGCCGTAAGGCTTTGAAAGTGGTGTCTGACATGGTCTGGTAGTTTTCACTGATGGCCGTCTGGAGAGGATTGACACACACACACACACACACACACACACACACACACACACACACACACACACACACACACACACACACACACACACACACACACACACACACAAGATGGGGAGGAAGTGTAGAGGGGAGAGAAGATAGAATAGGTGGAGGAGGAAGAAAATAAGTATTTTTAATAAACTGTTAAATTCATTCTATCCACCTCTATTACTAAACCTAACCCTATATTTTGCATTAAAGCCAGGCAGGTTATTCTTCATCAAAGTATAGCAGCAAGTCCAGTCACTTTTGTGATCTGTAAGAGAGAAAACATGAGGATACAAACCTGGTACTCATTCTCAGCATTTTCAATGATCTTGACGAATTCCTTGGCCGTCTGTGCCTCATTCTGTCAAAAACAAACAAACAACCACACACACACACACACACACACACACACACACACACACACACACACACACACACACACACACACACACACAGACACAGAGAGAGAGAAAATCAGACAGTTTCCCACACATGACTACAGGAGTGGGAGAAAGAGGAACGTCTGAAGGGCCGGTCTAAAACAGGGCTGTGAGGGACGCTGTAGGGGGGAAATGAGGATGTTTGTGATCTTTGTGACAGGTAGAACACTGTTCTGGGCTCCAGGAGCCTGCAAACACACTTCACTTCCTCTCAGGCTATCAGGCAGAGAGGAAGTGAGTCAGCTGACTGCAAAACAGCAGAGAGAGAGAGACAGAGAGAAGAAAAGAGACAAGAAAAAAGAAATGAAGACCTATAAAGGAAGAGCAGGAAGGAGAGAAGGGGCCGTGTGTGGAACATGGAACAGGAAGTGAATTAACCGATTGGGGCAGTGCTTATCCATTTTGTTCAATATTATATCCAAAACCATTAAATAAATCAAGATACTTTTTAGGGCTTACTAGTATCCATAGCCACAATTGGCATTGGCTACTCCCATTTGTCTGTAGGGTAGTATAGGTTTAATAGGTTAGTATAGTTTATTATATGTTACTATAGGTGTATTATATGTTATATGTATATGTTAGTATTATATGTATAGGTTGTTATATGTTTTAGCATATTGTATTGTATATTTATCTTGTATATTTAGTAAGATTATTATATGTTATTACATGTAAATTATGTTCAGAGTACATGTACAGAGTGTATGTCATGTTATGTTATGTTATATTATGTTTGCTATGTTATGCTATGGTAGGTTGTTGTGCGGTGCTTTGTCCTAAGAATTTCAGTGTGACCCAGTCTGACCCTGTGTCATTCTGTGCATCTGACAATAAAAGACTTGTAACTTGTAACTTGTAAGTCCTGTGCAAAGCAGGAAGTTGCAGATTAAGAAGAATGTTGCTTGTGTCCACTCTATTCTCTCTAATTCTATGTGGCTCTCACGTGATGTCATGTGCCTTTCAGTGCCCAATCAGTGGCAGCCAGAGAGTTACTCACAGACATGCTCAGTGTCTCCTCCACGTCCTTGTGGCTGACCAGCTGGACATTTCCGTCTTCATAATAATGCACCTACGGAACACGAGACGCATGTTAGAGCCGAGGGAGGCTGCGAGTACATTGTCTGAGTGTTCATGGGGGGGTTTCTGATGCATTGTCTAAAGGTTGGAATAAATTACAACCACAAAAGCAAGCATGTGATTTGGTTCTGAAGCATAGCTGGCCACTTCCCTCTCAAAGCACTTGTTCTGTAAAAAAAAAGACCCCCCCCCCCCCCCAAAAAAAACAACCTAGCACCACCACCACCAACAAAGCATCCATTTACTGTGCCGTGGATTAAGAAGCCTCTGACTTAGTTTCAGTTAGATGTATTCAGAAAGCAGATGATTTTATGCAAATCAGCTCACAGATGTATTGGGGAAGATACCCTTTTGATCAGTGTGTGGCCCCCTTGAATTGAACCAATGACCTTGCAATTGACTGACTTAACTGGTTACAGGGCAATTGCTTTTCTTTATATTCATCAGTCGTGTCCTTGGAGATATAGACCTAGACTCCAGCCAGCTTGAACCAGCTCACCACACCAACAGTGGTGACTTTGAGAGTCAGTCACTGCAAACAGCAGCTAGGCTCCCACCCCACACGGACCC
This sequence comes from Clupea harengus, assembly GCF_900700415.2. Lineage (NCBI taxonomy): Eukaryota > Metazoa > Chordata > Actinopteri > Clupeiformes > Clupeidae > Clupea > Clupea harengus. Next base: position 11,442,496 of record NC_045156.1, on the reverse strand, counting down.
TTCACCCCTTCTCTCAACCCCCCCGACCCTGCCCACCTGAATCTTCAGGACCCCCACCACCTGAGTCGAGGACTGGGAGATGGTGAACTTCCACTCAGACCGGCAACGCCCATTCCTGCAAGAGGTCAGAGGTCGTGTTGTGTCAGTCAAACTCAACCATCACTCAGCTCCAGGGAGAGGTGGTAACATTATCTAAAGGTGTCATCTAAAGATTCTGATCCTCCATTTTGAAGTTAATGCTTACAGGTCTCAACCAGCCCAGTCATAGATGTGATGGGAGAATAAATGACATACAGTGTCAACTGGTCAAATGAAGAACAGACAGATCAATACCACACACTTAGACACAATTTAAATAGCCCTTCTCATGCTCAGAATAGTCAAATATATATTTTTTTTATTATCAAAATTTCTAGTAAGAAAGAAGTAAGAAACGACACACTGCTTTAAACACAAAAATGCATTACCAGAAGTTTTTTGGTTGAAACTGATGGCCTTCGATGCATGCAATTATGGTCTGCTGCCCGTCAATGGTTTTTCCATAGACCTATGGGAGGAAGACAGCATGACTAAACAGAAACCATTTTTAAGAACTGCATCCTGCGTAAAAAAAAGATGACATTGCTCTTTGTATTCAGAAAGCTTTCATGCAACCAAACACATCAGAATGACACTAGTTTTGGTTTCAGCCTCAGCTCTCTGGTGTCGGAAATGCCATCCTCAGCAGTTATATGGCATGAAGGCTCGACTGCCTCACACAACACAAAAACCAGAACACAGGCCTTTGTGCCTATGAGAGAGAAAGTTTGTTTGTATTTTTATCTCTATCTCTCTGCATATGTATGCAAGAGTTCCTGGCATCAGTTTGACAAAAGCTCTGAGAGTGAGAGTGTGAGTGTGTGTGTGTGTGTGTGTGTGTGTGTGTGTGTGTGTGTGTGTGTGTGTGTGTGTGTGTGTGTGTGTGTGTGTGTGTGTGTCTGTGTGTATCCGTACAGTGCAGACTCCGCTGGGATAGTACTCCTTGACGTAGGCCTTGGGTGTAATTTGTGTGTATGTGTCTGTGTGCATATGTATATGTGTGTCTGTATGTGTGTGTCTGTGGTCTGTGTGTGTGTGTGTGTGTGTATATCCGTACAGTGCAGAATCCACTGGGATAGTGCTCCTTGACGTAGGCCTTGAGGGCGCTGTCACAGGCATCTCTCCAGGCCCGGAGGCCACTCTCCCCCTCGTGTGGCTGGGGGTCACTGGATTCTTTCCTCAGGTGGTCAAACTTAAACGAGAGCCGGTTCCGCGGGTCAAAAAAACGCCCGTTGCCCAGATCTCCATGTTCTGTGATCAAAACCTTTCAGAAGGGGAGACAGGATGGACAGGTTGTTGTCGTGACACACTTACTTATGACACGGTGAATTTACTAAACTTGGGTAATATACACCTGCCAGGTGAATACGGGCTCAATTAGTCGACTGATATGTTACTGGACACCTGACTCTATGTTACTGACTTAAAAAGCACTACAGTGTGTGTGTGGGTGTGTGTGTGTGTGTGTGTGTGTGTGTGTGTGTGTGTGTGTGTGTGTGTGTGTGTGTGTGTGCTTGAAGATCACTTGCAAAGTATCTGTTTCCTTTGGAAAGCCTCCCTTACCTGGTCCTCGTACCCGTCTATTTTGGCCGGGGTGAACTGATCCATGTTGTATTGGGCAAAGGCACTGTTGAGAAAGAGGCAAAGACAACAGCAACTGAAAATAGCCTCTTGCAATTCAAAGGACCAGTTTATATACCCCGATCCTTAACTCATGTGGGAAAGGCTTGTCAGAACTTGACTACAACAATAGGATATGGCACTAGTTCAAAATACACCAGATTGTAAACCCTCAAGACCATTACGAGACCGAGCAGGGCATGTGGTTGGCATAGTTACAATACTCTTACAGGAAGGAGGCAAGGCAGACAAGCAACAGACAAAGACTTTTGAACACAGAACAAGGAACTAGAAGCAGAAACCTGAATAAACAAATACAACTCATAGGCAAGCAAGCTATTATGCGATTGAGGAAGAGGCCTTAGCCGTGAAACCCAGGAGCTGAATCAGAGTCATAATGCCTGAAGCAGTGTGACCTGACAGTAACTGTCTGACAGTGTGACATGACAGTAACAGAGTTCTGCTGCACTGAGAGCTCATGGGAAGTTGAGCCTAGCGTGGCCCATCGGCCCATTATGTTTATTTGATGTCTATTTTTATGTGGATCACTGTGCATGCCATTTCTTTATGCATGTAATTTCTTTGCTGTTAAGCACTTTGAGCTGCATAGTTTTGTATGAAAGGTGCTATACAAATAAAGTTTATTATTATTGTTATTATTAGAGCTCACAATGCAAGCCCAGAGAGCTCTAGAAAAACAATAATCTTCAAAACTAATAAACCAACAAAGAAGAAAACAAACAAACAAACAAGTCCACTGATGACAGGAGCTTGGGGGTGCGAGGGTGACGGTTACAGTGAAGGTGATGGGGTGGGGGCATTAGCGCTAGGCTTTCACACAGCGAATTTCACTTAACACTTCTTTTTTGCTCTGGGTGTGTGGTCGCGAAAACAGCGAGTGTGTTTGGCTATGCTGTTAGCAGCGAGTGCAGTTGTGGCGCGGTGCATAGAGACGGAGTGCAACGTGTCATCCTCTCAAAAACAAGCCCACTGGAGGGGAACACAATCGGCACAACCAACTGTAGCTACCTAAAAACGTTGGATTTCACTATGTCAAAGGATTATTTAAGCACCCTACGTCTACCAAAGGTAGAATTGACAAACTCAATATTATCGGTCTACCTCAGGAATCTACACTCATACAGCAATGAAAAATTATCGTTCTTTGGATAGCCACAACTAATTTGTAAGTGAATGAAAGTTGTGTACCACCATAAACCAGCCAACTTTAGCTAACGCTAAATCCCAGTTTTTCAGTTGTGCAGCTTATAAAAACGCAGTTCTGGGTTTACCCTGATGGCAGTGCACACCACCACACAGCAGCTTTCAGGCACTTTTCAGTTTCATGATCAGGTGATCTCACTGATGCACCACCAAGGCCTTTGTTAGGTGAAAATTCACATTCAAGTTTACTTGGGACGTGTGTAAGTATCTCTTTATTCAATATGCATATCGGGCTCCCTCACATCTTAGCAGAAGAGAGAGAAGCAAAGTTAAACACGTCACACATGGTTAATATAGGCTGAAGTTGCCGTGACTGACGCCAACACACTATCTGGCAGAGATAACCACATGGTGGATTCCCACGTCTGAGGTCAATGTTCCAGATGTAGGAACACACCTGCCTAGGACCAGCTTGTAGCACAGTAAAATAAGTGCGAGAGAATCGTTGAGTGCATGAAGAGTTTAGCATCGGCTAGAGGCAGTTAGTGTCCTAGAGCGCCACACGTGATGGGCTGATTGCATGGTTTCTCTCATCTAGTATTGTGAGTTGTCATGGAATAATCTGTTGCTGTATTAATATTCGCATGCATGCATGTGTGTGTATGTGTGTGTGTGTGTGTGTGTGTGTGTGTGTTTGTTTGTGTGTATTATCTATAGAGAACTAGCATTTCATTTGTGTTGTATTGTCAACTTGTCTTCCTGACGTTATAGTTGTGCCATGGTTTGATGTACATATATCCTTGATTTTGTCATCGCCTCAGGTTTGAAATACAATACGTTGTTTACTCATCAATCATACCTGCACACCTTAGTTAATATTGTAGTGTACTGAACTTGCATTAACATAATTATTGAGTGTTTATGATATTCTAATTAGCATAATATCATCTAGTTGCTCACAGTTGGTGTAACCAAGTTGCCATTAAGGGTGGTATAATCATGATGTGTTGTGTGTGTTTTGAAAACATTAGCGGTTAGTCAGCTAGCTCAAAGGTTCCAAGTGCTAGATCTACAGTGGTCTATTTGCCCAGACTATGTTCATGTATGTAGACAACTATCTGTGTTGATGCAGACACTAATGGTCCCCAAGACATCTTTTAATCATGTTAATGTTTTTATGCTAAATGTAGCCTTAAGCCTCCGCCATCTTGGTTACTCTCGTCTCTCTAGACTAGAGAACGTCAAATATCAAACACATCTCACGCTGAACTGATTTGCATAAAGCTGGAGATTCGCCATCTTTTGCTCGCTTCGCCGGATTTTCTCTGATTTTGCCCAATTAGAGGAATTTTTGCCCCTATACAACCTCAATGAGAGTCAAGTGAAATTTGCTGCAATGGAAGTGTATCTAACTCACTGTGCCCAGAGAGCTATCAAACAAACACACAAACAAGCAAACACACAAACAAACAAATTAACAAACAAAAAGAACACTGCAGTAAGGAGACAACATGCACTCAAACAGAGAGAAGGAGAGAGGGAGGGAGTGAGAGAGAGAGAGAGAGAGAGAGAGAGAGAGAGAGAGAGAGAGAGAGAGAGAGAGAGAGAGAGAGAGAGAGAGAGAGAGAGAATTAACTCACTGTGCCGCGCCCTCCCTGAGAATGCCGTCATTGTTGAGCAGTAACCGCACATCTGGAGACCAGGAGAAGACAGTTAGCCATCAGGGCATTGGACACATCTAAAACAGGCGCTGGCTCCAGAACGGATCCGGCCCATATCCGGGCCACATCCGGCCAGGATCCGTTCCAGTGCCAGCTGTGCAGAGTCTAAACTCTAGACAGTCATGCAGTAACACTTGATTGGAGGAGAGAGGAGATTCAGTAAGAGACTGCCTGTACTGTAACTAAACTTCAAGGCTTATGTTCAGGGCTGACCCATACTAATTAAGCGGATCCGCACAGTTTTCCCTGTTCTGCCATGGTTCGGTTCTGGCTGATGCTCAGGGCTTACCCGTACTACTTCAGTTTTCCCTACAAATGATGACGGGCAACATCGGTTCTGCCACGGTTTGGTTCTGGCTGATGATTCTTCACCTACACGCTAGACATTCTTAACCTCACAGAACAAGGCAGTCTAACAATCATGGTTGCTATGTCACAAGCTACAGAACTTGTGCTCTCCCGTATGAAACAAGACCCTTTTATAACACAGGCTTAGGTTTTAAACACACATAAACTATAGGCTCATGTTTTAAACAGGCACTGGTTGTCAAACTTGTGTCAGTTCCAGTTTGTTTCAGGAGAATAAAAAGTTTGAAATTCTGCTGCAGAGACAGAAACGTTCTTCCTCACCATTGAAGACTTCGTTGAACTCTCCAGGAGGAGCGTGGATGATGAAGTTGGCAGCAATACGCACCTGTAACAGATAAGAACAAGCGGGAGAGAATACATTATGTTCTCTATCAATCACTGTATACTGAACTGTATTAGCACTTGGACATTTTTGTCATCATGGGCCTATCTTCCCTGATTGTGTGCCGTCTAGGGTTGGGTGATGTCTACCACGTTGGCAGCGGACGATGTTTACGGCGAAACATTGCGATGGACGATGACATTGGGGAGTATTGAACTGATATTCATCAGTTCTATGGCTCAACTGAATGAAAATGTGTTTTATTGGATATTCTAAATACAGTTGTTTAATATACAGTTATCTTTCAAATACCGTAATTTCCGGACTATTGAGCGCACCTGAATATAAGCCTCACCCACTGAATTTAAAAAAAAAAATTATTTTTAACATAAATAAGCCGCACATGTCTATAAGCCGCAGGTGCCTACCGGTACATTGAAACAAATTAACTTTACACAGGCTAAAATGAATATCAAAAGTAATACAATAGTGATGCATATTATTAGTTTTGCCAGTTACGATAAGTGCACTGTTGCTTTAAGAGAGCACAGTTGCAAGAGTCAATCAGAAGCTAGAACGTTAGATTGAAGACAGTGAGATAGAAGAAAGACGCTAGTTTGAAACCAGTGAGCTAAAGAACTTGAAAAGACTGGATTTGTATCGTTGTAAACTGTTTTGAGTTGTGTTCTGTCTACGCCGGTAGACTGTGGTTATTTTGACATTAGTTAAGTTATTGAGATACTGATAAATCGCGTGGAGCTAAGCATCCATGCGGCTGCATCCATGCTAGCATCCTAGCTCCACAAAGCCACCGTATACAGTCACAGGTATCATAATCCATAAATTAGCCGCGTCGTTGTTTAAGCCGCGAGGTTCAAAGCGTGGGAAAAAAGTAGCGGCTTATAGTCCAGAAATTACGGTAAGTGCACATTTGTTCAAATTTGGTGCAGCCAATCCATAGAAATTAGTAGAAATGTTTAGGCCTGAGATATCATCTTAACAGAAAATCAAGTTTGGAAAACAAAATCCACCATGAACGTTGTTATGTGTAAATTGAAATGAATGCATGGCAGCCTATATTCCCGTCATTCAAAATGTATTAACTTTGCACAAAGAGGAAACGGCAATGAAAAAACAACAGGAGCCTGCCAATGATTTATTAACACAGAAGTCAGTACTGTCAAAAGTCAATGCTGTCTGAACGGTCAACTGCTACTGAACTGAGCCAAACTAAACTGTGGACAAATATGGTAATCAGACTTCCCTCTTGTGTGTTTGTGTGAGTAACAAATGCTTAGGGGGAAATCCTCAAATGCTGACTGCCTGTGTCACAAGCTTTACACATGTCTACTGTTCTACTGTTCTTCAATGGAGCCAACCCCTTATCCTGAATAATGCAGATGGCGAGACTAAGTGCAAGAGAGAGAGAAAAAGAAAGAGGGAGAGAGAAAGAGATAGCTGAGAGAGAAAGACAGAGAGAGGCACAGATAGAGAGGGGAAAGAAAGATTAAATAGCAAAAACACAGTGTGTGAGTGTGTGTGTTTGTTTTGGTGGGTGTGGGGGTTAAGTGTGTGTGTGCGTCCATGTGTGTGTGTTTGTGTGTGTGTGTGTGTGTGTGTGTGTGTGTGTGTGTGTGTGTGTGTGTGTGTGTGTGAATGGAAACTGAGCAGCGATCTCCTCAGCAGAGTTGGCTGGGAGCAGGCCACTCCTTAGAAGGCAGGCGAAGCAAGGAGAGGAGAGCAGAGGAGAGGAGAGGCACCGCACCCCTTGTCTTTTCTTAGCAGTGCCTATCTAAGCATGAGGCAACACAGCCAGCCTGGCAGAGAGACTGGACTGGGCCCACAGAGGCCTATGGTCTGTCTACAGCATTCTATTCATTTACACTTTACATTGACTTGGCACTTCAGCAGACACTCTTATCCCGAGTAACTTTACCGTACAAGTAAAGCATACACTTGATCAGTATTCCTGGCAAATCAAACTCATGGGTGGTGGCATGCACTGATAAAGGGAGTTTTCTCGCTTGTGCTTGTGTGGCAAACAGTGTGGCAAGAGATAGCTGTGCATTGAGAGGCCGGAAGTCACTGGTTCACAGTTAGAAAACCAGAGCACTTCCGTATTGAAAGAGGAAACAATGCAAAGTCAGCCGCTCAAGCTGAATGGAAAGGGAACTGCCATGTGTGCTAAACTGCCGTTTTATGGTGAAGACATTTTTATCACCTATTATGAACTTCTCTCCAACGGCATTACCTAATAAGTAGTCAAAAAGAGTGTGTTCACATGCAACACTAACACTAAAGCAAAACTAAGAGCCACCATGCAGTAGACTGGCCGAATTGCTGATTCAGGGCCTCATAGACATCCACGTAGCACCTGTAATATCTGTCTCAACACAGTTTTCCAAAGAGTATGACCTAGAACAGAATACCATTGACACAATACAAAGGAAACTAGAAAACAACTCAGATGCAGAATCATAAAGTGGATCTAAACAAGAGTGGCACATGCATAACAGATTATTCACGCATGCCGCCAAACCAGTTATATAGCCGGTATTCTTCAGTAATCACAGCCATGAAAGAGGACCTCACGTCATAGAAGAATGTTAATGGAGACCTATTAAACACCACTAGGCAATAACTGACATGCACTGCCAGCTGCCACGGATGTAAATCACAGTGACTACTCATGCAACTTGCCTGTCCTCTATAACCAATTTAAAACCTTGGAGACATATCTGACTGTAGGGCTGCAAGCAACAAAATGTTGGGCTAACTGCAATTCTTCATCCATCTAGCATTTTTCAAATACCTACGCACAAACTGACTGTCTGCACAGGCAGCGACTTGACCAGAGGATTAAGGTGGGACCACCAGAGTCTCACACATGTACGAACATGAAGACTGCTGGGTCGGTCATAACACAGCCGAGAAACAACGGACTTAACTATTCAAGGGCGCTGTCCCAAACAAAACACTCGAAGGGATCTAGCAGGGTGGGATACCCTGCCACATGAATGAATAGTTATGAATAGCTAAATATTACTCTTTTAAAAATATTACAGTACACATAACCTAAACACCACTTTAGAAACATTAGTAGCGTATCGGGAATATGTAGGTAAAGATAATTCCTTACATGAAGTGCCACTCGACTAAACCATCGTTTGACAGCAAATTTAAGAAATATGAACTGCCTACTGTATGCGTATGAATCGACATAACGTTGTTGTTGTTGTTGGTGGTTGTTCCACAAGTAGACTCCTAGCCAACGTCACACAACCAATTTCCTTCATTTAGAAAACCTTGTAAATGCGAGTCAAAAGCCACTACAAAACAATGACAAATGAAGGCATGCTCAATAACAGTGTTTAATATTGCTGAAATTACGAAATTTCCATATCAACACGCAGTGAGCTGACCAAATTGACAGGGCTGATGAACTTGTTTGCAATTTGAGAACTAACGTTAACCAAGTTAGAGTGAATAGTCCATCAGCAGACTATATGAATTGCCGTATCAGACGTCAATACTTTAAAAAAGAAACTGTCAGAAACGGTACAGGAGTAATTTAATGAAAACTAAAGGCATATTAATTTGGTGCTGCTCGCCTTCAGCCTTACAGTAGTTAGCCTGCATTGCTAACATCAGTTCAATCAATTGGGAATGGTAATAACGCTAGCAAGCTAACTTACAACCAACTAACAACATTTATTAAAGTCAACGAGATAATTTCCCCAGTACATTACATACACACACAAGTTATATTAATTACACCAAAACGAATACAACAACAGTCCTTTAAAACTTTCATTTAATTCCGCTAAACGGTCACATACCTTTTCATCATCAGTAAGCTGCTCCTCAAAGTCGGCCATCTTGGCTCATCTGGGCAAACCCAGTTACAGTGCATCATGGGAAACCTGTCAATGCCTGGAATTCATGGCGAAAACTATTTTACCTATTTTAACAATTTTAAGTTTGACATTGACTTTTTATTTAATCGAAATGTATTTGAATACGTTCTAACACAATTGAAATGAACAGCCACGTAGATAACTTAGGTGTTTCATATTGATATTTATCAAGAATTTGAGAAATTGACTATTGGCTACTAACAGACCATTACGTTTATCGGAATGTAGGGCCAAGAGAAAGGTCATTGAGTTTGTAGAATGTCAAATTTTTGCTTTGCCTTTCCCCCCAAAATGTGTAGTCTATATCCTATGAATTTCTAAAGAGGGACATGTATTACTTTTTAATTAAAGAGGACTATGTATTCAGTATTTACATAGTCTAGCTGGGAAGAAGTTTGCACCTCTCCATTATTACCTCAAACTGCAATGCAAATCGTTGAATACATATTAATGCATATTGCAGAATGTCACCCATATTGTCCATTTTTCATTTGTGCAATGTTTGTGTGTGCTATTCAATTGCACAAATTAGACACCCCTTCCACATCCGAGCAACTTGTGGAGAGACCTTATGTAATAGCTAAGGGAGTGTGTACAAACTCCCAGTTTTAAACAAGTAGCACTTCAGCACACTTTACGGGAGAGTGATTTGGAATATGAAACTTTATATTAAGAGCATGCAATCTTAGATTTCAAAAACGGATAAAGTTTTGTATTTAAATATTTTGCATTAATATCTTTGCTTGCCTCTATCTTACTTCCGTTTTGTCAAAACATACGTACTTTTGCGTCAGTTCGTACTGCAGAGGCCTGATTATGGATCTAAAGGGCTGAGCGGAACTGTAGTCGACTATACCATAGTTAGCCTGAAAGCATGTGAATTTGGTACATAGGGGGTTCAAATCAAATCGGCATACTAATTTCGTGTATAGTTACGGCGCATTAGACCGTGATGCCTGCCCTCAGAGCGCTGCTAGAGACTGGACTGGACTTTGTAGAATTCTTGGGAGAGAGGAAGTCGGAAACAAATAGAAAGCAACTGAAGGATATTTTCAATAAGGAATTCAAAAGGTGGTTTCGATCGCTTTGACATGTTGTGGTAGCATATGTTCCTCTTAGCAGACGAGACAGTTATCATCTGATGTGTAACTGGGCACATTGTATTCTACCCACAAGTAGTCTGGAGCTGTATGCTGTAACTTAGGAAAGTGAAACTAGTCCTCTGAGTCTACAGTAGGCTACCGTGCAACTGCAGTCCGCTGGAAACCAAATGTAATCGTATATTGATGATATGCAATTTTCCTAGTATACAGCCATATAATTTAGTGATATGTCTAATTTGTAGGGATGGAGCCAAAGATCCTCAGTTCTCCAGTGTTGTCTACGCCTTACAGAAATTCAACAAAGCCACCATAAAGCAAGACAAAATATTTCTAAATGTAAAACCCCAGGTAAGGCAACAATAACCCTCAGCAGCGATTCTAGCTTGTATCTAGGCCGTGTCTCTGTACAAATGTTAGGATCGCCTTGCTCTGTGTTTATAAGGTGAGAGTGTACTACTGTGACCAGTGGAGGAGGCCGGCTAAGCCAGGTGGGAACGCCGCTGACAGCGGGGCAAGTGCAGCGCCCTCTGCCCCACCCCCCACCCACACTGCATCTCCCCCCATGGCGAACCCTGTCCTGACGCCCAAAAAGAAGCTTGCTAAAGAAGTTGTTCACAAGCTCAAGGTGAACAGGTGAGCCTACTAAAAATAAACTAAATCTTGTGTTTTGACTACTCAAGTACATGACAGTTTTAGTTGCAGACCTAAGAGTTGCAGAGGGTCAGTCCCTAGGGCCAGTCCCAGTCTGGACTGGTTTGATCCTAATCCTTTAAGGTGTCAGGCACTGTCTGGACCTGGAGTTGGACACCCTCTGAAGTGTAAGTGTATTTCTGTTACAGGGCAAAGTTGATCGCTGACAAAGGTGGCATCCAGATCTCCTCAGATCCAGTGGCAACCGGTGGCAAGGTTCACCTCAACATCCAGCACATTGAGAAAGTCTTCATTGTCAAGTTCCACATCCAAAGCACGGGGACAAAGTCCATCTATTTCAACTACTACACCGCTCTCCACCGGATTCGCTGCTTCACTCTGGTGGATGAGAAAAGAGTCACCCGGATCTCTCCTCTCCTCCTCTGTCCAGGTGAGGTAGCCGGCAAACACCCGCGCAGGTGTGAAAGTATCCCTCCTCACTCTCACGCTGGCCCCAGACTGGTTATCGTGACTTTCTCTAGGATTTTAGAACTTAGAATAGAAAGTAAATAGTAACTTCTCGAATCTCATGAAACAACAAAATCTGATCTGAGAAAACGAAAGACGGGAACTAGCACTTTCTTGACCTCCGGTGACCCTGAGATAAAGGACATGTTTGACGTGGCACTCTTCTGTCCAGTACTGCTTTTTATGACCCCTAAAGTTCAATCCTAGAGCTAGAAGCAGAGTCGGTCATTCTCCACATTCAGGTCTCAGTGGAAGGTGGCCACAGTGTGGGAGTCCTCCACTGAGAGAAGAAGATTAGCTGACAACAAGAAATGAACTAGTTTTGAGTTCTGTGTGCTTGATGACCAGCTCACTGAATAAGCCTGACTTTATTCCTGGCACCTTTGATTGTATATCTGTGCATGTATTCAGATGCGTCAGTTTGGAGACCTGTAGATGAGAGGAAATAGATCTGAAGCATGTTGATGCGAGAGGAGCCTGCTTTTATACAAGTGAGGAGTTCAGTAATGACCGATAATAGACTTTGTCTGCCTGGCCTTGTGTCAGTCTCGGAAGAAGTCCTAAAAACAAACAAGACACACAACGTCAAAAACAACCTAGTGGCTCAAACAGAGTTAAAAACAATTCCAGCCAATCGACAGGAGCATGGAGAGGAGGGGTGTAACGTGATTGGCTGTTGAGCTCAAATATGAAGAGCCTCTTGCTAGAATCGTGTACTTTTATCTTTAAACACGTCAGTACCTCTGTCATCCGCATCCACACATAACACTTCTGCACCCTCACCCCCGCAGGTGACAGCTACGTGGTGGAGGTGCACTACCAGCTCAACCACTATGGCCACTTCCCCGCCTCCATGTACTTTGAGTTCTGTGCGGACCCCCCCACCTCTTCCAAGCCCTTCTGCATTGTGCGGGAGCTGGAGGCTGTGGCCATGACTCAGCTGGCTGTGGACCTGGGGCCCGTGGCCCCCTACTGCCCCAAACAGGTGGCCAAGCTCAGGGCCAGGAACACAGTGGTCGAAGAGGGAGAGCCTCCAGAGAGGTAGGTGAACACAGAGCTTCGATTGGTAGGGAAATGCCTGCTGAATCAGTACTGAATCTGCTCCTCATGTGAGCCAGGTCTGCTCCATAGTCATCTTGTTGTTTGGGATGATCTCCAGTGAAAGGTGATAAAGACCGCATTGCCTTTAAAAGAAATAGTGGGGCAAATGACTTAAAGGCCTTGAAAAACCATACGCCCAGAAATGCTGAAAATTGCTCTTTGTCAGAGTTTTCCTTCTTGTGGCTTCTCACATTTTCACATTCAGTGCTGCCATACTGAGTTGTAATGAGATTACTTTTTATCACATTTGCAATATTCATTTAGGCAATCTGGAAACATAATGGCTTACGCTGTTTCAATTCGGTTTTAAGTATTCATGACGAAAAATAGATTTTCTTGTCATGCCTGACTAATTTCACATTTTCCTTTCACTTTTAAACAGTTCTGTCCACCACTCCCTAAAATATATAGTGAAGCTGAAGGACTACAGTTACCCTCGGTACCTCAAGGACTTGGCCAACCAGAGGCTGGAGGATTCAGAGTATCTGTCTCCTGCTGCTAGACAGCAACTCCCATTGGTGAGGTGAGTGTACCACAGACTCCCCTCACCGGCAAACACACGCTACACGCCAGCACCCCACACACTACACACTATCACACTACACGCCAGCATCCCACACACTACACACACTACACGCCAGAACCCCACACACTACACACTATCACACTACAAGCTAGTGCCCCACACACTACATGCGAGCACCCCACACACTACACACTATCACACTACACGCCAGCACCCCACACACTACACACACCCCACACACTACACACACTACACGCCAGCACTACACGCACTACACGCCAGCATCCCACACACCCCACACACTACACGCCAGCATCCCACACACTTCACACTATCACACTACACGCCAGCACCCCACACACTACACGCTAGCATCCCACACACTACACACTATCACACTACACACTAGTGCCCCACACATTACACGCCAGCATCACACACACTTCACACTAGCATCCCACACACTGCACCCCACACACCCCACACACCCCACACACTACACACACTAAACACACTACACGCCAGCACCCCACACACTACACACACTACACGCACTACACGCCAGCACCCCACACACTACACACACTACACACACTACACGCCAGCATCCCACACACTACACACACCCCACACACTACACACACTACACGCCAGCACTACACACACTACACGCCAGCATCCCACACACCCCACACACTACACACACTACACGCCAGCACTACACACACTGCACGCCAGCATCCCACACACCCCACACACTACACGCCAGCATCCCACACACTTCACACTAGCATCCCACACACTACACGCCAGCACCCCACACACACTACACGCCAGCATCCCACACACTACACACACCCCACACACTACACACACTACACACACTACACACCAGCACTACACACACTACACACTACACGCCAGCATCCCACACACTACACACACTACACACACTACACGCCAGCAACCCACACACACTACACGCCAGCACCCCACACACTACACACACTACACGCCAGCATGATAGCTTGAATTTCAGCTCATTTCAGTTCAGGTGTTGTGCTTTATGATTTATAATATACGTGTGTACAAATACACACACACATAGGTGCATACACAGAGACACATGCACACACACTTACATAGACACACACACACACACACACACACACACACACACACACACACACACACACACACACACACAAATCTGGTGAGACTGACAAGAAAAAGAGATGCTGTTGAGCCTTACCCAGTTCATGGGCAAATCCATAGACAGAATGTACAAAATAATCAGAACTGACCATTGGTGTCTGGGGTCAAAATCACAACCCTGTAGAAATGGAATTGAATTGGGTGTCATTGCATTTGATTAATTACAGCTCCCTATGTAGTTACTCTGCTTTTTGGAATATGTTTAAAAGAGATTGCCAAACACAAGGTACTATAATGTATCGACGTGACACTAATGCAATTGCTTTTGCGGGAACACGTCCCGAGTTGACCTACCTATAAAAGGGCCTCATAATAGACACCCCGGGCCGGAGTTAAATGAAGGTGATTTGACTCAGCGGCGTTTGTGATTAATCTAAATAAAACTCCTCACACTCTGGGCTCCTTTATTCCCATCACACGGAGTGAATTACTGTAATTTATGGGGCCATAACACATAGCCCCCGTCCCCCCATAGGCCATATTTCTATGACAAGTCGCTGGAATTAATAAGAGGACCAGGACCCCTTGCAGCCTCAGGTACCCCAAGAGAAGAAGAGACATTAAATTATGTTAAACTGTCCATGACTGGGAGGGGTGGGGGGGATCATCAACAGTATTGCGATGAATGAGACCACAGTAAATGTCTGGCAGCCGGGTGCCATGGGGTCTTTATTAAACATTATGAAGAGCTGAGCATGGAGACCTCTTAACTGGCGGATGAGGATAGGATTGCATAAGAAATGGAGTCATGTCATTAATTGTAACGAAACGACCTCTGGCGATGCACCTATGGAATGTAATCACACATTTAACTAACGTGGCGTCCTCAGGTCTCTGTACTCAGGTCAAAGTCATTATTTTTATGTCACAAATAAAATCAACTGGGACATTCAGATTATATTTACTGAGACTCTTAATTGATTGTACTGTTGAAGCATGGGGGAGATGAAACACTGAACACAGAGGAACAGAACACAGAGGAACCATTCATAATAACTGTATGTGCTTAGAGGAATGGGCCATTTATAACAAGGCCATCCTTTATCCATGTTCAGTCGTGGAACATATGCTGCTCATCTGTGCCACATGCCATTGCCCTGATGACCTCAGAGAGTGGTTTGTTTGTTTGTTTGTTTATTTGTTTGTTTGTCATTTTCAGGGCAGTGCTGGACTCACCCCTGTGCATGAAGAGCTACGCCAGGTGCTTTCACCTGCTGCTGTACCTGGAGGAGATCCAGATGGAGGTGGACATCAAGAAGTACGACATGCACAGGCAGACCATGACCCAGGACAAGAGCAACAAGAAGCTACTCATCCTTAAAGTAAGGGAACGCTCACCTTGTCCATTGCTTTGTAGCATTACATGCAGAACTGGGATTACTAGCTCTGAAAAGGCTGAATGAAACCTACTGAAGTGTAATAATCAGGCAAGCCGTGCTGTCATTATATTCACCAGCGGTATAAAAGAGATGGGACAAAAGAGAAGATTTTTTTTTTTTTTAGGATAGTCATTTATGATGGGGTTTGCATTTGTCAAACATAATGTTACACTTAAATGAACGTGTCAGAAAATT
This sequence comes from Clupea harengus, assembly GCF_900700415.2. Lineage (NCBI taxonomy): Eukaryota > Metazoa > Chordata > Actinopteri > Clupeiformes > Clupeidae > Clupea > Clupea harengus. The sequence goes on along the minus strand of NC_045156.1, from coordinate 11,426,628 downwards.
GAAGAAAAACAGTTTAACTGTTCAATAGTACTGTTGTCGGCTCATATTCCACATCCCAGTTCTGTTCAATACAGTGGACCATTACAACATGTTTTTTTATGGCTGTTTTATAAGTAATCCATTTTGTGAATATTTAGAACAGTTTGTATCTGTGGTAAATAATGAAAATAAATGCATTAATGAATGAACATTGTAATAATAATAATAAACGCAGAGCCAGGCTATATTGTGCAGTGAGACGTGTCTGTGTACCACTTCCTCACCCAGGTGCCCGGGGTGGCAGAGAACCGGCCGTCAGTCCTGAGAGGGGACTACCTGAAGGCCTCCAAGACTGATGACATGACGCAGCCGCTCACCGTCTACAAGGGCTACGTTCACCGAGTCGAGCTGGATAGCGTCAAACTGGGCTTCTCCAAGAAGTGTGTACACCTTTACCACCTGACGTTACTGACACACACACACACAGACACACACACACACTGAGCTAATTGAGGGAGGGTTTTAGTAAACTCCACCAGAGATCTGTCTGTATTCTTAAAATTGCAGTGGAATATGGTAAATTAAGGCATTTTCTGAATACATTAATATTCACTGACTGACACATAAGGAGCTAATCTAGGGAGCAGAGGGCTTTATGTTCGTTAAATGACAGTTTTGAGTTTTGGAGACTCACTGCCAAGAAATCAGTCCACATTTAGGACTGTGGTGAAAAGGGGTCCTTGAAAATGTCCTGATATTGATATTGTTGCTAAATGTCCAATTGTTTCTTCAGACCTGACTGGCATTACTCATGACCAGTATTATATATTCTGTACATATACTTTGTAACATTTGATGTCAAAACGTCCACATGGAGTCCATCAGTAAATCCACTTATATATACTTTAAAAAAAGTTAAAAAAGTTGAATGCCTCTGTTATTGAAATTAAAGTGTGTTAAAAATACTTATGTTTCAGACAATCTACTGTATAACTGTGATGCAGTCTCTACAGTCACATATACTCATATCGACAATGTAGTGTGTCCATGTGATGACAGACATGATATAGACTGTGTGTGTGTGTGTGTGTGTGTCGTATTTACAGGTTGTTGCAGAGCTTCGTCAGTAACATGAAGTTTGACGTGGAGTTCACCGTCAACCGTTTCCCTCTGAAGCTGCAGCATCGGGCGGTGGAGTTGGCGGCCCAGCACCAGCTGGGGGACGTGCTGTTTCCCACCGGCTCACCTGGCACTCACAAACCATCACCACGCCTCAGGTGGGTACCCACAGACTCTCATGTCCTCAGCCTCAGAAATACAAACATACGCAGGGAGATGCTTGGTGTCATGAGGTTGTTGATATTTAAGCTCAACAGCCAATCAAGTTACACCCCTCCCTTCCGTGTTCCTGAAGCACCATGTTTATTGGCAGGGATTGTTTATGGCTCGGCCTAAGCCATTATGTTTGTTTCCCATCCAAGAGCCAGGATTGTGTACAAACCTTTTGTTTTGAGAGCAAACACTAAACGGACAGCTAGAGGACTGAGAAGCTATTTGCTAAATGTGACAAAGTCAAAGATTAGAATCGCAATCAGGGGTTTAAAGCTGACAAGTTCTTGATGCTTTTGGAAACAGACAAGAGAGAACATTTGTGTGGGACCAGAGAGATGACCCTTAATGTGGTCATGAAAGGAATTGTGGCACAAATGGTATTTTTGCATACATAGCCATGTTTTATTTGATCTGTTCATGTTTGTGTTGTCACTTGCCTTGTGCTTGATTCAAATTGTGTTGCTTGGATATATATTATATGTGTATGTATGACAAGCACACATACAATCACTCTTGGTTTCTCACTCGAAAGCACACACACACACACACACACCGATGGCACTCCTCCTGTTACAGTCCTCAGTTAATGACGTTGGGGACTGGCTGTTCTGCGACACGTTCTCACATTGTGACTATTCCAGATAGCACAGCTGGCTCTGCCGTGGCTCTGCCTCCGGCCCTGATCTGGCCCTATTCTGGCCCAGGTCCGCTCCAGCTTCCTGCTATCTGGATTGAGGAAATCTATATTCTTATCACAGGCCGGCGGCTCTCCACAGGGCCTGAGCGAGAATCAACTGACAGATGTGATAAAGCTATGAATATATTCTCACTTATAGTTCAATTACCACGCTCCCAGATTTTACAACACAGATTTACACTCTTCCGTTAGATCGCACCACTCTCCAGGTGAACCTTTTATAAAACGTTAACACTTTGGAACTGATGGTTTGATACACAGTTAAGGTTTTAATTGACATTTACTGCAAATTGAAATGATGGCGAAGTTTACAGGTGCGGCTTTTGTTCCCCTAGGATGTCCAACCAGGACTTGGAGTGCAATCCGGAGCAGAATGCCGCTATCCAGCGGATCTTGGTGGGAGCCTCCAAGCCGGCTCCTTACCTGGTCTTTGGCCCCCCAGGAACCGGCAAGACAGTCACTCTGGTGGAGGCCATCAATCAGGTTCAGGAACTCTTTCTCTCTTTTTTTTTTTGTGTTCAGATTCTCATTCACACAAGAACACAATACACACAACACACTGCTACATTACCACAATGCTGTATACATACACAAGGATGTATTCTGTGATAATTTTTCTCCTCTATGGTGATTTGTACAGCAAGCTGAAGTCAATTAAACAGGATGATCTACAGAATGTAACAATGCAAATAACACACGACATCAAACCCTCCGTCACCCCACCCACACGGGACTGCGGTGGAGATCATGTCTTTGTTTGATTTCTGTTGTAGATAATCAGATCGCACCCCTCTGCCCACATAGTGGCCTGTGCCCCGTCCAACAGCGCCTCGGACCTGCTGTGTGAGCGTCTGCTGGGCCACGTGGACGGGAACCAGCTCTATCGCCTCTACGCCAGCAGCCGTGACCCCAGGACCGTACCCCCCAAACTACTGGTGAGAGCCCCCCAACAATTACAAATACAGGGGGCCCAGTGCTTGGCGGGGGCCCAGGAACATGCCATGCCAATACAGATTTTTTTATTTTTTTTTAGATTTCAGATTAAGTGATTTTCTTTTGTAGTTGCTGTACTAATGCTCTCTGATTGACAGATGTACTACGACTGTATTTTAGTTGTCATACCCTGGTATAGATGAACACTACAACTCCCTTTGGTCGCTTCCGTGGTGAATTGAATCAGTGCAGCATTTGTTTTGAAGCGCCATCTTTGTTGTTCATGAGTCTCTTGTGTGATGGAGGTGGTTCCCCCCTTCCCCGGACCCAACCCCATTATCCCATCGGAACAAGGCTGGAAGCAAAGTGGCCCAGAACAGGAGAGTGTTGAGTCAGTATCTTCACACCACTCTGGGGCTTTTTGAAAAATCTGACGTGAACGCAGGCCATTTGAAACGATCCTCCTGACCCCACCTGCTCCACGCACGAGTGCCTGAAATATGATTCTTCCGACCAGTTCCATTATCGGAGAGCCTCACAGTCCGGCACTTAAGGCAGACAGCACAGCAGACGTGAACACTCACTATGCTGCCAGTGCACTTTTGTAGGGTTCAGGCTAAAGAGGCTGTGCTCAAGACTCAGAATCCCTACTAGAACATTATTAACAGTATTAGTTAACATAAATATACCATTAGCAGAGACAAGCTCGAGGCAGTGTTAATAACAGGTAAGAACTAGAAGGGCGCTCGGGGAGCGCAGACCTCCCCAAGGCCAAAAGGCCTATATTGCAGTGATACATGAAGTGAAAAAGAAAATTCCTGGATTCACCCCTTGAGCCAGATCCACATATCCAAAATGTAATGGGTTCCTCTTTAGTTCATACTACACCCTTCCAACAAGTTTCATGAAAATCAGCCTGGTAGTTTTTGCGCTATCCTTTTGTTGTAGTCCTGCTGACAAACAGACAGACAAACCAACAAGCAAAACAAAAAAACAACAACAAATGGTAACAAAAACAAAAGTTCCTTGATGGAGGTAATAATGTTCCTCAGGTTTTATTTGTATGTCTTGAACCACTAGATGGCAGTATGACGGAAAACACAATGCAGCTTTCTTGCATACTCCTACAGTAAAAAACAGCCAAATCTTTACAGACAAGAGTACAACAACCCGTCATTCACTGTGTGAAGAAGACTGTGGATTAAAATGACTTGTGCCAAACAAATTACATCTTAAAAGTGGAAAAAACTATTTGTGCCCATTTATCAATCTTACGTGTGTGTTTATTATACTCATGGCTTGTGGCTAGTCACTTTGGAAGCAATGAGATGCAGAGCTGTAGGTCACATCCTCTAAAACATTCAGAGGGTTTCTAGTGCCAGAGCGAGCGTCCATGACTTTGGCTCCTAGTGCCAGAGCGAGCATCCATGACTTCGGCTCCTTGCTGCTGTCTGTTTCTCCTGCCTGGGGTTTGATCAGGCCCAGAGAGAGATTGGTACACAGGTCACACACACGTACTGTTATTGGCTGATGACCACCACCACACACCGTCACACACACCGCCCGCTATGACTAGGTCACGTCTGTCTCACTTCTAGAAACACAGCAACTGGGACGAGCGTCAGGACAGCTTCGTCTTCCCTGCCAGGGACACTCTGATGAAGTACAAGGTCATCGCTGCCACGCTGGTCACCACCGGAAGGTAGGACTGACCGTGATATGCTGGATGTGTAGACACCTTTTATAGCGTTGACAGAGGCCACTCTGAGATGCTCTCGAGCTAACGGCCGGTTGTCCACGCAGGCTGGTCTCTGGGGGTATCCCTGTTGGCCACTTCACGCACATCTTTGTGGACGAGGCCGGACAAGCCGTGGAGCCAGAGTGCATCATTGGGATTGCAGGTAGAATATATAGTACACTGGTATCACTTGTTATATGTTATATGTTATTTTTTATCTTGTATGCCCGTCTACTGCGTAGATGTTGCCTGCCAGGTCATGAGAATTTTACTGCTTTGATGACGCTAAGCTATTTGGTGCATGTGACAATAAACACTTTGACTTGACTTGACTATATAGATTAATTCATGCATTCAGACACAGCGCCACAATTGTCAACATTTTCATTAATACGTTAATTTATTGATTAGTTAATTATAGGTCTGTGGTCATATTCATGTCATGTTCATTGCGTTGATGCTGATGATGATCTGTAGTGGGGTGACTGATGACCTGTTGTGCCACCTTTATACTTTGACGCATGCACTTCTTGACATGCAAGGGCAGTAACATATGAAACCAACAAAGAAACATGTCATTTATATATTTGCATGTGTGGTCATTAACAGCCAACTGCTATGCGAAAAATGGCTTATTTACAAAGATGCATTCTTCATTTTCCTGTGCCCACATGCTCTACAGAGAAAGTATGTACTTTTTAGCATTTTCACCTTACACGTGTGTGTGTGTGTGTGTGTGTGTGTGAACCTGCCAGGTTTGCTGCATCCACAGAAGGGCCAGTTGGTGCTGGCAGGAGACCCTGAGCAGCTGGGGCCCATCCTCCGATCCCCACTGGCTCTGCGGCATGGACTGGGTGAGACTCCCCTCCCCAGCTTATACTACACACAACACAGGGAAATACACAGCAAACACACACAACACAGGAAAATACACAGCAAACACACACAACATGCATTGCACATAACACAACACAACCCAGCAGGGCACAGAACCTAAAACACAGCACATAACCCAACCCAGCAGGGCACAGAACCTAAAACACAGCACATACCCAACCCAACCCAACTCAACCCAGCAGGACACAGAACCTAAAACACAGCACGTAACCCAACACAACCCATACCAGCAGGACACAGAACCTAAAACACAGCACGTAACCCAACACAACCCAACCCAGCAGGGCACAGAACCTAAAACAGAGCACATAACAACATCTAAAACCATGCGCCACACAAACGCAACCAGTTCACATGATGTGAATCCCTTTCATGTTTTTGTACTATATATTCTTAATGTTTATTTACTTGTGATTGTATTGTGTATAGAACCCATTAGTAGGAATACCATTTACATTTTAGAGTATATACCTGTATTAGTAATGCTCATGAACCTTCATTGTGTTATTGTTTATGAAACCTATTGATTGAAATTCCTATAATATGTGCATAGTATAGTTTATTTTATGTATATTGTATTTATATTTTACTATATTTTTTGCTGGTGTACAACCTATTGATTGGAATTCTTTTTACATTTCATAATGAATACAGATATATTTTCAATTCTTACGTACTGGTACTTGAAATTGTATTACTGGTTGGTATTACACTACAAGCTAAAAAATATTACAAATTAAAAATATGGGTAGAAACGAGAGAGAGGATGGTAAGAGTATGTTGTACATCAACTGCAATCCGAGCTTTGCTCGCCCCAAGGATATATTCCCCATTGGAGACTAACATATATAGCCTTTAACTTTTGGCTATGTAGTTAAAAGTAAATGTCAGCCTGAGATGGAAGCATCACAAAAACAAGCTCATATCTCTGTTTTCTGTGCTGCTTACAGCCAAAGCGTACATTTGCTTACTCGACATGTTCCTCTGTGTTCTTCTCTTATCGACTACCGTTCCACAAGGCCTAGACTGACTGTGTTGAAATAATAAATAGACAAGGTCAATAGCATTCGCTGAAGATATGCTGCACAGTCAGCTGTCGGAAAAGTCTTTATGCAGATCCTTATGTCATTTGAAAAAATTATCTCTTAAGTATTTGATGATAAATCAGACTGGGGAGCAGTGCTCCCTGAAGTCATGAGTGTGTGTGCGTGTGTGTGTGTGTGTGTGTGTGAGAGAGAGTCTGTGTGTGTGTGTGTGTGAGAGAGAGCCTCTCTGTGTGTGTGTGGGGGTGTGTGTGTGTGTGTGTGGTCTCCAGTGCTTCAGGGCTGACCTTGTAGATGTTCCTACTCTTGAACACTAGGCCTGTCTCTGCTGGAGAGGCTGATGAGAGATAACCCACTCTACCAGAAGAGCACAGACACATACCAGTATGACGGCCACTTTGTCACCAAGCTGCTACGCAACTACAGGTGAGGGTGAACACACACACACACACACACACACACACACACATACAGATAGATAGATTGATTTATTGATTGATTGACACTCACAGTGACACTTACAGAGACAGAATTGACACATATTGGGATTCTTCTTTGCTGCCCAACATAGATAGATGGATAGATAGATGGATACTTTATTAATCCCGAAGGAAATTTAGGTCATCCAGTAGCTTATACACTTAACTTAACTCACAAACATACATACACAAATCACAGTAGAAAAACAATACACATAGGGAAAAACATGTTCACAGGGAGTGGGGTGTATACAGATATTATACAGATGTTACAGTGTGCATTGATTGTGTCAGTGTTGATGTCCACAAGGAAAGTAGTGCAAAGAGTGCAGAGAGATAGTGTTCATGTGCTTGTGTGGATAGTGCAAAGATAGAGTACTTGTGCTTGTGTGTGTGAGGATAGTGCAAAGTGATATAAATAGTAAAGACTGTGCAATGGGCTAGTATAGCCAGTAAAAGAGTAAAAAGATAAAAAGATGGACAGTGGGATGGAAAAATTAAGAGCTGAGAAGAGGAGGGGAGACTGCATGTATGCATGCATGTATGCATACACGGGCATATACACACAACTGCTGGCACAACCATGCATGCATACACTGACCAGTACATACAAAAACTCATGCAACAACTCACACACATACGCACACCAACACAAACACAACCATGCATGCATACACTGACCAGTACATACAAAAACTCATGCAACAACTCACACACATACGCACACCAACACAAACACACGCACCATTTTTTAAAAATCTCTCAGCATCTTGTGCTGTCCTATGCGACGTTACTATTTCCAGTGCCTCATCTCTCCTCTTCTCTCTTTCTCCCTCTCCCTCTCTCTCCCTGCCTGACACCCCATTTATCACAGATCCCACCCAGCCATCCTGAAGGTGCCTAATGAGCTTTTCTATGACAACGAGCTGCAGGTGTTTGCCAACAAAATGGACCGTGAAGCCTTCTGCAACTGGGAGCACCTGCCCAAAAAGGTTTGTTCAAATGACTTACCGGCACACCCTATGTGCAGTGCTATACAGGCTAGACATTTTTCTTCGTCGGTTAATAACCTATTTAAATGCAGGTGCGAGTGTGAACCACTGTTTCCTATTTTTTGTTGAATCCTTTTTGTTCAGGCTGTGGCATTAAGACCAGCGAGGACACAAGCATTTGAATGCAGCAGTGTGCATATGTTCTCTCATGTCTGTATTAGTCCTATCTAAGATTCAGGTCAGCCCTCTCTGTAATTGTGCGTGTGTGTGAGTGAGTGAGTGAGTGTGTGTGTGTGTGTGTGTGTGTGTGTGTGTAGGCTATGCACCCCTATTCTCTCTGTTAAACACACACCTCTGCAAGCACTAATTAACATGGGCAAGAGATATTTAATAAGATTTCAACCAAGCAACTACAAGCCCATATGGAATACTCCTCTACAGTTACTGTGGGAGTAATTCAATTTGCAGTTGAGCTATATTACCGAATAAAGGAACGAAAGCTAGATTTAGCAATTATCTGACAACATGAAATAACTCTAAAAGCAGGGTGGATGATGATGCTGATGGATATAAACAATGCAGTAGTCAAAGCTACTTGGCAATATAGATGAATGTCTTACTTCGCTCTCTCAATTGGGTCCCTGGGTGTGTAGTTACGCCGTTGTTGAGATTTGCATGAACTTTCAATTGTCCTGAGCTTTGTTAAGTGGGCTTAAAGAGATTTAGCTGAACCCTGCTGAAGTGCATGACTAAGTCTTGCTGGTCGGCTGAGTTGTAAGTTGTTGGTGTGGCCAGACAAGACGTGTCAGAAATATTCATCTTGCTGGTTGAGTGTGGTGTGGCTGAATTTCTGGAGTATGGGAGTATCATACTATGTTTTGAGTTGCCAGGACCACTGTCAAGTCACTGCACTGTCAAAGTCAAGACAACCTCCATAGTAGAATGCATTTGCCGTGACAAATGCAAAACTCATAAAACTGATCCAAACAAAAGTAATTGACGTTTATAATCATTTCACTTGACTCCAATGAGTACACATAGAGGCTTTGTTTGTGTGTGTGTGTGTGTGTGTGTGTGTGTGTGTTTGTGTGAATGTTTCCTTATTTAGAAGGTGCTTTTATTCAAAGCCACATGTCCTCAGTGTTGTTCATAAGTTCAGTGCTGTGCGGTGTGTGATTGGTTACGACTGATCGATTGTGTGTGTGATTGATTACGTCTGATTGATTGATTGTGTGTGCGATTGCTCCTGTCTGTAGGGGTTCCCAGTGGTATTCCATGGGGTGATGGGGAAAGACGAGAGGGAGGCCAACAGCCCCTCCTTCTTCAACGTGACTGAGGTGGAGACCCTCATCAGCTACCTCACCAAGCTCAAGCTCACTCAGGGCAAGAGGGGCATTCCCAAACTCACTTCCAAGGACATCGGAATCATCGCCCCCTACAGGAAACAAGTAAACTGACACTTCAGTTTTTAAAAAGCCTCACGCTAAAAGAAAACCCCAGATGATTCTTTTATTGGCACCTTCCAGCCCCAAGGTGTTCTTTTAACTGACTTTGCCAAGTACGAAAAAACACAAACTCTAGAATCTACCCTTAACCCAATCGCCCAAACCAGTTATACAGTGTGAATGATAAAATGATTTCCAGGACCTCAGATGAACCCTGGTGGACAGTGTACTGATTGGCTTGGACACTCAGCGTGAAATTAGATCTTTTTTTTTTTATGAATCATGTTAAGATTATTCAGATTATACCTCTCCAGTTTCGTTCTGTGTGTTTGGATTTGGAGTTGGACGAGCACTCTTTGTCTTTTCAACAGGTGGAGAAAATTCAGAAGGCCCTGAGATCTGTCAAAGATCTAAACCAGTGGAGTGACATTAAGGTTGGTACAGTGCCAGTGTGTTTGCTAAGAGGGCTGTGCCAGTGTGTTTACGATGAATCACAATGTTGATTGATGCCCATGTCATTAAAAGAGAGTTGTATTTCTCAGCTCCATGTACTGCCATGGTATCCTCCATCATAGTAATTACACAGCACCTTTCTGATGAGAGCCCGAGGTCATTTCCCTACAGAAACTAAATAAAAAGTGTTAAAAAGTAAACACAAACTCGGACAAGTAAATAAATACAGAAAAATATAAATGAAAATGTTGGTAATTCAAAAAAATAAAAATAAAATCCTGCTACTGTAGGTGGGCTCAGTGGAAGAGTTCCAGGGACAGGAGAGACTGGTCGTCATGGTGTCTACCGTCCGCAGCAGTATCAACTACGTCAAGATGGACCAAGACTTCAACATCGGCTTCCTTACCAACGTGAAGGTACCAGACGCGACCGAGGCTTGGTTTCTGTTGCATGGAGAACATATTTTCTTTTAATGGTTGAATAATTGATCAACAAACAACTATACATGTAACATAATTGTGAACTACGCCCATATATATATATGCTAGCTGCAAACTAAACCTAACCGTATCGACCTAACCCCAAATCGATTTGTATTCCTTATTGTCAAGAGAGTGTCAATTGACAGTTTGGTGATCATTTATGGTGGCCCTTTAAAATGTTGGTGGATTGTGTTGTCTGACATTGTCTGCCTGTAGCATATAGCATGTAGCCAGTGTTTCTCACATGCGGGCTAAAGCTGACAGTGGTAGGGAGGTCATCTGGTAGCCACAGGCCATCTCTTACTTATCATGTTGTAGTGTCCTTGAGCAAGGCAGTGACCTGCTGCTGCTGCCAGTGAGCTGTTTGGCGCCTTGCTTGGCTGCTTTCACTGTCGGAGGCTGACTGTATGAGGGAGGCCTTGGTTGTAAAGGGCTTCTGAGCACTCGGAGGAGATCCAGGAGTGCTATAATAATGCTTTGGGTTTATTTTTGTTATTAGGGCTATTTTACAGCTGAAGCCATAGAATGCAGCATCTTCCTACACCTATTGGTTTAATGCCAGGTCCTCTGGGGTTCTGGTTAAACTTTGTGAAACTGTGTCACAAACTTTTGATTTGTTTTAAAACCTAAAAGTTAGATCACTGGGTTGTCTGTTAGGTGTGTATGCTCAGAACAGCACAAAGCACCATTGTTTGTCTTGTCCCCCCATTCTGAGACTTCTGTGTCTTTTCATAGAGATTTAATGTGGCCATGACCCGATCCAAATCCCTCCTGGTTGTGGTGGGAAACCCTGTTATCCTCAAGAAGAATCCTACCTGGGAGAGGTGAGGGGGCACATCGGCCATCTATTTTTGCTCGTTTTTGCTTTTGGTTTTACATTATTAAAATTAACATTTAAAGTTTTTATTTTAGAAATAACACTCTTTCTGAGAGATAAACCTGAAAGGAAGTACCGTCACTTTTTTGAATGATTGTTTTCTTCAAAGCACCAATTAAGAAACTAACACCAATGTGATAATTCATGTTGTTTCATGTTGAATTTCATAATTCCTTTGGTTCAGCTCATTGTATTCCAGTGAAATTAGTAAGAGGTGTGTGTGTGTGTGTGTGTGTGTGCTCTGCGCAGGTTTATCCAGTACTGTGAGGAGGAGGGAGGCTACACTGGCTTTGACTACAGCGATGCAGAGGGCGAGGAGGATGTGGTGACCAGACTCGCCGCCCTCAATATCAACCTGGAGTCTGATGGTAGGTGCTTTAAAGCTAAGGGCTGGGTGTTTCATTATAGCCACCCATCCAGTGTAAGGGTATTAGACCATCCTCTGTGTCATTCAAAGCTAAATAATGATGAAATTATTATAATGTCTATTTGGGAATGGGACAGTTGCCAGCTAGTGATGTTGATTTAGTAAAAGTAATGATCTTTATATTAGTATTTATTACCATTGAAAATGCTGTGATGTTCAGCTTTTAATGTTGTCTCTGTTGTGGAGATTTGCGTTCCTTCTCAGTGTTGTTTCCAATAAGATGTGCTGGAATGCCTAGTGCAAATGTACAAACATGATCTGTGTTTTATACACACACACACACATATATTTATCTCTATATTTACTGTTTTTGCCCAAATGTCTGTGCAGAGATGGAGGAGAGTGCTGTCCAACAACAGGTTCATCCCGAGTGGCGGAGTGAACACTGAGCTGCCTGCAGAGAAGCCAGATGTGGCCCAGATGTGCATTAGACTCCGCGACTGACTGGGCTGCCTAACAAACAGACTGCACTCACTTTCTGCCAAGACAATCAACTAGTCCCAACACTCCCAAGCCTCCCACCCATACAACTGCTTAGGTAGAAAAGCAGCATGGTTGTGTTCTGTTTCAGTTTACATACTTATATACACTCAGGCTCGTTCCCCTGTAGCAGGTTCTAGAACAGCCATCTATGCTGCCTCCATAACCTGTTTTTTTTATGAAGACCAAAGACCAAGAAGTATACATTTAATTTGTCCAAAAATGTCTTATTTGCTTTCTCCTTTAGAGTTACACCAACACCCCCAATTTTAGTATATTTAGTACAATCATATATTTGCTATGAGGAGATACCAATAAGAAAAGGCATTTATTTTTATAACAATATGACCCAGTAGTGGTTTATTGAAGAACACTTTATCAGAAAGCCTTTGAGGAGCTTTTTCTGTAAGTAGTCCAGATCATTTCTACTACTTACATTGTTTTCCTCAGAAAGTACTACAGATTACTTCAACCGCAGTCGTTAATTAATTACAGATTTTAGTTTAACAAAAAGCACTGCAATTGAGAACCTTTTCCAATAATATATTTTTTTTTGTTTCAATGTATACAAGAGAGACTTTCCACTCTTGTAGGGATGCTGTGAGTTTACAAATGATAAGAGAATACTTTTTAACCCCCTTAAAGCTAGACAGTTCCTGCCCCTGGAACTGACTGGCTCCTGTGTGACGCTGAACAAAACCCCATCTGGGCCGGCGTCAGTCTCCGAACAGGCTGTTATCTGGTTGAAGGGTAAATGGGATCGTATTTTCAGAACCATTCCTTAGGTAAAAAAGTTCTGCTGTTATGAAACTAGAAAAGCAATAAAGTTGAGTTGTGTGGATTTGTGCCGTGCCCCTTTGTGGATTACTGGTTGTTTTTATTTATTTATTAACAGTAAACAAACATAATCATATTAAATGAGAGGGGTTTATGCTGATGTAGACCGAGTGACAAAATACATGCAAGGCAATACTGAATTTTCTTCTCTCAAAAATAGTTTATTAACATTGGTTGGTTTCACTTAAATCAAAACATCCACTACAGCACTAGTTCGGTTTACAAAGCATTAGAACAATGAGCTTTTGTATAAATCTGGATAATCGTGTCTTTTAATACTTCCAGAAAAAAGGAAGATAACAAAGAAAAGAAAAAAAAACACTTAGCAGGACTTGTTCCCATGGAAGAGATGGAGGCTGTGAAGGGTCATGTTGACATTGGTGTTTTACAGGTCTGGTTATTATTTATTATATATGGTTATTATAGCTAGTGCGTTTCTGACACAAGGGGGCGAGGTCGACCCCCAAGCATGAAGAATAAAACACAACCAATGGTCATGCTGTTGGGATTTTACCACGGCTTCATCCGATATGTATTTGGGTCTTTTCTACTATGAGGGGTTTATGCTGTTACATACTGTGGTATCATTGTGCTGTTCACCTGTGTGCTTCCATCATACCCTTCCTGATTACCCAGAATTCCTTGGCAAGTTGTAAACATGGGGGAATGGTTACATGGTCCATCCTACAGTCTGTCTGTCTGTCTGTCTGTCTGTGTGCAAAGCAAGCTGTGTGACGTTGCCTTTCCAAGATAAATGGTGTTCAGGCCGGGGAACCACAGTCCCCACCCACAACAAGAGGTAATAACATGACAATGGCATTTAGTTGTTCTCTGATACCATCAAACCACAACACACACGTGGACCGCAAAGACATTCTTGAGTATATTAAAAGGAGATGGGGACTCGTTTTGCTGCAGGAGTCAGCCAAATCAAAGGGGTTCCAGTGAGCCGAGGACGACCTGTGGATCTTACACAGACCTCACCTTACCCACAGAGGGCGTACACTTATCCAAACACAGTTGTGTGTGTGTGTGTGTGGGGTGTCACATGACATTGTAACCCAGCCAACCAACCAACCAACCAACCAACCAACCAATCAGAACAGGTGTCACTCCCACACCTTAGTCATCTTTACTGGTAATCGCATTGGTAATCACCACCATCTCGTAAAGATCACATGCCAGACGAGAGAAGGGATCATGTGACTAGCTCACACACGCACCCACACGACACACACAAATACACCTCTGCTTTAGCAACACTGTAATCTAATACACTCTTAGCCTGGTTTCAGGGAGCTGGGGACACTTCGCACTGCTGTCTGACCGAGAGCGTAAACAAAAGGAGGTGTGTTTCTGCTAAGTGTCATTAGCTTTGCCCTGGGAGACACACTCAGGAGAATTCCTGCACTCAAGCAACAAAGAGGCGACACCCCTCAGAGACTCAAGGCTGAAGCCTGAACTGGATAGATATAGAGAGAGTATCTGTGTTCTAATCTCAGTCACACACAGGGATCTTGCATTGCTTGCTCTCGTACACTCCTTTGGCCTATGAGGAAATGTCATGCACACGTGAAAAGAGCACATGATTAATAGGCATAGCAGTAAACCCAGATAGAAGCCGACTCTGGAAACCGTTGAATCCGGGCCGGATTGGGGCCCGATTAGTTCCAGAGCCCACCACGGTTTGGTAAATTACGGCTCGTAGAGGTCAATTCATCAAACGCTGAAGTCCCCCTTCATTACAATCACGCTCGCTGCTCTAGTGGTGGCACATTCATCAACACAAACGACACAGCACAAGCAACAGCTAAGGTCAACCCAAATACCTGGGGAAGGTCATCTAAATGCCACTGACCTTGTGCGATGCGTTGTGGAAAGTTTAATCTTGGGGCATTATTCCTCGATTAAGTGTTTTTTAATCCGAATGAGGACAAACTGTGGCGACAGTGACGGAGTAGAACAAACTGGCAGAGTAAAAGGTGGGGAAACGTGTGTTCTCTGATTGCTCTACCCATCTGCTTCTCTTGTTGCCTGAATCTGACAACATTCCAACCATTTTGCCACCAGCAACAAACACCTCTGTGGAAATCCCCCCAAAGCAATAGAGATGGTGAATCTTCACCGGCTTCTGGAGATTTCTTCGCCTAGTCATGGTCTCGCAGAGAACTCTCAACCAACACAAAGCCATTTCATATAAAACATGGTTCTTTCACAGCAATGTGCTTCTGACCGACACGCTGAGCAGCTATCTGAATCTGTGTACTAATTTAGCATCTAGTAATCTAGTCTGTGATCTCTACCGTGGAACAGAAGGCACGCAGGTCGCCTATCAATCACATCGCGAAGGCACTGAGCAACCACCACCTGACATCCCTGCTGTTCTCCGTCTCTCTGAACTGCCGTCAAAGCCCTGAAGGCCTCGTGTGAGGGCCCTGTGTGAGAGCCCTGCGTGAGGGCGTGGGGACAGGCTCCACCGGTCCTGACTGCACAGCTCCTCGGCCCACACATAGACATTCTTTAAACCTGCGGAGTAACAGGGACAGAGGAGGCAGACTCTCTGAGGCCACTTTGACTCTGGTAGTAGTGGCGAACACTGACATGGACGCCGTTTGGCCTCTCTGCATAGTAGTTTCATGTGACTGAGCCAAGCAGTCCATCCCTGGCCTTTCAGCGGGCGCAGGGGTTAGCGGCACGCAGGTGGGCAGATAGGTAGGCAGGTAGCGCGGGCACTGGCGCACAGCTAAATCAGGAGAAGTTCAGTCATCCCTGACAGTTTCTGCATCGATCTGCCAACTGTTCTCGGTTTCTCCTCTGTGGGAATATTAGACCTCAACCTGACCTTTACCTTGCACTGGTGGCCAGATATTTCAAAGTTAAAACATGAGAAGAATCAGGTCGGGGGGTTGGGGTTGGGGGGGGTCAGATCCGATTTTTTCAGTGACCAACAGTCGGCAGCACCATTTGCACTACTGTGTGGAGAAGAAACAGGAGAAGGCCCAGCTACACTACCAGTGAACAAAGTATGTTAAAAAGAGGCTGATTTCCTCCTGAGTGAAAAGATACTTCAACTTGTGCACCCAAAAGGCACTGAATCTACTGATTAACCCTCAGACTGAAATATGATGACAACTGAAGTCCATACTGTTGAGTTTAATATCAGCTGGGTGTGTGTGAGATAGGTGGGAGTGGTCCTTTGGCCTGTGACAATGAAAGTCCATATTTCACAATGACGAGGGGGAAAGACCAGGGTACCGACACAGAGACACCAACTACCTTTTCCTTACTGCACACCGAACATAAAAACACAAAGACCCATTGTGCTGACAGAGAGAAATAAATCAAGGCAAAAAAAGAGGAACATTTTATATCTAATCTGTGCTACAGCCCAGTCTGGGTTGCTTTTTTTATTTTATAAATGCATGTTTTTTTTGTTTACTTTTTTCTTGCACTTGCGCTCATGGTCCTCCTCTGGTTGGCGTGAAATGTGAAATACAGTACAAGGATGCTGTTTGGTAAAGACCTCTCCTGCGTTTCTTCCATTTTTCTTTCTTTCATTTTTTTCTTTTTCGTCTTCTGTCAGTTGGTGGTGCACGGATATGGTGAAGAGGTGGGGTATATATATCGAGGATATAGGGGAGGTGAGGGGAGTTACAACCGCAGGGATTCCCCCTCCTCACAACAGGAGGCATCCACTCCTCTTCTTGCGCTTGCGCACCTGCAGCGCCGCCCTTGTGGCCATCTCGAAGACGTCACGCACGCCATCCTTGGTCTTGGCCGAGCACTCCAGGTAGCCGAAGGCGCTGATGCGGTTGGCCATATCCCGGCCCTCCTCTGGCTTCACCGGCTCCTGGGAGAGACAATGCCAGATATTATTGGACAGATTTTTTTTTTCTATTACAGTTCAGATACTTTCTATCAGTATGTGTGCCCTAGGTATTGAACCCATGACTTAGGGTTGCTAGCACCTTCCACTACCAGTTTATCTACTGAAAGACCCCCCCCTCCCCTCTCCCCATCTTCTCAACTCAAAAATCAGTCCAGCTCTGTAATCCACACTATAAATTACACAAGAGTTCCTAGTACTAAGCGCTCTGCCCTCAATCCCCTCATCCTAAATGACTGCGTCGGCCCTCTGACACACATTGTTAAAGACTTCCTGCTGTTTGTCTTCCCCCGCTAATGACGGAGGAGGCTGGAGGTGGGTCAGCACTCTGTGGGATGCCTTCCGTTAATATCACACCTAATCCTGCCGCGTCTGCACATCGCCCGCGCGCCGGGGTCTGCTGGAATACAATGCTCCGTCACGAGACGGGATCATTAAAGCCATTTGGAGAGCGGGGTTTCAGCACGTTCATCACAGGAAAGACCCTCAGGAGTCACACACACACACACACACACACACGGAGCAGACAGGCCAGCCAATGTC
The DNA here is from genome assembly GCF_900700415.2 of Clupea harengus. NCBI lineage: Eukaryota > Metazoa > Chordata > Actinopteri > Clupeiformes > Clupeidae > Clupea > Clupea harengus. The sequence goes on along the minus strand of NC_045156.1, from coordinate 11,409,108 downwards.
AACACGGATACCTGGAGGATCTCTTTACGGCCAAGGCCCTGTCAGAAGTAGTCAATCGTTGTAGATGTAGTAGTAGTAGGAGGAGTAGGAGTGGACTCCTCTGTGACTTAATTCAACCACTCATTCAGGTTGTATAATCTCCTTCACTCCCTAACCCTCTTTTTGTTCAGCTGTCTTTGCCCTCTCTCACACTCACCCACTCTTGGTCAACTCTTCCTTTTGCCCTCTTCCTCCTCACCTCACCTCTCACCTCCTGATATGCCTTCTTTCTTTCTCCCTCCACCACTCTCTCCCCCCCTCTCTTCCTTCTACTTTCTACTTCCCATCTCCCTCCCTTCCCTCCCATCCCCCCCTCCTCCTCCTGCCTTCTCACCAATATTCCTTCCTTTCCTTCTCTCCCTCCTCCCTCCCTCCTCCCTCCCTCCCTTCCTTCCTTCCTTCCTTCCTCCATCCATCCATCCCTCCCTCCCTCCCTCCCTCCCTCCCTCCCTCCCTCCCCCTGGTGCAGAGCTGATTGCTATGCATGGCCTGTGTGAGCCCGCTGAGTCCCCTTCACGCGGCGATGCTCTGCTCTGCTCTACAGTCAGTGTGTGTCTTAATGAGGGTCTCTACATCAGCAGCGGCACTCCACTCACTGGACTGGGGGGGCTAGGGTCCATCCGTCCATCACTGTCTGGTAGTGTAAATGCGTGTGTACACATGTCAGGAAAGGAAGAAGGAAAAGAAAGAAAGAAGAGAGACAGAGAGAAAGAGAAAAAATATAGATAGAAAGAAAGTAAGAAAGCTGACTGGGGGAGTGGAGTGGAGTGAAAGGGTTTGAGCGCGTGATAAGAGGTGTGGATGAGATGTGGATAGAGGGCTGTGGTTAGGAGGTAGCGTGTGCTAAGGAGCATACAGTAAGCAGGTGTGTGAAAAGAGGGCTGTGGTTGTGAGTTAGCGTGTGCTAAGGAGCTTACAGTAAGCAGGTGTACAGGCTGCCAGCAGGGAGGCAGACAGCACTTGGAGATCAGCTTTTTCTTAATTAAAGACAGTAGGATGCTGACAAGTTGGATGATGAACGGGAGACAAACAAGACCAGAAACCTGTGGAGTGACTGGGCAGGGATGCTCTGTCTGTGTCTCTGTGTGTGTGTGTGTGTGTGTGTGTGTGTGCGTGCGCGTGTCTCTGTGTGTGTGTGTGTATATGTGTGTGTGTGTGTTCATATATATATATATATATATATATATATGTGTGTGTGTGTGTGTGTTCATATATGTGTGTGTGTGTGTTCATGTGTGTGTGTGTGTGTGTGTATGTGCGTGTGCGCATGAGAGTCTGTCCGTACCTGTTTCATCTTGGCCAGCTCCCGTCGCGTGTGCTCGTCGTTCCTCAGGTCCTTCTTGTTCCCCACGAGGATGATGGGGACGTTGGGGCAGAAGTGCTTCACCTCAGGAGTCCACTTCTCCGGAATATTCTCTACAATGACGAGAGCAACCCACATTGAAATATTACACACACACACACACACACACACACACACACACACACAAATCAATTAATTAATTAATTCAGACACACACATACAATTAACAGATCAAATACAGAAATAATCCAAACACGAGCACATACATTCTCAAACTACTTAAATACAAAATATGGCCTTTTTATATTCACAAGCCATCATTATAGTCTTTTCCCCGTTCTCTGATGAAGTCCTACATACCAGTCCTGTGCATATTCAGCGGATTTAAAACTACATAATATACGCATAAATTATGATCTGAAGTCGTTTTCAAAATGTGGATTACACAATGGCCATAAAGAAGGAGCTGAGTGTGATGATTAGGGACCAAGCCCACAGTCCAATCCTCCTGGGGCCCTCTGGTTATTCAACACGCCATAGAAACGCACTGACAGAACGTGGTATTGTACCAGTGCGGCTCAGTAGTAAGCGATTGGGTTTGGGGAGGGGGGGGGATTAGTACGAATTTGGGGCAGAAGCAGAGAAATTGGACATAAGGAAATGAGAAAATCAACTGGGCTGCTTAGAGGGGAATCCAATCCAATTCAATTCAATTCAATTCAATTCAATTCAACGGATTCAAAAGGAGAGTTTGGTGTCTTGACATAATATAGTCGGGCATGGACTCGGCCATCTGGGAGATGAAAGTCAGAGGCTCATCGGAGAGGATGCATGTGAGGATATGAATGCTCCCTCACGTTCATTATCATCGGAGAGGACGCATGTGAGGATATGAATGTTCCCTCACGTTCATTATCATCGGAGAGGACGCATGTGAGGATATGAATGTTCCCTCACGTTCATTATCATCGGAGAGGACGCATGTGAGGATATGAATGTTCCCTCACGTTCATTATCACCTAATCATCAACTCTTAGGGAGCACAAAGAAAACTGGAGCTGAGCTGACACCATTTTCTTACAGTTATTTCAACGCCTCTCTTTTGCTTAAAATGACTCTCTCATATTCTTTCCCTCTATGTCTCTTGCACACACCCACACACACCCACAGTCCATGAGTCAACATGTAAAACCCATAATAAAAGTCAAAAACTGGCAAGAAAAGAGCACTGAGTCTCCCAGGTCCCATCACTCTCCGTGCACTGCACAGATCTCTAGAACATCCGCTCACCTAAACTGTCAGGGCTGTCAATGGAGAAGCACATGAGGATGACGTCTGTATCGGGGTAGGAGAGGGGCCTCAGCCTGTCATAGTCTTCCTGTCCTGCTGTATCCCACAACGCCAGCTCCACCTGTGGGAAACACACATCAGATATCAGACATGATGAAGGAACACACATCATACTACAAACTTGAAAATATGCAACACAGTGGTATAAACACACAACACCTACTACACAGAACATACCAAACTTAATGATGAGGTAATCCAAAACTGGATTACATGAAGGGTTCATAAGGGTTCAACAAATACCCATGATGCACTTTGATATGAATGCCATCAGAGTATTAGTTCCAACAAACATCCAACCAAAACAAACAACAGATATATATTTATATTTATAGTCAGTTCAATGCAACACCCAAGCAGTTATCAGTATTTACTCTGCAAAGCTTTGCTGGTTTATCCTCTGATAAAAGTATAGCATCAATCTGAATTAGCTGAGAGAAACAGACCTCGAGGGCTTGGAGCAGCCACTGCACAGAACTTTAATTTAGGCAGTGTGGCTCGAATACAAGCAGGTTTGCAGTGCCTGGAGTCTATGTTAATGTGTAATGCTAACTGGACGTTTCATCACTGGTAAAATGATCGATTGATCTTTATTCACTGGTTATCACACGAATAATGATCTATTGATCTTCATTCACTGGTTATCACACTAATAATTTACAACTCAGACGAGGATCCATTTGGAAAGTCACAAAATGTTGCTTTGTAAGCCTGATTTTTTTATTATTCTTTAAAAGCTGAATAAAATGCATGCAAGATTATTACTATGAATCTTATCACACATTTGTTAACAGTGCATATACATCCAATGACTTTCAATGATATTCAGAATGCATTTTCATGTGGAGAACCATCTCAAAGCACTAATCCTGAAACACCAACAGATTACATACGTAATAATAACAATAGTAGTAGTAGTAGTAGTAGTATTTATTATTATCACTATTATTATCATTATTATTATTATTATTATTACTACTAATAATCCAACCATTCAAGTACAAGAGCGTATCGGCCTAGATATCCACCTAGCCACATGTATGCAGCAGTCACTGATTTTAAACTGAATTTTCCTCCTGTACCCCAAGTCATGAGAAAGCCCCTGTATCTGTGTGCAAGAGCCTCTCTCTCTAAGGTGCATGTTAAACTACTAGCAGTATCCATCTCCATTAATGATCCAGGAGAGAAAGCAGCAAGCATACTGGAACACAAGCATTACCGTGTGTGTGTGTGTGTGTGTGTGTGTGTGTGTGTGTGTGTGTGTGTGTGTGTGTGTGTGTGTGTGCGGAAGGGACACTCAAAAGGGGGAGAGAGGAAGCATTACACAAGTGCTCTGGTTTGAACCCTTCCACACACACGTCCCCCCAGGGACTACAAAATAAACACCACACCAAAAGGAGGAAGCAAAGAAAAAAAGAGCATTAAAAAAAATCCTGGGAACAGGCATGGCTTAAAATGGAGAATTGAAACCATGTGAGCTCTTCCTTGGGATTCATCATCTAGAAACCAACAGACTCTCTTCTCCTCCTCCCTCCTCCTCCCCCCCCCCACACACCACACACCACACACCACACACCACACACCACACACCACACACCACACACAAATACATAAACATATTGCAAAAAACGGTATTTCACACTGCCTTGCCTATTCTTGGACTGATGTACATTTTGTCTTGAATGACTTGTTTGTGTGACGAGAGCATCCCTGAACACTGGACATTACGGGCGGACGGCAGGCTGTGGGCTACGGCGAGATCCCATGCCCTATCCCTAGATCCCATGAGCCACTGGGGCTTTCAGGCCTCATTCCGCCACATTAGCTTGGGAAACTTGGACAGGGCTCGGCGTCATCCAATCACAGAAGTAATGGATTCAATTAGATTAGGGGAACCGTCGGGGTAAACAACACCAGATACCTTTCTGCCTCCCTTGCGAACGCCGCTCTCTTCAGGGGCACCTCAGAGGGCCTGATTTGAGTCACCCTGATAAATGCTTTCCAGGGAAAACAGCTCAAGCCTCCCACCGCAACGAGATGCTAGACGAGATAGATGCAGGACCACGGAAGGCAGGTATTACTCAATGTTCCCCCCCAAATAGAAGGTCACAGGGTTTAACAAAACGTGGGCCGCTACACACACAGAGCCCCCACACAGATGTGCATATGTATGTAATTGTGTGTATATGCATGGTGTGTGTGTGTGTGTGTGTGTGTGTCTTTTGGGGGAGAAAAAGAACGGAAATGGAAAATGAAGGAGTTTATATTTAGCTCTCTTTTTCCAGCCTTACAGAAGGTGTGAGAAGGATATTATGAGAACCCCTCTAAAAAAAATAAAGGGCAGTATTTAAATTTGGGATGTGGGGTAGACAAGATTGCCAAGTTCACTGATCTGCATCCAATAAACCTGGAAGCAAGGCGGTTGTGGAGGAGTGCGGCCCGTTGGGAGTGGGGGGGGTTGGACGGATCGGGTTTGGGAGACGTCAGTGTATGCTGGGCTCCATAGCGACGGGGCTCGGATCCTTAGCTCAACATTTCCTGTACATGAAAAACAATGCGATCCCTCCGCCCTCCTCCCCCCCCTCAGAGAGGAAATGAGACGACTCGTTTATCAAGGCAAGTGGGGGAGGGGGGTGTTAGGGGGGCAGTCTGCATCCCATGCAGAGACAGCCAGACATCCCATGTTTCCAGTTTGCACAGGAAACCGGAGAGTGCGGCCATTTCCTGTTTTTCACCAGACTCCTTGATGCACTTGGTGGTCAGTCCAGTGGGGTTGGGGGGCTTTTTAAAGAGGGGGGGGGGGGGGGGGGGGGGGGTGCTGGGCTCTGCAATATCTTCTACGCCCATCTGAAGGAGATCGTCATCGCAGCACAGCACAGATCCTTTCTCATGGAGTCTCCTGATGGCTCTTGCTGATAGGCCAAATTTGTCACGGTGTCACGAGCGAGGGTCGGGGAGTTCGCTTGATAAAGTTATGTAATATCTTGCATCAGATTATAGATTCTATTAGGTTGGAGGACAAAGGTTTACTAAAACTGCTCCAAGCTGAGCGGCTGAATGCTTTGAGAAACACGCTATAAGGTACGGTCGAGAACCAGGCAATGTCTAACGTGTATGTGTGTGTGTGCGTGCTACATCACCTGTTAAACACCTCACCATTTAATAGCTTCTAATTATCCAAAACTTTACTGAACTATGAATGACTGGTACAACCTGAGTGATGTGACACTGACCTGCTTGCCATCCACTTCGATGTCAGCGATGTAGTTCTCAAAGACGGTGGGCACGTACACCTCTGGGAACTGGTCCTTGCTGAAGACGATGAGGAGACAGGTCTTTCCACACGCTCCATCACCCACGATCACCAACTTCTTCCGGATGGCAGCCATACCTGTGCGAGAGAGAGAGGGAGAGAGCGAAGGAGAGACACAGGGAAAAAGTGGGAGTGAGAGAGACTCATGTCACCAGAGACTTACTTACAATGGCCATTCACGGGACAATGGTTCAATAACGTGCTTCAAATCGAAGGATGCCAAGAGCAGTTGTATGGATTTTCACCAGTTTGAAAGACAATTAACGACTCTAATGGCAAGCACACATCTCTCTCCCTCTTTCAACACACACACACACACACACACACACACACACACACACACACACACACACACACACACACACACACACACACACACACACACACACAGCTCCCAGAAACAAAAGTCAGACACAGTTATCTATGCTGAAAAAAAAAAGAACAATAAAATGGGAAAAGACCCTTCTGTAGTTCTGACGAGCTGGGATGTCCATTTAGGGTAAAGTCAGTAGGGGGTGGGACAAGCTGGGAGGGAGGAAGGTGAGATCAGGCTACTCACTGACCACACCCTGTCTTTTCCCCTCCTCACCACATCGGACAGGAAAACAGGGCACAAAAATGGCCGGAAACCCCAACAGCTGGAGAAGCAGTTAGTCGTTTCCCCAAGTCCTCAGTCCAAAACAAATGACACTACTGCAGTTGGTTTATGAGAGTTGGCCTACCATATGGTTACTTCTGACTACCCTACACAACTTCTGCAGGATACTAAACGTGTCATAGGACACATAGGATGTTTTGTAGCTACCAGATGGGGCTACAACACTTCCAAGTTTTCAAGGATGAAACGTAATCTGGCTATTGTCTGGCCGCTGGTGCAAAGAGACTTGTGGAGGCCGCTTTGAGGGGCTGCTGTACACTTCCAGCGGATGCCATGCTGAAAGACATGAGTAAATAGGAGTCCATGCGCTGTGTCTGGGGTCTACTGCAAGGAGCCTCTGAGGAGAGTCCTGCCGCTGGCTCAACGGTCGGTCGGCCGGCGCAAAAGCCTCCGAATTACATGAGGATCAGAAGCTCCCGTCACAATTTCTTTGGGATAGGAAAATGATTTACCAGTGATATTCATTACGGTTTCATTTTAGTGGCTGACCCAGTTTGGAGTCTCTGCTACAACAGCACAAACTAGATAGGAGGCAATGCATCATGAGGCGTGGCAAGGACAATGAGCACGGAGGGCCAATCCAGTTCGGAAGTGGGCAGGGAAATGTAGTTTCTTTGTTTTGTCTTAGTCACCTTCAACAAAAATAGCAACACCACACATCCTAGACTGCGTATGCAGAAGCAATACGCCAGGAAAGGAGGCAGTATTATTAACTCCGGTGCAGGATCTTAAGACGTTTATACCACTGACATACATGCAGTATTATTAACTCCGGTGCAGGATCTTAAGACGTTTATACCCCCATACGTGCAAATCCATTTACAGGAACATGCAGGTTCATTACAGACCTCCAAATGTTATGTATCAGATCCTTTCAAAACAGAATCCTATACCCATCTCCCCACCCCACCCTTGAAACAAACCCACACAGAAACATTGCCAGCACCCAAAAAACATTGCAAGCCATTAGGTGGAAAATCATCACTGTCGCTGGCGCTAATGTCCCTTCTAAGCGCTCTCGCCCCCTCAAGAGTCGTTCTGGGAGCACACAATGCCACAGCAATTTCACCGACAGGCAGGCAGGCAGGCTAAGCCGAGGGGCATTTTGGCTCTGCGGTGATCAAAGGGTGACGTGTTCCCTGACTCTCCGGGCCCCTGCTGCGGGTGCGGTGGCAAGTGATATCGGGGCTGGGTTAGAGCGGGCATGATGAATGGGTGGCACTGGCTGGGCACATCTGTGAATTTTGCACCCACACACGCCCCAGCCCCCCCCCATCTCCCCATCCCAACACCCCCCATCTGCTCGCTCGCTAACGTTCTTTCTCCATCTCTCTCTCTCTCTCTCTCTCTCTCGGTCTCGCTCTCTCAGCCAAATCTGTCAGACATTCCCTGCTGCAGTCTGGCCCGTCACCAAAACAGCCACTTATCACCCCTGCGCTGCTCGTGTGGAGCTCAAAACCCAGCAGAGTAAATAAATAAATTAATAAGCAAATTATTTTTGTCCCCGCCAGGCTGCCGTTGACATCTCCCACTCAGCCACTTTGCAGCATCTGCTGTTGTTGTTGTTGGTATTTGCTCACAAACATCCAAATCAAGAAGCCTCTCTCTGGTCATCGAGGCAAAAACAAAGAGGAGAATTTGAAAATTAAGAGGGTTGATTCGACCTGTATGACCTGTGCCTATGTATGCGACTCAGGCGGTTTGCTGGGGGGGAGGCTTCTACCCTTGACTCCTCAGGCAGAGGTAGTATCTGAGTGTTGTCTTCTGTGGAATGGAGGGCAATGGGAAAGGCAGCGGGTTGACCTGACAGACGGAACTAGCAGGACAACTGGGAAAGAACCACTGAGAAAGAAATCAGGGTAATTTCCTTCAACACTGTTTACAGGAAAGACAGTGCTTTCCCTACAGTTCCCCCACTTCAAATACTTTCCTTTCCCCTTTGTGTGTGTGTGGGGGGGGGGGGTCATTCGTCACACTCGTCATATCAGAGGAATGGCTGCTTTCCTGTCCACCTGCTAGCGTTGCAGTGATGCGCTTACATAACAAGAGGTCTGAGGGAAAGCAGAACCTTTCCATGAGGAAGTGGAAGAAAAAGAAAAACAGACTCCTCGAGCACTCACTTACTGGCAGAGGAGAACTCGTGGACACAGATAACATTGAGCTAGCTCACACTGGACCCTGAACCCAGGGTCATTGAAATCAGTAAGAGTACAAGTCCACAGTGGCCCCTTCCTTTCCACCTAAACCAGCAGCACTTGTATCTTTTAGGTTACAGTTCTCAGCTAATAAGCATTAGCACACTGTAAAAAAAAAGGACCACAAAAGACGACCTTACACCATAAAATGGAAATATACCATTTACATTTAGTCATTTAGCAGACGCTTTTATCCAAAGCGACTTACAAGGAAAATTGCATTTATACATCAGGAGCAGTTTAGGGGTTCAGTGTCTTGCTCAAGGACACTTACACACTTGGTAAGGAGGAGTAGGGAATCGAACTAGCAACCTTCCGATTACTAAACGACTCCTCTATCCCCTGTACCAAAGTACCACTGTCTACCCCATTTAGTGATGTGATGGTTCATGGGTGCAAACTGAGCTATTCCCAGCTGCCGTGCTTGGAGATAATAGGTACTGGGAGTGGCCACGCCATCTTACTTAGCTCAGTGGAACACCAAATCCTCCCCTTGACCTGTTTGTTTGTTTGTTTATTCCCTTAAACGATTTGGCAGGGTGAGATCAGGCGTGCGCCTGACCCCGTGTCTACTACTATGGAACCATCCCTATCCGTGCCCACATTTGGTAAGCTCCCGAAATTCTACCACTCATACACTGCTCACAACATATTTCATTTAATTCCAAATGCTTCTTGTAAGTAAACTATTACACCGGATCGCCTTCAAATGAACCTGGAGCTTCGTCTATCTGTACCCATACTTTTTAAATGACCCCCAAAAAACACACACAGTACTCCCCACAATCATTATTATCTCCTGTGGGCCTTACAATTCATCTTACTTTCAGACCGTATTCAAAAAGTATCCCAATTGAAGTAGTCCTAGATTTACGGCCGCTCGGGAGTAATGGTAGACCTCTAAGGGCTCCTGAATGGGGACGTCTCATCTGATTAGAGCCGAGGTGAGGTGAGGTGAGACGAGAGAGGGGAGGAGAGTTGAACAGCACAGCGAGAGCCTGAAGCTCACCCTGTGAAGCAAACCCCTGCTTCCTGTACCCTTCCTGGCGCAGGCTGTGTTTGTGTAGACTCAGGCCCTGTAGGCGGACCCCATGATCCAGGGTTGTGGGACTGCCTGGCCAGCGTGCCACTCTCCACTCTTTCCACAGCAGGGGGTACCAAGTGCTGGGTGCCCATCATCTGCCAGCAGCTCATTACGCATGACCAGCGGGACACACCAGTAGAGTCCCACCCAGTGGGGGGGGGGAAACCGAAATGTTTGTTCTGTTGCACAGCTGACAGGAATGTATGAGAGAGAGAGAGAGAGAGAGACACCCACACCCACACCCCCACACCCACACCCACACCCACACACACACACACACACACACACCCCCACACACACACACACACACACACACACACACACACACACTAATAATGAGAGAATGCTGAAATGGAGATAGCTGCGTCATTTCCTGGAGTTATTTTGGTTTCTTGTCGTCTCACTGTAATGGGTTTTCTTGTCAACGTTTGGGACACTCCAAGTTGTTCCCTTCGGAATGTCACGTAAACAACAGGCCACAGATTAAACTAGTTTTTCTTGTTTTCTTGCCAGACAAACAGACAGACAGGCAAGCTGAACATATGAGGCACGTTACAAACCAGCTGGCAAAAAGTGATCACATTACTGGTGAAAACTAAAAGCTGCCAACTCTTTCATTTTGTCAGATTTTGTCATAGATCAGCCATTTTTTTATATATATGATTAACAAGCTTTATGAGAGCTCCATCTGCGTACGGAGCTCATTTGTGTGATCACACGGTCATTCGGATATAAACTAGGCCATCCATCACATTACAGATACAGCCCAGTTGACAGAACATCCCAGTAACACGGAAACAAAGATGTTACTACAGAGACCAGACCACAGAGTTTCACCGCAGATGCTGAATTTCTTCAAGACCAAACATAAGAGTGCACGATTCTAATCAAATATACATTTAGTCAAATCCAGCGAATTGCTCCTCACAGTCCTCTAGCTGTCTTTTCAGAGTGGCGGTTAAGAAAAAAACTGTCTGCACACACTGGCCCCGCTCACACACTGGCCCCGCACACACACTGGCCCCGTACATGGGGGAAAAACAATTCCGGTCACTCAATGTGGTTCAGATGTATGCAAGGGAGGGGTGCATTTAGTATTTTTGAAAAAAAAACAACCTTTTGCCAGATTTGCGGACAGTACTGTTAACAAAAGACTTTGATACGTCAGATGGCCTGCCAACTGAGAAAGGATGAAAAGCCTGTACTGTGCTCTCTCTCTCTCTCTCTGGGGTGATGACCCACAAACCCCCTTTTTGTGCCTCAAAAAGTGGCAGAGATGTTTGTCACTATCTGGCACTGTCTGCCTGATAGAACTACAGCGGTGGCTAAAATAGAGGCAAAGACACCCACTGAATAATGCTCGGCTGAATGAATGTGCCCATCAAGAAGAAAATTGCCTCAGAGTACGGGCACTCTCAGCGATGATGGCCATACAGGTTGATTTGCTATTTGAAATGAAAGGTAGAGTGAGGTAATACTACACTCACAGCAAATGGATACAGAACACACACACCTCATTTCACTTCAAAATAAGGCACACACACACAGTATGTTAGAAGTAAAGTCCCTCAAAGGTCCTAATCAGGTAGCCATCTCCACTAAGACAAACTTCATTTATGGCAGAAATGATAGCAATCCAACAAGGGAAAGTTCTCTCCGTCTCTGGCAGCAGCAGAGGATGAGAAGAGAGGTTTGTGAGCGACCGGGGTTGGCTGCATGGCCTCGGCTCCTCGTACGCCCCGTGGAGGAATGTTTCACCATGAGTGAGTGAGTGAGTGTGTGCTTGTGTGTGTGTGTGTGTGTGTGTGTGTATGTTTCACCATGAGTGAGTGTGTGTGCTTGCTTGCTTCTATGTGTGTGTGTGTGTGTGTGTTTCACCATGAGTGAGTGTTTACATTGAGCGGAGAAGCCCTGAACACTGTGGGGAGCCTGAGGGTTGGTGTGTGTGTGTGTGTGTGTGCGCAGGAGTGTTTGGTAGGCCAGGGAAGTCTTGCAAAGTGAGTGTTGCCTTAGCACCTAAAACATAATCCCTTCATGCAAGCAGCTCAGCACATATCGTCAGCATCCACTGATTAAATGAGTGACCTTTGAACCCTTGGCCTTCGACAAAACCTGCCGGCGCTGATAGCCAAAGCAGAGTCCGGCTGACAACCAGCGGACGTAAAAAAGGCACAGGTGGACCAAGGTGATAAGCCTTACAACTGCTTATCTACACACACATAAACTGACATCCCACAGAACACAATGAGGCCTACGAACTCCAAAGCAAACTTTTACCTGAACTAAGAGGGAGATAACGGGTTTATTTAGCGTCACTTTATCCAATTGAACTATATCTGGCTCTGATGTAATGGATGTTTGCACCTCTCACCTATAAGAAAATAACTAATTTTCAACATCTGCTTCCAATGAACATGAAATGGACCTGAACTGAAACAAACGGATCGCTTTCAAAGAGCCTGTCAGATATAAGAGAAGAGACAGATTTATGGTCGACCAGAACAATAAAATAGTTAACCAGTGACTGGACTCTCACAGTGTTACCGTGGGAGGAGGTACAGTAAGCAGTGCGGAGCACGGAGCAGTGTGTTTTGGATGGAAAAACACTGCCAACTCAGTGACTCAGCGTCCTTAACTCTCATTGTCTGCCATAGCAGTACAATTTGCCAGACGTGTCACTCATCTCACCCTTACTCTCTCTCTCAAAAAAAATAATTTTCGATCATCTCACCGATGACAGTCTCTCCTCAACGGCAAAGGTCACCGTGACTTTGAAGAGGGCAGTCATCAGAGTTAATGACAGATGCAGAGCAGAAAAAAGGCTTCGCTCCACTCAACCCTCCGTCTCAACTCAGTGACGTTATTCAGGTCCTCTTGAGCGCCTGTCTCTGTGATGGCAGAAACTTCCTGTCGTAACTTTCGCTTCCCAAATAACAAAGTGACATGCCACGGAAAATAACCGCAATGGGTCCCCTCTTTGGGAATGACGAGCACTAATGTAAACATGTGTGCCCTGACAATACTACACTACAACAGGCCTGCTGAGCCATGTTAAAGTTGACAAGAGAGAATGAGAGCAAACAGGAGAGTCCCCTTAGATCCACTGTTGCCTCACCCCCTGTTAATCAGCAGCTTGGTCCCTGTTCCAAAGTTTCCTGTCGCCACGGCCAGGACCAAGGTTAGGCAACCGGGCCAACCAGCTCCGTCACTGGACTCAAAGGGTGGGGCAGGTCTCCTACTTGTCTTGGGTGAATAAAGCCCTGCTCACTTCCTCGAAGGGCCAACGGTGTGAAGAGCAGCCCCCTCTGCTTTTCAGGGTCAAAGACACACCAAAGAGGGCACACCAAAGAGGGCACGGTAGGCACTCTACCTAGTCACCTTAATGAGGTGAATGCAGAGCCCGGCTGGGGTGAGGACCGGCAAATGTTATTAAGGTGCAGGTACTTGTTTTACTTTGACGACAAATCGTGTTGACTTTGGGGTCATGCAGACGGAGTCTAGTTTGCCTGAACCCGGAGAACCCCGTATCCGCACTCCCTCGGGGGTCCAAAGTAAGTAAACTCGAAATCCGGTCGCGGTTGGTGTTCGTATGCACGCTATCCGCATACCTAATCGGATTGCCCCACGTGATCGCATCATTGGACCAGCCAGAACAACGGACACAACCAGCATTATTTAATAACTGAATGTGTTGCCATGGCGCAGTGAGTGTGGCAGCCAGTTATAACAGCTCTCCAGTTTTAAAAAAAATAATTCTTCCTATTACCTTGCTGCTTTTCCACGTGAATTTCCCTAACGGGATTAATACAAATGTATCTATCTATCTATTGTTAGGAAAGGGATGACATTAACAAGCCACACTTTAATCTATCACTGTTTAATCTATTTGCATTACACCATTTAAAAAAAAAAAAAACTGTTTTTAAAAGTGTCAGCAATAGCCTATATGAGCAAATCTATTTTATTATAGACGGAAGTTTCAAAACTGTCTGTAATAAAGATGAATGTTACGTTAGCTTTAGTCCTGTCAGACAACGATAGCGATAGCTACTAGCTAGCGTTAACGTTACTTCAGATGTAGCCTACAGTACGTGAAGGACAAAGCCCTCAACAATAGCCTACATTTGTTGTTAGTAAAAAAAACATGAAATTGGAAGCAATTGTAAACCATGAAACATCCAGGATCCACAGCACTTGCATTGTGGTCTCTCGTGCTCGAGCTCAGCATCTCCATAAAGCACAGGCATTTAAACAACTCAGACATGTCATGTTGCACATTGCTTTGTTGCACTGTTCTAAACTCTTTATTATCAATAACAAATATAATTATTTTTCGCTTAACCTACAGTCTGCTCTTACCACTGATTTTATAAACCACCATAATGTGTTACCAGTGTTTCCCCTAGGTTTACAGCTTTGGGGGGGGGGGCTGCGGCACGGTGCGCGGCGCGGCGTGGCCACCGACACAAACGCTTAAAGGAATCATGGTGTTCATGTGTTTCTTTTAATGACAGCAGTCAATATAACAACTAAACATCGGAACATGTCTTTTTATGACAATTATCCACAAAGTGTGCAGCTTTTGTCGCTGCAGTGGTGTATCTTTCTGGGCTTCTGGAAGAACATTTTTTGAGATATCTGCGGCCTAAAATTCCTGATTTCGCAGGAGCTTTTCCAAAAAGTTGCGATGAAAGTTTTTATTTTTAGGTTTTTGTTGCAATAAAATTGGCGAAACAAGTGAAAGTTGCGATAAAAAGTTGTGAATTGTCCTCTTTGTAATTATAATTGAGTTATTTGTTGAAAAATAATTGATTAATAAACAAACATTAATTCATCAAGAACAAAACGATTGAGAAATGGTCCTCTTAATAACCTCACCAATATGCCAAACAAAAGATTACCAGGACTACAAAAATGTAGCAAAATAGGCTTTACTTATCCACAACGAAGTGCACATGTTGGCATTATAAAAGGATCAGTACGACTGAATAAAATGTTATGAATGTCTCAGCCTTCATATGACGAAAAAAAAAACAGCCTGTGTCACTATGATCTGTCTCGTCATCTGACATCCTGCCTGTGTTTCTGCCGTTCTCATTGCTTATCAATCTGTTTTGCTATCCTTGTTTATTTATTTTATCCGTATAGGTGTTGATGTTCAATTTCATATATTAATTTAAAGTCGTCCAATTTCAAGTCATCCATTGTTCAACACTAGCTGCTACCTTGTCTTCAAACAGAAAGTAACGTTAAATCTCCATGGCAACAGCTCTTGAGGGTTTGGCAAATAATCGGATTTATTGCTTCCTTCATTATTCACAGCAAAATAAATAATTTTCGTTACATTTCATAGATTTATTACCAGACTCTATGTAACAAGGGCCACGCACAACTCGCGGAAAATGATAAAAAATGGAAGCCAGATCTATTTCTGAATTTTCGGTGCGGACATTCTGTACGTACGTTCTGTTTCCACGTCTGTTGTAGCCACTCTCATTGGGCCTCATTGTCGACCCTACCTAGGAAAAGATCTCTGCCGGATTCATGAACGCCTGGATATTAGTTTTTTAAAGCTTAAAAGTGTCCGTAGCTGTGCACTGATTCTTAAGCCCAATTCTGTCAGCTGGTGGGAGCGTGCTCACCTGTGTGTGCGCGCACGTGTCTGTGTGTGTGTGCGCATCGCGGCGGAACTCTGCCATGCATGATACAGAGAATTGTAAACGCGCGACCATGTAGAGACAGAAATGACATGCCGTCGTGTAAATAAGATAAATAACATAAGGCTTTTTATTTTGTTTAATAAAAGAACAAGCTATAGACCTGTTCTATAGGAAAGGTAACCTTAAATTACTTCCGTTGTGATCTGGCGCTTTATAGAAAATAAAATTGAACAAAATTAACTTGACCTTCCAGGGGGGGCGGGGGTGCCGGGGCGCCCCCCTAATATAACGGTAGGGGAAACACTGGTTACTGTGCAGATTAAATGTAGGCTATGCGGCTAAGCTAAACGTTGCTAGTTGGAGCTCAACTACTGTCATATGTTACTTTATTAGCATGCTCCTGTCTTCTCCGTTTTCTTCAGTTGTCTGTAGCACCTTAAGGCGCCACCAACAGGCGTGGGGGATGTACTACAGCTGAGTCAATCGGATTCGCTGGGTTCATGTGCACGCGATTTAAAAAGTTGATGTGTGAAAAATGAACCCGGGTTCAGGCAAACTAGGCTTCGTCTGCATAGGGGCCTAGTCAAAGCCACTCTTTTCCTGCTATGAGCCTGCAGAAAAGTAAGAACAGTTGCTGCGTTTACCAGCAACGGTTCTACTCAGTGGGGGGTGGGGGGGAGGTATGTGTTATGATCACACAATTGTTCTTCTAGGAAATAACAACTGGATCTTGATAATAAACCCAATAGCCAGGAGTTTGTGTAAATGAGGCCAAGAGTGGAATGAGCTTCACCTAACATAAACAGAGTGTCTAGTTTCATTAGCACGCTGTCTGCAAAGGTTATTTTTGTTAAACACCCCAGTCCGTGACACCAGTCCACCCTTTGTCGACATTGGGGAGGCCGAAGATACACTTTAAATGCCAAGGTTTGAAGGAGAAAGGACTAATTCTTGGCAGCACGTGCATATTTGAAAGAACTTGTGGAGATCAGGTTCATTGGTAAGGAGTATGGTATGACTCACGGTTTGGGTGTCGGTTCTTGACTTGCTTAAATGTGCCACAGGGATTAGGTGAAACGAAGACCGATTCAGATCTAATCATTTGCCAAACAGCGTGGCAGGAAGCAGGAGAGCCATCAAACCACATAGTTTACATTCCAATGAAAACAAATGAGACAGCCGAAGTCTTGCTACTGTTTATGGTGTTCAGCGAGAGGAGCTGGAGAAGGCTGCTGGGAAAATAAACTGGCAACAGACATAAGCACTGTCCTTCTGTTTTCAGAACAGACACGAGCACCGTCCTTCTGTATTCAGAACAGACATAAGCACTGTCCTTCTGTTTTCAGAACAGACATGAGCACCGTCCTTCGGTTTTCAGAACATCTTACTTTGCTGGAGTGCCTGATGACATTTGTTTACCATTCAGTGCTATTGTCAACACATCTTACCGTATGTCTGTGACCTGAAATGGACTGGCTCATGGAATGATATTAAAAACTAGTCACCGCCACGTCCCCCATAGGTAACTTTACAGCTCGTGGGTGCTTGACATGGGACAAAGCATGACATTGTTGGGTACGGTCGGTCGTCTACTTTTTCAAATTATGAGGGTAATGATTTTCATAGTACAGTGATTTGAACACAAATAACCTTCAAGATCTCACCGGTTCTGAACACTTGCCATATTCCATTTCCAGTCGGGCCTTGTTCACAGTTACCCTGGTAGGCCCCTGGGGCAGCTGTACAGTGCAGAGCTATTAAAGTTCAACTGTACAGTGCAGAGCTATTAAAGTTCCATAGAGCTGTTAATCTCCACGTAATGGCACCTCATCACACACCAGGTAATAAATATCTAATTGTTCTGCACTAAATGAGCAAAAAAAAGCTGCCTGAAAATAAATGGTTTCGGCACTACTTTTACAAGCCTAAATAATTTAAAAAAAAGCAAGCGCAGCCTGAGCGGATTGACGCACCCAATGGAGCTGAATGGGTACTGATGAACCGGAGGAGTGGATAGGACAAGTATGACGTATGGCTCGCAACAGCACTTTACAGGAGGGACTGCCTCCACGGCCATTACATTTGGGGATGTCTTCCCAGACTAGGCTTGAACTGACTTTCAATCATGAACGCCAGGTTCATTTAGTCCGGAGCGAAGCTTTAAACTCTGACAGGGGCATTTACTCAGGTGAACAGAACAGACCAACAAGACAGTCCACAGATGTCTTAGAAGAGGTTGCCGCACTGTCTGAGATCAATTATTCAGAGCAATCAGATTGTGTGGCCACAAATAACCGTGTGATAAAACACCCAAGAATAAACCACCATAAAATATTACAATGTTGTTTCCTGTTCCATGCAGTCGGCACCTGACTCAGTGATCCGCAGCGAGTAGGGAAAGGATGAAGTATAAATCCAGAAAGCAGAGACCATGTGCCGTGACCAGATGGCCAACTCTCATATAACTGACAACAACAAGAAGGGAAATACTTCCCACGCAGAGATATTGTGACCTTTCAACACGTTTTAATGATGTGCCATTTGAACCAATAATGTCAACATGAGGTTCTTCTCTCCTCACCTGTACTACACTATGCCGTGGGTTCAAATGCTGTAGATATATGGAATAATGTCAGTGTGCAGACTCAACCCCTTCCTCTTCACCATATTGTAAGCCATACCTGCACCTTTACTTCAGCTCATGCTGCATAAGCACACTTTCTTGCCCCAACTGCCATGTAAAGCTCCGGTGATGCTCACACACACACACACACAACTCAATTCCACTTTCTACTCATTGAGTAGAGAAGTTCTACGGCAGGATTCAACAGTTTGGAACACTTTACCCGTCTCTCACCTGTTCAGAGAAACATGTGGGTGTCTGTTGTAACAACGGGGCAGGTATGATTCCCGGGTGAGAGGAAGGGAGCAGCACAGAAGGGAGTTTGGGTTGGGTTGGGTGAGGTGTGTGTGGGTGAGGTGTGTGTGGGTGAGGTGTGTGTGTGTGTGTGTGAGTGTGAGTGTGTGTGTGGTGGTGGTGGTGGTGTGTGGGGGGCTCATTACTTTTTTTTGGTCTCAAATTGATTTGCGATAAGAAATGAGGCCTTGGACAAGGCATCTCCAATGAGAAAATCTCAGGTTATCACATTACCTTCCGGCGAAAGCATGCCGGGCCCCCTCAGTCAGAATCATTGCAGTGACTCATTTGTCTAGCTGTGGTGAAACGGGAGCAGATTGGGTCAAGGCTCCGTGACACAACAGGGACGGCACGCTGATTGCTGCCTTTTGTCACCCTGAAAGGACAGCGTCCCAATCAACAGTGACATGTTTTTGACACACAGTGGTATTAATATGGCACATGTCACTGCCAGACTGGTAGGCTATTAGTAAGAGGAACGAGCTCTGATTTAAAGCTTACGAACAGGCCATAATAGGCACTTGCTTTGACTGACTACAAACCACTTGCAAGACTAATTGGTCATTAAAACAATTAAATTCATTTTTAATTAACCATCAGTCTTGACTCCTGTCTCTTTGAGAGGGGAGACATGTAGTAACATTTACTAAACACATTTGGAAAGCATGGCTTCATTTTAAAGTACGCAAGCATGTGACATACATTAGAAGTTGTTGTTTGATGGTAGCAGGTAGGCTACTGCAGTCTATAAATCTACGCTTGTCCTAAAACATGGGATGAAGCGTATGACTGATGCATTACGATTGGTCTTTGCGAAAGGCTTTCGAAAAATTTTAACTGATGATTGCTAATTAAAGGAGAGATGAGGTGCACCATTTAGACAATAAAAATCAGTAGAGCGAGGGTTAACGAGGTTGGCTAATACCGATAATGACTCCACAGATGGTCCACGCTACACGTCTTTTGGAAACATCTGAAAAACCGTGACAGTCTGGCCGTTGAACTAAAAATAGCCAACATCTACGCATTCCCGACTTCGTTTCAACAAGTATCCCGATTGACACCATATGGGTAAGCTATCTATGGGGGCCCTGAAACATAACATAGCCTTAGTTTAGATTTTTAGAGAGGATAGTAAGTCTATTGCATGATCTTACAAGCCTTCTGCTTTAAGTTTCAATGGAACACCACTGAGTCGACAAACATTTTGTCCTAATACACATGGGTGTTTTCAGCTCCGACAGGAATCGTTTAGTCAAACAACGCCCTTAAAGCACTAGGGCTCTTCGTCTCTCGGTAAAGAGAAAATATAGACTACTCGTATATAAAAACACAAACGAACTTACCACAAAATAGCTTGACCTGTGTCGCCGAACGCAAAGTTTCAATCGCTTCTCAAACGCAATCTTTGGAACCTTTAGCAGAGGTACAACGCCCTATGTTACCGCAGCAGAGCCGCTTAGCAGCATAAAGTAACACTTGGAGACTTGTTGCCTCCAGTGGAGTGCAGACCCGATACTGTTGCGATTAAAATGAGTCAGACTGAAGTATCCAGCTTTTACCGATATAAGATGAATATGAAATGAACACAGTGATGGCTTAGTGAGTACGTTTAAATGAATCCTAGCTTTACTAAATGACACATTGTTAACAAGTAGCGTCTCATGCCAAGTTGCGGATTAGAAATAACTACTTCTGGTCACGAGCCACCACCTACTTTTTCCCACACCGAGGAAAAAGTAGGCTACCATTCCTCTGTCTCTACGTCTGTAAAACAAGATTCAAATCGGTACCAGCCAAAGAGATTACCCTTACCTGGTTTCTGATTCCTTCAATTTTACTCTTTCTGACTCTTCCGTCTTCCTAGCCCTCCTTGTCAGCTTCACTGCAGTGAATTACACGGTGTATGCTATATTGCTAAGGAACGACGGTCGGCTGGCAAACACAGATCCTCCCACTGATAGGAAGGAAGGCAGCGATAGTGGCGCCCAATCTCTTGGTTAGGGAGGAGGTGCAGCCGTTGGGATGCTTGGGATCCCTCCCTTTCCACTGTTAATAATCATGACATCATCCCCAACAGCTCTGGTCGGTTAGACGGGTAGGCAGGCAGACCTATGTGCCTGTATTTTTGGGAGGGAGGGGGGGAGAGAGAGAGAGAATAACGTAATGTAGAATGCTGAGTGGAATAAATCGGACGGAAAATTGAGTTCACTTGCGATTCGAAAGGGTGTCTCTATGAACTCTCCCCAAAAAGGCTTCCAGGTTTTGTAGTTGAATACACAACTAATGCACCAGTGTGCAAACCAATGAGCAAATTCTTTAAGCCCTTTTGTACAAACAACTAATCTCCCTTTGACCTGATTTCTGAGTGTTTTCTCCTTGTAAATTACCATTTCTTTGATAGCCCCACATTTATATGGGTCTGCTCAGAACAGTAGCTGATATATGTGCTACTGAATGCCACATGAAATCATAGGCTATGTACATTTTTTCCCAAAACACACTGAAATCTAACATTTTTGTGTTTTAAATCACTTCTGGGTCACATACAAGTATAAGTATGTAGAAGTCATAATTTCCACAGGAGCTTCGAATGACAGCCAGTAAAGCTGGTAAGGGGTTGCTTCATGTCAGAGATCAACCTGTTTGTCCTCCTCCTACTCAGGCAATGTGTGATTTCAAATTAACAGCACATCTATTTCACTCAATTTTGACTAAGTACAGCTTCATGTGTGGATGACAGAAAGAGGAGGCCTGTTTTATAAAGCAAAAGGTTTTATTTTTGCCCAAATTTACACTGTACAGCAATACATCACAACGGACAGAGGTCATTTGAGAAATAAAGCCATGTTACAGCACAAAATGAATCTGCTATGGGGGTGGTAGGCTACAGTGTGCGCATACGCACCATGCACCGAACTCATAGAACAGAGAGCATTCTCCAAAGTCTCTCTCCGTGATCTCCTGTTGTTCATGAGTAGTAGATGTATTTTCTGTGCTCTGCATGATGGAGAGAGACACACCTCCTCTCTCACCGAACGCGTTTCGAAGCTTTCCACACAGTAAGGGAGCCTTGCGTCAGCTCTTCAGCAAAGCCGACTCATCTGCTTGTGTTATGGAGTTCAAGTCTTCTACTGTGAAACTACATCTAAAAACACCTACCAGCTACACAGGGAAAATCTACAGCGGCGGCGAGATGGCGAAGATGCCCGGGCAAAAGTGCGGCCGCGAAGCTCAGATGAACACTTAAAAGGAGAACACACCATTGCGTTTGTTTGTTCAGTTGTTGACTACATTCTACATGGCTATTTAGGAGAGGTAGGGAACCACGGTTCATCCAAGAGTAGGCAAAAATATTAGCAGCATGACCTTCTGGCTTTCAGAAGATTTGCTGATGGTTGGGTGTATTTACTTCCAATCATTTATTGATTGTCAGTCAGTAAGCCAAACTGATCCTCTAATTATGGTATTTATGGGAGATGGCAATTCCCTGATAATAATACTTTCTTAATCCATACCAATCATTTGCTCATTTTGGATGATTTCACACAAGAAATGTGGGCACAATACTTGGGGGGGTAAGGTTGGTAAAACATTCACATAGATACCTAGATGGCAGGTATCTCTGGAAATGATCCGTGCCAAATCGGGCCAGATCCACGCCAGGGTCACCTAGCTATCAAGCATGGACATGACTGCAGAATGAATATATCTTGCTACGTACACAGATGAACCAGAAATAAAGTGCTTCCATTTAAAAAAAAAAAAAAAAAGCTCTCTTCCTCATGAACAGTCATAAGGGATTAATTTTGAGTCCATTTACATTACCACTTCTCCCCCTACTGCTCATCAACTGGTCAGCTCCCACATGAGACACCTGTAAGACACTCCCCGGCACCCGTGTCGGAGGGTGCACCCATCCCATCCATATACAATATTGTACTGCCATATGAGAGTGAACCAAGTCCTGATAATCTTTCTGATTAGATCCATTTAGATGAAAGGTAGCCACAGATTCTCTGTTTTTACAGATTAAAAAAAGAGCCTGTCAAGTCACCTAGAGCTGGAGCAATGTATAACCAGAAGATGAAAAAGAAGAGAGAGGGGGGGGGGGCTGGTGATGTTTTCCACCAGCTGATATGTCATGGATGGCGTAGGTGGAGCTGGGGCAAGTGGGCAGGAACGAGAAGGAGGCAGAAAAGGCCCTCTTGCACCTGAAGCGCCCTTATGGATATGGGAGTTAACGTCCACACCTTTTTTAAATTTTTGTTTTAATTTTTAGGTAGGGCAGGGTGGGAGGGTGGCGGGCTGTGACTCTCCCCTCCCCTCCCCTCCCCGCCCCGCCCCCGCCCCCGCCCCGGTCCTGGCGGTCTTGTCCTCTGCGGCCAGCGTCTCGGCAGCCCTGTCATGTCTCTGTCTCGGCTCCGGCTAACGGGATGACAAACACTGTGATGTCATCCCCTGAGCCCAGTCTCTCGTTGGGCAGACGCCACCCCCTCTCCTTCAGGATGCCACGCGAGCGCATCAGGAGATCCTGGGCGGCCATCGTGTACCTGAGGCGGGGAGGAAAAGCAAATCAATATTTACACAGAAGCAGAATCTTGTTTAAATGCAAATATGACGGTGGTTTGGTCAGGCAATATTGTTTGAGGGGAAAATCTCTGTCAGCACTTAAAGATGTGTTGTGTCGAGTTCTGCTGATGCTGTTCAAATGTTTTGTGTATCACTGTATGTAAATATTTTATGGACCACTGTGTGTGTGTGTGTGTGTGTGTGTGTGTGTGTGTGTGTGTGTGTGTGTGTGTGTGTGTGTTCACTGACATCTACTGGTTTTCTACATGAAATACATCACATTTGTTATTGGCTGCGTGCATTTCCACTTAAATATGATCGCACAGCGGAGAACAAATTACTGCAAACAACTTTAAATCCTCTTTGTAATCCTGCAGATTTGCACGTTAATATATTAAAAGATTTACAAAGATATAGTTCACACAAAAATGAAAATTCTGTCATTATCCACACATTCTCATGCCAACTTAAACTCATGTCCGTTTTTCCTATTGGAGCAAAATAAGACTTAGAGAACTAAGCGTCTTATTTTAGGGCATAGGTCTATTTTTGTACACTATGTCTGTGAACAATGGCCCGCTCCTTTAAGCCATTGACATTTTGTTGGATAACTCGTTTTGAGATGCACTGACAAGCACACCTTTCATTGCTGACAAGTGACAAATGATGTTCAGCAGATAATGATAGAAATGTCATTTTGGGTGGCCCTGTCCCTTTAAGAAAGAGCGTTAAGCAAAGGAGGTGTGCACCTCATGGGATCACTGGGATCGCAGCATGAGAGGAAAGCTGTCACCGCATCTGCAGCGTCCCGATCGGTGGTGACATCCCACAAGCCATCTGTGCCCATGACCAGCACATCATCAGGGCCATGCTTGTTCTCCGCCAGATTGTACATCAACACCTGAACATGAAGGAGCGGAGGTGGACAACTTTTAGAACTGCAATTAGAACACATTAGAACTAGAATCAGCTCTGCAAACAACTGTTCTATATGCTTTAGAATTCTCAAGCTTTCAACAGACTAACTAGAGTCAGCTCCGCACATGACAACTCTGTAGTTCTGAATTCTAAGGCTTTGACTGGTCTCCAATTAAAACTAGAATCGGATCTGCGCATAACTGCTCCATGCTTTTGAATTCTAAAGAGATAATCTAGCCCTGTGATGTTCCTGAATGTGAAATTCTCAGCTGTAGCGTAGCGTGCTAGCTGGTGATTCATGGCGTACAGTGCTCCAGGGCACAACCACCTCTCACTAACGTTCACCCCCATGGTTTGAGTCATACAGTCTATTCTGGGAAACACATATGTGTTCACTGGGAGGGAAACAAATCAGAATAAAAAAATGTTTTGTTCAGATATTAAGATGTGTTTCTGTTTTAGATTGATATCTGATTTGTATCAGATATGTGTTTCTGTTTTAAGTTGATCTGCCCGCCAATCATCACTAGTCTACTCTGACACCAAATACACCACAAAACAGTAAACCTTGTCCACTAGCCCCTTAGGCTCGACCTAAGGTCGCTGGATGCATGGTGCAATTTAGTCAAGAAAAGCCTAGGAAGTCAAGGAAACCCTAAAGATGTGAAACCTGGGTTTACACACTGATCCTAAGGCATCATAACATACTGATCATAAGGCATCATAACACACTGATCATAAGGCATCATAACATACAAACTGGGTGAAGGATAACACGCTCATAATAGAGGACTGCTAGGACTTATGTCTATGCTAGTTTTAAGGAATGCAGTGATTATTTTGGGGTTAGGGTTAGTGGCCAACCCTAAGTGGCCATAGTGCCAACACCTACCTGACTCATAGACAGATACCTGGGCATGAAAACATTATTTGCATGAATGACACACTTGAGACTTTCACAGTGTTACGCAAGCCTCGTAGTTATGTAACATGCCTGTGATTTAGGTCAATTACTGCGAGTTGGTGTAATGATTTACACCTGACAGTAGACTTTCTCTGAGATGTCTCTGGGAGATGTTAGTGATCTGATCGTTTTTGCCAATAAAGAAAAAAAACCTTTATAGATGCAAAAAAACTTGTTTGCTACAGGAAAAAACAATGGGACTGATTCAATCAGATCAAAAACAAAAAAACAACACAAACTGGCAAAGCTTCACAGAAATGCAAACACTCTTCTGTTTCAGATGAGCTTGTACAGACATCAAACACATGACAAACATTCATGGGCACTTAGACTTGAAAGAATTTGTAGTCCTCTGGGATATTGAGTTATAAAGCATTAGGTTTGCCTTGAGGATGTCACATCTGGTTGGTCTCCACACAATGGCTGCCACATGTTGTGCGTGTCTCACCTCAGGACAGCAGGACAGGAAGGGTTTGATGTGGATGTTGGAGTTGTACACTTTCAGGTCGTGATCCCCGAGCCCTCGTGTCACTCCTATAGTGGCCATGACTCTCGCCTGCAGGAGATATGCGTTGACATGAGACGTGAGACATGAGACATGAGACATGAGCATACAGTGAATGTGAGTTCATGCACAGTACACAACTAACTCATACATTTACATTAATACAAACAAATACACACACTCATACACACACACACTCATACACACACACACACATACACACACACACTTCTACACACACACACTCATACACACACATACTCATACACACACACACACTCATACACACACATACACACACACACACACATTTTTACTTTAATACACACACCATGAGCGCACACACTTTTACATTAATACACACATGTACAGACACACACACACACACACACACATACATTTTTACTTTAATACACACACCATGAGCGCACAAACACACACTTTTACATTAATACACACATGTACAGACACCATTCACACACACACACACACACACACACACATACACACACACACACACACACACACACACACACACACACACAGGGCTACTGGCTCTGGGTTAATGCTAGGTAGGGTGGAGGGAGCAGGCCAGTAGGGTGTTGTGGGTGTGCTGTGTGATTCTAGGAAAATCCACTTAAGGGAGATTACAGGCTCGGGAGCATAACTCCAACGTAGTAATGAGGCTTTCCAGAGCATCTCCACTCCACTCACTACACTACCAGCCGGGGGAGAGAGAGAGAGCGAGAGAGAAAGAGGAAGGGGAAGAGAGAGAAAGAGGAAGGGGAAGAGAGAGATGGAGGAAGGGGAAGAGAGAGAAAGAGGGCAGGGGTCCCCAACAGCAAGTCTGCACTGCTTATCAGGGAAACAGGAATAATATTGGCATGAGCCTCTCATAATTTTAAAGGAGTTAAGCGAGGGCCTCTTACAGTGGACAAACTCCCCGCTGAGAATGAACAAGAGGGAGAACATAATAACCTTCCTTCATTCAAAGGCCCTGGGGAGGGAAGGAGACTACTTCTCTTTACTTACTCCATTGCTCAATACCACCGCATGTAAGACGCATGTAATAGGCCGAGCTGTGCCCAGGGGGTTTTAGGCATGGTGAATGTTATGCTACAAAAGCCAGGTCATGGGTTTATGTGCAAGGGAGATATGAACTGTTTGACTGTAATTCACTGTATAGTAAGTTACACTAAATCTAAAGTGCTGGAGAGGACCAATGAGCCTGCCTTTGGTATGTGTTTCTTGAGGGGGGAGTAAGGGGTGATCATTTGTTGTGGTATGGCTGAGTTTACCAGTCAGTGATTCAAAACAAATACATAAACACTATGTTACGGTACCTTTTTCCCTTCACCATAGATCAGTGGGAATTTTAGATCCTCTTCCACAATGGTCTTGTAAGCCCTACATGGAAAAATAAAAAAGAGAAATGTGGGAGAAAAAAAACCACTTACTCGAGAAACCTTAAAAGTTTTTCTGGCAGGCAAGAACTTCAAGATTTCAGGACACACTATTTTTAGAGTACAATACAAAACAAAAACAAGCAGCAGATGTGAACAGAAATATACACACACACACACACACACACACACACACACACACACACACACACACACACACACACACACACACACCACTAGAGTAACCAGAATTGTGGGTGTTTACCAGCCGGTCATTGTGTGGTCCCTGAAAAGCATCTTCTTGCCCAGCTCTTTGTGCTGGATCCGCCGAGGGAACTCGATGTGTGTGAATTCATTTCCCAGAAGCTCCGGCTTCAGGAAGCCCTGGAGGGACAAACAGAGCCGATGTGGTGAAAGCCAGAGCACACAGCCAAAATTATCCATTTATAATTAGCCCAAAGAATGTAATCCAATGCTGTACAGTTATTATGAATAACACACAGTAAGTAAGGATACGCCTGGAACACTAGGATAACGGCTGAATGAGTTTGGCTTGTGCCTGTGAAATGCCATTACATAAACAGAACTCTCCTGATTCGGGTCACTGGTCCTAACCTTTTCAAAAGAGACAAGACGTAAGTTCATAAGAGCACCTTTCCATTTTCATTGGAACGGTGCATATTTGTAACTTACATGTAGTAACTGATGACCATTCCTGCGTGAAAATGGATTGCATACCAGAGTTCTCTGACACTGCATTTCATGCAGTAATAGCAACATTCTTTCAGGCAGGAATTTATGCAATAAAGTCAAAAGGGGGAATTGATAAGGAAAAATAATCCTGGCCAGCATTCTGGCTCACAGTGTGGGTGGTCTGATAGCTTTCTTTACAGGTTCTCAATACGCTGGGTGTTACAGTATGATTAACTTTCTTTCTGTGTGTGTGTGTGTGTGTGTGTGTGTGTCAGCGTCTCTCCCTAGCACTCCTCTCCCTATTTCATACAGAACACATTCTCATCAATAATGCATGGCAAAACACATAGCTGAGATTCTGGAATATGCCTGTATGCGAAAGAGAATGTCAGCAATGGCATTCTATGGAATTCTACAGCACAACTTGGCATTCCATAGTACTGTTACCACGGTTGCCATAAGAAAGAGCTACTGACCAGGTACTGCAGGCGTTGTCTCTCCGACTCTGGAGTAAACTCATTGGACATGGGAATGACCTCGTTATTACGGATAATTATGGCCCTGTGAAGAATATACAATGTGAAAAACACACCATGCTTACGCTGCAGGGTGGAAATAAGTTACAGTGAAGGGAAAGTGCATGGTGTGGCTCAAGACCATTATATTACAGCATGTCTGGCACCATCATCGCAAAGGGTAATTGTTTAGTCTAGCCTGTGGCATTAGCTGCTAAAAAATCAAAGTAGCATGACCAAACAGAGATGATGCAATTGGCTTGGAATGGAGTACACATTATCTGGCTGTTGTTACACAGTTCTGCTAGCAGGGGGTGCTGTTCACAGCAAGGACAACTGCAGAGACTCGCTATGACTGCAGAACAGGACAAGTTGAGGAAG
Organism: Clupea harengus; assembly: GCF_900700415.2. Lineage (NCBI taxonomy): Eukaryota > Metazoa > Chordata > Actinopteri > Clupeiformes > Clupeidae > Clupea > Clupea harengus. Next base: position 11,380,638 of record NC_045156.1, on the reverse strand, counting down.
CTATTCTACTGGGAATGCAGGATTTCACAAGTTAGACTAAATGATAGATGCGCATTCAATTGGGATTAAGTATTCAGACATCTCTATTTTGTATTGTTAGATTACATTAATCTCTGCCAAATATGTTTGGATGTGCAAACCATCTCATGCTTTTTTTTTTCAAATGTAGGTATTAACCAACACAGATTGTATGTGGATTACAAAGGGGGTGATGGGGGTGAAACTGGTGACTATGATGGAGTGAGGGTGGACTCCAGAGGTCTTTGACAGAGGCACCGGTCTGTATGTGGTTAGACTATGGCTGGACTGCTTCTCTTCTCTTCTCTTCTGTTTTCTTTTCTTTTCTTCCCTTTTCTCCTCTTCTCTTATCTTTTCTTTTCTTTTTTTCTCTTTTCTCCTCTTCTCTTCTTTTCTCTTCTCTTGTCTTCTCTATCTCTCCTACAATGCCCTGCTTCTGACTATAGTAGTATGTTTTATTAACTTGTTTTCTGTTTTGCCTTGTGGACCACTGCACCACACTGTCCCAGTCTGAATAATGCCTGTGTTCAATGCCTGTCACCCAAATGTATTCATTAAATCCCACTCCAATAGTCTATGCCCTTTCTTCTCAGCATGTTTCTCTCGCTCTCCCCTGCCCTTTAGAGATGCAATGAAATGGTGCAAGAGGCTGCAGCCGCATCATGGCCATGAAGCCCTTCGCCCAAACCGGAACATCTGCTCATATCACCCTGGTGATTGCTCTGCTTCTCACATCTGGTGCCAGTATGTGTTATTAGATGGACTCTAGCAGGGGTGTTGTGTGTGTCTCACATAAGTGTGTGTACAGAATCGATGTACACACACTTTATACAGATATACACATACGGTTTGGGCAGCTCTGGGCAAATGACATCATCCCATTTTGTCATTTATTTTGAAGCATAAGGGAGGAAATACAACCCCAATAACACAACAGCGGATATAAAAAAAATGCTCACTGCTAATGGTTCTGAATTTTGTAATCAAACGGAATTGAGATTAAACGAAGTGAAAATGAAACCAGATGCTAACCAGAAGGAAATGGTTTTCACTTGACTTGAGTGCAGGTAATTGTGTTGAACTTGGATCTGCAGGGGCAGTGCAATGAATGACATAGCTAAATAAATTCCCGGTTCATTGTGTCCTGGCGGATTTGACCCTGAACACGTACCTGCTGTCGCCAGCGTTTGCCACGTAGAGTTTCCCCATCAGGTGGAGGGCAGCCAAGGCACAGCATCCTCCTGATATGCTGTACGAGGCCTTCTCTTTCTCTATCAGGTCGTCCTGCATGAATGGAGACGCAAGCCACAGTGAATGGAAAGCTGCTCCTTATGGTACTCCAATAGTGTGAACAGTGGATGGCTTTTGGGGGTTAGTGTGGAATAATGTTTGTTTGTATTGTTTGTTTGTTTTGGTTTATTAATGGACTTTTAGTTTGTTTGTTTGATGTTTGTTTTGGTTTATTAATGGACGTTCAGTTTGTTTGTTTTATGTTATGAAGTAGAAGCAGTTGGAATCAAAATCCAAAAACATATATACTGTATCTCTGTATTCAGTGAGCACATGTGAGCATTTCCCAACCTTTGAAAGATCCATATTTACATGCAAGCCTTATATTGCAGTGAGGAGACATTTTTAATGAGAAGCTGAGTTGGATAGAAACACTTCCCCTGAGAGTGGCTTTGAAATGACCCTGTTTCCTACCACTATGACACTGCTCAGCATCTTAAGTAAAATCAACATCTCTCCATATAATTATTACTTGATTAATTCGCAAGTACACGGTCTACAATGTCTGTTGCCAGTGGAGTTATGAGGAGTCATCATTCGTGAGACTTGCCATCTGCTGCAATGCGTAGAACAAAAAAAAAGAATGTGCTGAGACAGAATATGTTGCAGAAGTGGAGAAATATGCTGCCAATGTCAGGGTGAGGATAGTTCACAGAGTCGAGGTTATTATCTCTCACTCTGCGCACGGCGGCCAAAGGAGTGAATCATTAATGTCTGCGGGCCTGCTTCATCGCACATGGTCAGACAATTAACCTTTTCCATCTTCCTCTCCCAATTAACTTTAAACTGTCAATTTCGACTGCCATTTACAGAAACACTAACATATTTCAAGAGACAATTTTCAGCCTCGGTTGTCACTAAACCACTGAATTTAAGCTGTTGGCGGGCAGTCTTACGCTCACCAGCAATTTGCGAATGTTCTTTGTCGATCGGATGGAAAGACAGAGATAAGTACAATGGATAGATGAATATGGAATGAATCACAGACTAGCTTCCTTTGGGGTTTCATCGCTACGATTCTGTATGGGTGATTTTTAAGGCTATGTATGCAGTTAGAGAGTCAATATAGAACTGGGATCTTGTGTAATATTTAAATTGAAATGGAGCACAGGCCATTCATTGAAAGGCTGACCCAGTTGTGGAGTGAGTTGGAGTAGTCTCACAGGGACAGACGTTCATCGCTTTTAGGTCTGAAGAGAAGCCTTTAGGATTTGGCTTAAATGTGACTGAAAAAAGATGGTACATTTAACTGTGTTGGACTTTTCTAAATCAATCCAAAGTCTTGTGAGAGTGAAGCTCCAGAGTAGTGGTTCAAGCATGAGAGTGCACTGTTGGCTGTGGTTGTAAGCCTATGGATGTGACCTCGGGGGGTGGATTTGACCATCTTCCACTATCAAACCTTGTCTTTTCTCCATAAATGTAACACAGTGACAACTGTCGAATCTGGCAATGGAAGACCACTACTCAGATTCAGAGGGTTTTGCCAAAAATGTGAACTTTACTGTAATCCAATTTTGACAGAAATCAGGTAAATGTACCAACTTTGCCAATATGAACGTGTTATAAATCAGTTTCTAACCAAATTACCTGCCGAGTCTCCATCTGATCTGTTTATTGATTTACTAAACAATCTGATTACGCACAGACACACACTCTCTCTATGCCCTCTCTAAGAACTGAAATGTACTGAGAAGTACGTATATATGTCAGCAAGAATGCAACCATCCTACCTAACCAGTTTGCATCAAATGCAGCATCTGGAAATGCTTGTGACGGTCTGGGTACCTTCTGTTCTCTTCTCTCCATCAGACTTGATCCTGACTGGGGAACATACTTGTGTGTACTCAGCATTCTGAGGCTGCCTTAGTCACCTTCCAACCTAGCATCGCTGCTACCCAAGTCAGCCACAGAGCCATTACCAGTGAGAGAGAGAGAGACTCAAATAACAGCCGATTCAGGGCTTGACGCTGGGCAGCGCGAGGCACACTCACCATCTGTCGGAAGGCGTTCTCGATGATGCCGGTGATTAGGCCCTCGATGCTGATCACCTTCTCCATGTGGAAGCGGGCGGACGGGTCGGTCAGCGCGTCCGGCTCCTCGGGCTCCGGGCCGGCGCCCTTCTTCACGTCCGCCTGGTAAGGGCTGCCATTCTTGGCCAGGCAGATAGGGGGCGGTGTGGAGGGGTTCTCCATGAGGTGCACCACGTCACACAGGCGGTCTCGGATGAGGCGGTGGAGGAGTTTGGATGCCATGATGGCGGCACCAGAACCGGCGTGGCCGTCAAACACCCCCCAGTAATGAAGAGGGATGCCAGTAGTATCCTGTGAACGAGAGAGAGAGAGAGAGAGAGAGAGAGAGAGAGAGAGAAAGAGGCAGATTTTAAGATGACTCACTTATGTATCACTGTTTAACAGTCCCTCTAAAGTTTCTAGTAAAGATTAAAAAGGCTACAAAGACTAAAAGTCCCTGTTGTTCCTGCTTGGTGAGCTGAAGACAAAGGGAAAGTGGGACAGACTTGCTTCAGCTGACTCTGGCCTGAATGCAGCCCTGATGTGGCCCAGATGTGGGCCAGATGCTCGTTTCAGGACCAATATGGTGTTCCCTCTGACCCTAGCATCATTGCTAACCACCTCTGCAACAGAGGCCTAAACAGAGAGAGCCTCCTACACCGACTGACTCAGGCCCAGATGCTTGTGTGCGGATGCGTGTGCATTGGTCCGACAGCGAGAGGCATATGGCATTTGAGATCTGTTCAGAGGCTGATGGGGCATGAGTGTGTACAGGTGCTGTTTTCCTTCTGAGTCACGCGCAAGCGCTTCCAGATCGCCCGGCTGCCCACGAGCATGAGTCAAAATGCTTTCAAATGCCACACCACAAATGACCACACCACCAAGAAAAAACACACACATTTTAAGCCGAGCATAAGATATTCATTTATATCTAGTTTAGTTTGAGTTGTATTGTCACTTTGAAAGGATGGGCCAGTATGCCTTTACATGGTGCTGATTCCTCTCGTGAGTTCAAGGTATCCACAGTGGTCCTCAAAAGCCCAATTCAAAATGTATTTAGAATGCTGAATGGAACCCACACCAAAACAAACCCAGTTTTGGTGTGGCTTAAAAGATATTTTCATTTACTGTATATGAATTTAGTTTTGACTAGAATTGACTTTGTATTATCAGTTTGTAAGGCTTTACAGTCTGCATTTTAATATTTATTATGGGTGTAGTTATCATAAAGAGTTTAGCTCAATAAAAACAAACAGAATTCAAGCATTTAAAACCTCACTGAAACACAAAACAGATCCTTACAGCCCTGCACGTCTATACCAGTACAGCAGGGGGAGCCATAGAGGCATTTCACCCATCGTGCAACTCTACACCACATCCCCTGCCCGGATTCAGTCACCTGGCAGAGAATACAAACACTTGATTGCAATTACAAATTTCCAGACATGGCCCGCTGACAAGATTTCCCGACTCGGGAGATTTAATCTGCGTCCTACACTAAGACGTGTGCCACTGGCCGGGCTGGAAACCCAATGCCACTCTTTGGCCTCTTCCTTGTTGATTACTCCTCAGCTAGAGAAGCCAGCCCGGCTGCCATGGCGATAGAACATCTGTCCCATTCCAGCCACTAGGGATGGGGCGGGGCACACTAATGGGTGATGTCATTGATTTAGTGGAGAGGCTGAGAGGGTGCTGTCAAGTGCCTGTGTCTGTGTGTGTGTGAGTGTGTGTGTGGGTGCGAGTGCGTGTATGTGTGTGTGTGTGCGAGTGCATGCGTGTGTGTGTGTGTGTGTGTGTATGTGTGTGTGTGCGTGTGCACGTGTGTGAGTGTGTGTGTGCGTGTGTGTGTGTGTGTGCGTGTGTGTGTGTGTGTGTGTGTGTGTGCGAGTGTTTGCGAGTGCATGCGTGTGTGTGTGTGTGTGTGTGTGTGTGTGTGTGTGCGAGTGCATGTGTGTGTGTGTGTGTGTGTGTGTGCGTGCAAGTGCACCTGTGTGAGTGTGTGTGTGCGTGTGTGTGTGTGTGTGTGTGTGTGTGTGTGTGTGTGCGAGTGCATGCGTGTATGTGTGTGTGTGTGTGTGTGCGAGTGCATGCGTGTGTGTGTGTGTGTGTGTGTGTGTGTGTGTGCGTGTGCACGTGTGTGAGTGTGTGTGTGCGTGTGTGTGTGTGTGTGTGTGTGCGTGTGTGTGTGTGTGCGAGTGCATGCGTGTGTGTGTGTGTGTGTATGTGTGTGTGTGCGTGTGCACGTGTGTGAGTGTGTGTGTGCGTGTCTGTGTGTGTGTGCGTGTGTGTGTGTGTGTGTGTGTGTGCGAGTGTTTGCGAGTGCATGCGTGTGTGTGTGTGTGTGTGTGTGTGTGTGTGTGCGAGTGCATGCGTGTGTGTGTGTGTGTGTGTGTGTGTGCGTGCGAGTGCACCTGTGTGAGTGTGTGTGTGCGTGTGTGCGAGTGCATGTGTGTGTGTGTGTGTGTGAGTGTGTGTTGACAGGGATTTGTGTACGTGGAGAAGGGAGGAGGGCACTGGCCCCTGATACTGTATCGACCACTCAGGGTAAACACTGCTGGGAGATTAGTTTGTGTGGCTCTGACCGTCGTCTTTGGCACGGAGCACAAGAGCGTGTGCTGTTTTGAAAGGCACCAGCATTATGGTAGATGTGTACACCCACACACTCACATACACACACACAAATACATGCAAATACATGCAAACAAATTAACTGACGAACACATACACGCATATATCAGCACATGCACACAACACACACACACACACACACACTCACACACACATTCATACCCACACTCACAAACACACAAACATCCACTACAGTAATTAAAATCGCATTAATTTCAGTTGTAAATTCACTCAGGGCTGACTAGAGTTGTAAGTGTATCAGGGAGAGTCCTTCTCCAGGCCTCTTGCTCTGACCACATATGACCCCCGAGGTTAAATCCCCTCTAATCTGATCTGGAACAATCTCTTCCCTGCCCAAACTTACCTGTTTGCTCCTGTTGACTCACAGGGCTGTACGACTGTGTGGTATTCAGGCCAGAGCTCACGGGCCCCAAGCAAGGTGATAAAACCTTAATTCCCTACTAGGGCACAGCCAGAGCATGCCGTGGCAATGGCATACCCAGGGGCATTTTTTCACAGAATGCCTGACCCTAGTAAATTCTTTATATAGCCAGTTTCTGATTTGACTTTTGACACATTAACCTAGTTAATTTACGTTTTACAATTATTCGTTTGGCATACGGTTTTATCTAAAGCGGCTTTGGAGGACAACTGAAAAACAACAAACAAGCCACAGTAGGTCAGGTGGCCTGTTGAGAGTAAACACACAAAGTCCTAATTCTAGTCAGTTTATCACAGCCCTGAGAGGATTCCAAAACACACTGTATCTGAAGCCCTCCTGCCTGGATAATAACGCTGTCCACAAGTGAATGCTTCAGGACAAGTTTGTTATTTGCCGGTCTTTCTGCTGTTTTTGTTGTTTCTGTCTGTATTTCGTTGTTCTTGTTTGATGAAAATTCGCTCTCAATAAAAAACGGCTGGCCCAGCTGTTCAGAGTGACACATATGAGAAGGGTTGAAAAGAGAATGCCGCTCTGCTTGTGTCTGTGTCTCACTCACTCACCCCGCTGTCATCCAGCATCATGGAGGCGCGATGCTGCTGTTTGCCGCTGATCTTCCTGACGTACAACAACTCACATGATGCCTGGTCCTCATTCAGCATGCTTTTCCCAGCATTTATCACCCTGAGGGAGAGGGAGAGAGAGAGAGAAAAGAGAGAGAGAGAGAGAGAGAGAGATGTTTAAAACTCCTTAAAGCTACTTAAAGCTACTGAACTACTGTAGCTCTACCCCAGCTACACCCATGCACACCATAGTAAAGGAGCACCAATTACATAAACACACATCAACAGGTAATACAAAGACTATACACAGACCTCTGTGTACACACCATTTGCATGGAGGAACACCATTTGCATGGAGGAAGAAAGAGAGAGGGAAAGAGAGAGAGAGAGAGAGAGAGGGAGAGAGATGTGGGACAGAAAGACTGGTAGGGGTGAAGGGGCAAGAGTAAGTATGAGCACAGAGAAGAGATAGAAGGGCAGCAGCAAGACAGAGGGGAAAGAAAGAGACAGTCAGAGTGTACGTGAAAGAGAGACAAAGGAGAGAGAGAGAGGGGGAGAGAAAGGGAGGGAGAGACACAGAGAGAGAGAGAGAGAGAGAGAGACAGAGAGAGAGAGAGAGAGAGTTTGGTTGGAAGCGACAGAGGGGGAAACAAGATGAAAGGAAGACAGGAATTAAAAAAAGATGAGCGAGTAAAATAAATGGAGAAGGAAAGAGGACACGATGAAGAGAGAGAGAGAGAGATAGTAAAGAAAGGGAAAGGGAGAGGAGGAGAATAGGGCAGACAAAGACGAGCCGTAAACACTGTTACTTGAGACGCCTTGCCACAGAGTATCTGATACAGCAAAGCACTGAGTGGTGGACACATTGCCCCCACATCCTCCGCTGTAAAGGCATGTCAGCTAAAGTGCTTTCCTCCGGTAGCCATGGCAATCAGACAGGCTCTTCTGGACACTCACTCTCCACTAAGGGCAGGGGCAGGGTGCCAGAGACCTGAGGAGATGCGTCTGGCCTCATGACTGACACTACTGCTGCTACGGGCCTGTTCCTCTAGAACACACTACTGCTGCTACGGGCCTGTTCCTAGAACACACTACTGCTGCTACGGGCCTGTTCCTCTAGAACACTACTGCTGCTACGGGCCTGTTCCTCTAGAACACACTACTGCTGCTACGGGCCTGTTCCTCTTGAACACACTACTGCTGCTACGGGCCTATTCCTCTTGAACACACTACTGCTGCTACGGGCCTGTTCCTCTAGAACACACTACTGCTGCTACGGGCCTGTTCCTCTAGAACACTACTGCTGCTACGGGCCTGTTCCTCTTGAACACACTGCTGCTGCTACGGGCCTGTTCCTAGAACACACTACTGCTGCTACGGGCCTGTTCCTCTAGAACACACTACTGCTGCTACGGGCCTGTTCCTAGAACACACTACTGCTGCTACGGGCCTGTTCCTCTAGAACACACTACTGCTGCTACGGGCCTGTTCCTAGAACACACTACTGCTGCTACGGGCCTGTTCCTAGAACACACTACTGCTGCTACGGGCCTGTTCCTCTAGAACACACTACTGCTGCTACGGGCCTGTTCCTAGAACACACTACTGCTGCTACGGGCCTGTTCCTCTTGAACACACTACTGCTGCTACGGGCCTGTTCCTCTAGAACACACTACTGCTGCTACGGGCCTGTTCCTAGAACACACTACTGCTGCTACGGGCCTGTTCCTCTAGACCTGAGGGGACTGAGGGGGAGCCATCAGCTGGAGATGGACTGGCTTCGGACTCTCGTGTCTTTGCTGTATGTGGTGATGGCACTGGGTTATGCCCTGCCACCCCCTATGCTGCCCCTTGCAGTGGTAGTGTGAGGGCAGGGGGTGGTGCCAGGGTACGTGTTTCTCAATCATCTGCACCTGGATAGGTTTGGATCGAAGGGAACGCCTCTCTCATTCTGTGTTGCTAGTGTTATTGCTAGCTATTCTATTTACATTTTACATTTAAACATTTAGCAGACACTGTAACTGAAAGCAACGTACAGTATTATTGAGACATGCATTTATTTCAGTATACGTGCTACCTGCGTATAACAACCATGAACCTCTGTGATCTTAGCACCAGTTGAGTTGAGAAATGGATTAATGCGTTTCATTAAATATAACATATAATTTGTATTACATTGGGGGTGGGTCGCTGTATTCCAAATACATGGGTTAGTGACAAAGCTGGGTAAACCTCCTAATAGAAGAGCGGAGAATGAGGTTTACCACTTACTCTGAGTAAACGTACCCAGGTTTTTCACTAAATCGCGTACTTGGAATTCTCCCCTGTTGTCCGTCTCTATTTGTGTTGCGGCCAACAAGTCAGCCATACCCGCCTGAGATGGAACTGGGGGGATGCTATTAACTGAGGAGGGATTGTGTTCCTCCCTGCCTCTGCGGATGTTATCTAAAGTGGCTTCATCTGCTCCTGCGGCGGCCTTTGTGTGGAACCGTCGGCACAGCAAACGTGAAATTAATGGTTCTCATCTCCGGCGTGGCGGCATTGTCATCAGAGCACCAAGGCTGTCAGCCTGTGTGATGACGGTCTGGGTCTTCCTCACGCATTGTCAGCTAATGTGGGGTTTTCAAAGCAGAGGGGACTTCCCAATCCTGCCCCCCATGGCTGTCTGTGAATAATATGTGTTTCATTGAGCAAAATTTCACTTTGTTACTGAGAAACTGCATGGCTTTCATTCGCATCAAACAAGTGTTTGAAGCCCGAGATCAACATGCTGCAGACAAGGACCACTTTCTCAGTAAGAGAGCCCAGACTGAGGCTGGCTCTGGGGAGGATCTGTGTTCGATCTGCTGCCTTACACCACCTTGCACCGAAACCATGTCTGTCTGCCTGTCTGTCTCTCTGTCTGTCTGTCTGTCTATCTGTCTCTCTGTCTGTCTGTCCCTCTGTCTGTCTCTCTGTCTGTCTGTCTGTCTCTCTGCTGCTCCTCAGACCACCCTGCACCGAAACCATGTCTGTCTGCCTGTCTGTCTGCCTGTCTGTCGGTCTATCTGTCTGTCTGTCTGTCTGTCTGTCTGTCTGTCTGTCTGTCTGTCTGTCTATCTATCTGCTTGCTCGAAGCAAACCTGACTGATGTCAGTGTAATGTACTGCAGTGATGGTGTGATTTACTGTACTTGTGATTGGCTAAACCACGTGTGCCCAATCCACACAGAGCAGGGGACGTATAGATGTCACACCAGGCTCTTCCTGTCTCTATCTCAGCCCAGCTTTATTAAAGCTAACAACCAAAGATCTTGTGGTTCAGTCTTTCCCTGGAAATGTGGCTTGTGGTTCGAGTGGTGCTGGGAAAATTCTGTTGCTCTTCAGTATATTTTTTATTAGAACAATAATTGTAAGCTAGCTAGAATTACTGTAGCTTTCTCTTTGTTGCAATACCACCCACAAAAGGAGAAAGCTCAAAACCCAAATCATACCCAGCACTGAGTGTTCCTACCATGGTACGGTCAGGGAACCACAAATATCTCCTGCACGCTTTTTGAAATGAACATGATGGACAGCAGATAGCTATTGGCACAGTGCCATTCATATAAATGTTACATAATATCCCCTCATGTGACTTCAGAGCATAGTGATCTTGTGTTAGGGGTCATAGCCACCAAAGGCCAACTGAAAGCTCTATCATCCCTAGAATCAACATAAATCCTGACCAATGAAAATCCAGAAGTTGGGTTGCTTTGTGCAAGAGTCAAACTAGTCCCTCAGATTTACAGTAGGGTTTAGTTTATGTATCCTACACAGTCCTATATGTAGATGTTTTGCAAACATTTAATACATTTAATAACCTGTCGCGCTGTTCTTTGGTGTGGTGGAGATCAGCATGTTTAAAGCTGTATGCTACTCTGACCTCTTTAAGAGCAAGGGATATCCCGTTAGCAAAGGGCCAACACAGTAAACAATCCGACAAGCGAAGGCTCGCTGGACTTACAACCTGATACATGCACCATGACAAGCAGCTGAGATTAGGGGATTTGAGCAGCCAGCCGCAGAGAGGGACCGGCGACCTGAGCTAGTGGTGAACTACGGCTCCTAGGCGTGCCCGCACACACACACGCACTTACACACACACGCACACACGCGTAAACACACACACACACACACACACACACACACAGTCACTCAGGACCGCATCTCTAACTGGTGTTGCGTTCGCGAAGTACAGATGTAATGCAGCCAAATGACACTCAGCCACTCACCTTCAGTGACCCCACGTGAGGTTGCGTTTCTACTGTGTTGTGTGCTTTCGTCGACGCGGCGGAGAAAGCCACTGCTATCCCCCGAACTCAGGATTATGAAACAGCATCCACTTTCTAATCAGTTGAAAGCGGTAAGCTGGACTATAAGATCAACAGGATGCATTAGGACTGATGACATAGAAGAATTAAAAGTCGTCAGTTAAACTTTCAAACCAGCGTCTCAAAATCAGCACTGTGTCACATCTGACAGACTGGTCACATACCAAGACCGTTCAGTTTTAATTAGAAATTGAGAACAGCTTGTGAGCACTTCACAATCTCAGTATGAAGTAGCACACATCTGGCAAATCCTGCACATTATTAATAGGAAATGCTCACATGTCCATTTCATGGCTCTTGTTACAGAGAATGTATACTATTACAGTAATTACAGTGCAGAAACATATGGAGAAACACCACACTGAATATGTAAATCCTCCATAAATGTAAGGACCCCATGTAAGGATCCCACATCACATGCAATAAAGGCAAAGAAAAAGTCATATTGATATAAAATGACAATGATCCTAAAAGTAAAAGTACACGTGAGGATGTGAAACCACACCATACAGACTGGGCTCTAATAGGTGGTTGGCAGTGAGGCATTAACATGCATATGGGAAGGAAGTGTAACGACAAGTACCATATGTTAAAGGTGGTGAAGTGAATCTCCTGCAAGCTACCAGGCTCTATTGTTCTTGCGTTCACTTCAGTCATGAAATGAACACAAGTGAATGACAATTTACCAGGCAGCTAGCCCTCCATTTTTATACCTCAGTAATATTCCTATACACATGGGCTACATGGGGAAGTCAATGCTATGTTACTCTTATTACACTTGATAGCTGTACTCTGTCCACTCTACCACGAAGTACCATCTATTTCTTGAAACTGTATCTATCCCAACACCTACACGGCCAGATACATGCTGCCCATTCTCGCAGGGTTGTGATGATACCAAACACCCTGTACACTGGATCAGTCTCAAACTCTCAGTGGTCACACACTGTCCAACACTTCAGTTCCTGATCTGATCAAGTGTCCCACGTGACGTGCTTTAGTTCATGCATTTGCATATACACGCAGTCCTACATGTCGATGCTTAATACTATATGGTGTCACAGTGATTTAATGGTGATTTCTTGAAATATTCACGTTAAGATACTTGTGCGGGTGTGAATGGATGCATGATCAATGCTGCGGGTTGATCCATGCCACACGTGAGCCAGGTCTGGGCCGCATGTGGCCCACACGAGCTGCAGTGCGACTCACATAACAAACAGAGTTCAACACCCACAGACGCCCATCTGTCTTGGTGCCAAACAGACTCCTGCAAATGTGCCTCTAAAAAAGTGGAAGTACAGCTCTCCAGCAAGTTCCCCTTCTGCAGGTCCTTTCGGTCTACTGCACGATTTTGACATGAGGAAGGGGTGATGTTTACAATTCAGCAACGATTCCATCTTAACATGTGACATCTCTTTAAAGCCAAGGGGACCAAACCAAAACTCTCTAGAGATAGGCAAAACGGGACACTCTGACAAATGCTGATCAAACATGGACTCTCGGGTCCTTCCACATTGGGTGATCTGTGCCTGAATTCTAACAAACATTACTGACATGTCTGGTAGTTCCTCCCTGAGTTATAAAAAAGATCATTTCCTGTCTGTGGTTAGCTTGAGGTTTCCAGAGAAGGTTAGAGAACACGAGTGCTTGGTTTCCGAGAACAAACAACTGTAAGTTAAATTACAGTTCAATTCAGATTAGCTTCATTGGCACGGCTACACAAGAGTACTACCAAAGCAATAATAAAAAGATATACAAACACAGTTGTAAACAGTATGTAATGAGAAAACAAAGGTCTGAAATACTGTTTGGGTTTGTCCAGAGGCTCCGCACAAGGCTAACCCAACTAATTTTCAATGACAAACGAAACCATAATGATAACCTGTGCCAAGACCTGCAAGTGGCGTGCATCCATATCAAACAAAGAGGTGAGAGTGGTTTGCCTTGTCAGACCAGGCCAGGCTGTCGGTACCAGCCACAAGACCAGAGATAAAGGGAGCATCCCATTACAGTTTTATTGATTCTCTTAAGCAGAACTCACAGGGCCATGCACACTGGCTTATACTGTAAATACTGATGCGTACATATCATTCAGACGTATGACATTTGTCCTCCTTCCATTTGAAGTGAAAGCACAGTGCTGATTTACTAAAAGATGGCCGAAGAAGAGACTCGGCTCAGCAATCTGAGCGAATTAGCTAGCACCGTTCAAACACCCAGTCAAGGGAACAACCGTTACTGGATAACCTGAAAAACTAGCTCAGACTTAGTTTATTTGAAATTTTCCATCTACATCCAATACAGCCGATACGATAGAAAACTGGAATCTCATAACCAGTTTGCGCACTCATAGGTGTGCCACACATCAATGTAACGGCTTGCAATTGTGGCATAATTACTGATGAGAATAACAACAGTCTACACACCCAGTCTAAATGTGAGATACAATTTATAGTGAGGTGGTAACCTTTTCCACCAATTAATTTGCAAATGTGACTAGTTTGCATATTCCGCATGACCTTTTACCCCCCCCCCCCCCCCAAAAAAAATGCTAACTTTGGCTGTAAGTGCTTATTTCTGAGGCTAAAAGGACATTTACCCAGTGTGCTGCCAAAGGCTAATCAGGTGTGTGTTTTCAGAAGGGCATTGCCCTGAATCACACCCTTGTGTCCTAAGTTACCCTCATTCACGTCTCACTGACTCAGGATCATCGCAACTTTGGACCTTTACTGTAGCGTATCTCCAGTGCTCCCCAAGGCCACCGTGATGGAGACCGCATGACTCAGCAGTTTTTTCCTGTCTTAACTTAAAACCAATACAGCCTGGGATTTGATGCTGGAGGTGTTTGTGTGTGTGTGTGTGTGTGTGTGTCTGTGTGTGTGTGTGTGTGTGTGTGTGTGTGTGTGTGTGTGTGTGTGGAGGGGTTGACTGCATCGAATGAAAGGAAGCTGCTAGATCCCCCCTTGTCCCAAGAGGGCAGCTGACAGGTCTGGGCACTGACTAGTATCCCTGAGTTGACCATGCAGCACAATGTGCAAACAAAATGACTTTAGAAGTGACAGGCAAGGCATGCCAGGGCTCATTCTCACCGTAAAGAGTGGACGGAGGAAAAATGTCATAGTAGCTTGGTGTCCTGTTGGAGCCCTAATAGTTGATTGTGCTCATAGATCCCTAGCCTGTTTTCCTATCAATAACTGAGTTAGCTTATGACTGTTATCACCTATCCACTTCACCCTTTTTTGTATAAGGACTACCCTGTATCAGTGTTGAGCATAACACATAACACAACATAGTTTCTTTTTTTACTCTGACCAATTCATTACGAATTCTGAGTAATGGTGTTTAAGGCTGTCACATTCTGTAGTTTGAGAGACCGCTGTCACCATGAACTGAGTCACACACCAAGTTCACCAGTCATCGTGACAACTTCATAATTCCAGCAGCGCACCATTATGCAATCAAAATTTCTGAAAACTGCATTAACATTTTTCAAGTCTCTAGTCTAAATAAAATCACGCAGGCTTCCTCGCTGAGTTTAATCCTGGATTAACTGTGTGTTTTGACACATCATTAGACAGTTTGCCCACTGCATTTCACACTTGCAGACTGCCCACACACTATGTGATTTAGGAGAAATGGAAAAAGAACTACTCTTCCACTTTGTCATGCATCTCCCATTCATTTAACACTGGTGGCCCGGTTTGTTATCGGGATGTAGTGCACTTAACCTAGCGTGCTGGACCCGACCTGAACAGCGTGAGTAGGGGGGTTGGGGGGGAGGATGGCATATAAAATGCCCTAAGCCACTGAAGATGATGATGCATACCAACTTTCACAACATACATCGCTGCTGGGTCATCTTTTTTCTGGGTACCACTCTTCCATCAATGATACCAAGAGCTATGATGTCATCTCTAAGCACACTTTTACAGGGAGTCCATTGTCAATTCGACTCAGCAGGCTCAGTGGAATTAATTTGCAAAAGACGTTGGATGAGTTCCAGATGTACCAGTAATGACATTCTCTCACACACACACCAAGACACATGCATGCACTCACACACATGGTCACAGAGTCCATGACAAAGTTTGAAAATGTTCGAAGACCTATCCCTTTGAAGATTAGCTTACATCTGCATACTTTAATGTAGTCAACCTCTGAGGTATTAGTCTACTGATAGGAAGTGGGCTGAGACAACAACTTACTTACCTTGTTTTTCATTGACCCTGTGTGCCTAAATACTCAATGTAAGTGACCGTCTCAAATCATGTCTGCATAGTTTGTGAATGGGAGTTCTAGGACAGCCTAAAATGTTGACGTTAGAACAAAAAGGGTGTCCCCCAGAGTGCCTTTAACTAAAGCTGGAACAAGAAACAAAGATGGTCTTTCACAGATATACCAAGGACGCCTCTGAAATATTCTAAAAAAAAGATACAGTATAAAGATACAGTCGACAGACACAAGATGTTGCAGTGCTGCAGTGGTTGTACTTTAAGATGTACTATGTCTGCCATAGTTGCCATCTTTCTGAAAGGAAGGCGCATTGGGGAAAAGTCTGACCTTCGCTACACTTACTATGATTCGGATGTTACAGTCGCCTAAAAGGGCTACTGCGGCTGACGCCGTCCTATCTTAAGCAGTGCGTTTAACATGCAGGGATAAGATACATCGACGACAAAGATGTTTCTCAAAAAATGACGTAAATGTGTGCGACTAAACCCTGAATCGCAGTCTGCGATGTTGCCCTGGACAACCATCACTTAATTATGAATCGTCTCAGGATTTTGCTGCGTGTCAGTCAGTGTTATTTGCTGGCCGTTTTGTAGAATCTATGTAAAATATACCACTCACTCGGCATAGCCCGTCCGCCACGACAGCCTGCTATCCCGCTTTGGTGTTATGACCGGCCTCGATGCATGTTCTGTGGAGTATTGCAGTAGCTCCGGCGTAAGGTCCAAAAACTCAGGTCGAGAATAGGGGAAGCGGGGAGGAAGACCGTCCGACCCACAGTTCTGAACGTTGCCCGAGCCGTGCTGGTGGTGATGGTGGTGGCCGTGCGGCATTATCCCTCCCACCAGAGTGGACACGGCATTTTTAACTTTGCTTATCATTGCGGTAAAAATATGTCATGAAGAAAAGATGCTGCGACTTCAAATCAATTCATAAATAAAAATGAACTACAGAGATAAACCAAACTCCCGGAGACAAAACGCGATGCAGGAAGCGATCGTTTCTGGCTACATGTGACGTTTTGACAGACAATGTTTTTCTCGTAGGAAAAAAAAAACTCCCTAAGAGCTGAGTGCGTATCACCGAGGATTTGGCAAGGCAGGACGTATAATCACACCAGTCCGTAGGCTACTGCAAGTAACCTCCACAGCATTGAACGGTGCGGCGGTCCCTTTCAGCTAGCCACCATATCGTCATAGGCGGTGGGCGAGTAAATGCAGGCAACCTGTCTAGTGCAATATCACAATAACCCTGTGCAACAATCCCTATACCCCTATACCATCAAAAAAATCCTGACTATATCTCTATTAAGACCTATCTGTGCACTCTATAGATTATTGAATGACACCGACATAAATGTCAGATGATGATGTAATACTATTCCTGCTAGTTATTAATGATAATAATAACAATTATTATTATATAATAATAAAAACACTACAACAATAATAATTTAATTCGAAAATCCTTTAACGTTGTTTATTTTACTCTCTGCTACTACAATAGTATTAGTGTATTTCTTTTGTGGTCATTTTCAATAGGTCTGCAATGTTTCAGTGCTATTTTTAGAATGTTTGGAGCAATTAGAATAAAAGAAGACGTTGACTCACAGCTCACACCAACCTAAATCCCACCCACACTTTTCCCCTTTGGGCAAAAAGCGCTGCTCAGAAGAACTACTCAATTTACACTTAATAATGCCCATGGTGTGTTAGTATGCTACATAGTGGTGTCTTGTGTACTGCATCCTGCTGTGTTAGTATGCTACATAGTGGTGTCTTGTACTGCATCCTGATGTTTGGGTACCCTCTTGTGGGCTGTGTGATTCTCTCACATCAGTTGCACAGGATTAATTCACATTCACAATTTTACTACGAAGGCTGGAGACTGGACACCTTGCAGAGGTCTTTATATGTTTTTTTGTTTGTTTGTATGTGATTTATAAAAAGCAGAGGGTTTGTTGAGGGTTTCCTCCGAACTAAAAAGGTTAAGGCCACACTGAATGAATTCCACAAAGAACCCCTCACAACTAGGTTGGACAAGGGACTTACTTCTACGAAGACAAAGAGGACAGCCTTCTCTTAAGAAGTCGGTACACAGAGCTTAATACGCACCATTCTGTTAGGTTTCCCCTCAAGTTTCCAGCTTCTGTTTAGCCAAATGTAATTTGTTGGAGGAGCCACATTTAGAAACCAAAATGAAATTATGCCCCAGCAACTTCCATTCTCTACTTGCGACAGTCGGACAGAGATCTCTTTCACACAGTTGGCTACAGGTGCATTGAATCAAATCAACTTGTTGCCTCTTTAGTGTCCCATGACTGAATGAAATTCTCGCAGTGCGCCCCAATCAGTGGAGAGTTAGTGACTGATGACAGGTCAATGATGCCAACTTAGATTGTAAGAGGTTTTGACTGAAGTGAAATCTATGGTTCCAGAACCATATGTCCATATGTAAAGAAGGAAAAAGATGAATGCATGAAATATTTTGGTCCCATTTCTTTAAGACATATCTGAAGGCAGATTGAATAGCTGAAGGACACACACGCATACCTTAAACTTGGAATCTGAAAATAACTGCATTGTCTTCTGGCTCAGTAAATCATTTGATGAAGTGTGCCTAGCCTGTACTGTAAAATCGGGTCAGAGGCTTCTTGTACTGGCTGTGTGCCGTGCACGGCAACTTTAATCAAATATAACCCACAGTCTGACAGGCTGGCTAAGTGGAAAAGGCCATCTTCATGCCATAAATACCTATTTGTTCTTTAGAGCTACTCACAGTACAGCGCCTACTTATAAAAATAGTTGTCATTTTTGAAGATATGTATAAAATATAAATATAAACAAAAGTAGGTACAATTGAATTGTTCATGTCTCTGGCATGAATGTAAAGTGAGTCATATTTGGATTTGAAACTGCCAGTCTTGTGATACATCATAGATTTGTTGTCAGTGAATGAAATGTGTAGAGCTGTAACAGTGGGATGGGTATGATAAACCAGTGGCATAGTGAAAGATGACATCTCTTTTGTCTCTCTCTGTCTCTCAGTCTTTCTTTCTATCTCTCTCCCTCTCCTCTTTCTCTCGTCTCTCGTCTCTTACTCTCTCTCTCTTTTACTCTTGCCCTTCCACCTCTGTCTCCTTTTCTCCCTGTATCTCTATCTGTCTCTCTCATTCCCCTCTCACCCCCCCCATCCCCCCTCTCTTTTTCTCTTCTCTTTTTCTTTCCAGTCGACATCTCTCTCTGTGTTTGTCTCTCACCCCCCCGCCTCTTCTCCTGGGTTCCTTTGTCACCTACCATAGTGACAGAGAGAGCTTTGTCTGAGTCAGAGCTCCCTACCCACCAGTCTCCTCGGTTTCCTGTTCAGGAGATCGTTTGATGCTCAGCGCAACACACACTGCACACACACACACACACACACTGTACACACACACACACACACACACACACACACACACACACACACACACACACACACACACACACACGCACAAACACACACTTATCTGTGTCAGTGTAGAAATACTTTCTTGACACCTAGCAGTGTGCCTCTACTGCTACCACAGTTGGAGGGCTCACTGCACAGCCGAGGCGCTGTAACTGATACTTCTGTGGAATGCCCAGGCTTTACAGACTGACAGATGCCAAGAACAACGTCACTCTGGGGGAACCGAAACTCATTGGGACTCTCATTGTTTCCTTAATCAGTATCTAAAAATGTAACGTACTGGTACAACACTAATCAGGTGTCTCTGCCTGCCTGCAATCCACAAATTAAAGTAGGTTGATACTGCAACCTACTGGTAGGAAAGCTTAGTGAAATAAAAAAGAACATCAACTAAGTCCAGATAACTGTCAATTAAAGAGCCAGAAATAGAGCATGGATTGCTGACTATTGAAGGAAAGAGTTGATTTTTAGCACATCTGGTGCATAGACATGTTCACAAAAGAGTGAGGTGGAGGAGAATAGATGCTTTAATAGGTTGCCACTATTGTGTTAAACTTAACGTATTGTCAGGCCTGAGAGAGTCTGTAGGGATATCTGTTTGAAAATGGAGGGATAAATGATTACTGCTCTTCAAATGAGATATGTCTGTATTTAGGATGGTACCACCTTCAAAGAGTGAATCATATTTTATGAGCTCTTTATTTGTGGTTGCGTACGTCTTTTTTAAAAGTCCTAATCTAACCGAATTAGCTGAAATAGCTGAATTAATGTCTCACCATGACGGTCCTTTAAAGGCATGTTCAAATGTTTAGCTCTTCCTCTTTGCTTGCATTATGTAATTCAAAATGTTACTACTTTTAACCAGAAGAGGGCGCCAGACAACAAGAAATGGACAATGATTTTTTTTAAATCTCGTCCACGGCTCAGTAAAGAAAATTCTTAACTCCGCTGAACACATATGTCTCTTATTACAGAGTTTACAAGCTCTCAGAAGGACATTCTCCTTAATTATCCGGATGAGATGATAGCCTAATTTAATATGCACGCAATTAGCATAGAATGCTCTGGCTTGATTAAAAGAAAGCAGCATGAAGCCAAACCATTAAGAAACGACCTTTGTAATGATGAGCATGATAATGGTGTTCATTAGTATAGTGATATTGTAGGGGCTTGGAGAAGCCCCTTACTGGGAAGGATATGAATAGCTTGTTGTTGTAAAGTATGTTATTAAAGTACTCTTACAATATTAGTACAAACGTTTGTTCTTGGTTATGGGGAGAGTTTATGGGAAGAGGGCCAATGTGATAAATGTCCTCAGCTCAGAAAATCCACATTGCCAAATATCTTCTTATTCAATAGCTCGGGGGTTACAAGGCCATATCACCATAATCATTTACGGTCGATAGAATATTCCTCCACAAATCTTCAATAGAATATTCCTCCACAAATCTTAAAATTCATACATTTTCCTCCGCAAAAGCCTCGGATGCATATCCCCTCAGCGTCCGAGACGCGATGATATCTATCTTGAGAAGTGATGGTTAGAGATATTTGTATGGAGATATTTCCTGCGCCTGGAGAGTGGCGGAGAAAAGAATCACCTCCCGATGGACAAAATGCTTTTTGCCCGTGACAGTTAAAGATGTAATCTGAGATGGGATAAATGGTTCTCTGTCGACTGGATTGATCCATGGAGCTAGGAAATGTAACCCAAGACCTGCCGTATATATCAAAACTCAAGCTGGGAACGGCAGATGAAGGTGGCTTTGGGGAACAACCATTGCTATGCAGTCCACAAACACATCTCAAACCTTACTTTGAAACATGATTCAGTTTAATGATATAATATGTCATTATTCTCTACATTTTATTAGCTTCTGTGGCTGTGATCAAGTTCAAGCATTCTAAATTCCAATTCTAAATATTACAATATTAGACTAAATATTGCATGTTGCATTTAAATATACTAGTGACGGCTCTATCGATTATCGTTACTGATGTCACACATCAGCACAAGGGGTAGTTTTTCTCCAGCAGAAGTGACTTGACTTTTTGACCTCTTTAGATTGATTGACAATTGGGGAAAGTGTGCGCTGACGGCCTTCACTGTCCATGTCACTGATTGTCTGGGAAGTCACTGATTGTCTGGGAAGTTTTTACGCATACATATTTTCTCCAAATCAATCCCGCTTTTCTATCTCATCTAATTTTTTCTCAATGCTTCCTATTGCACCTATAATGTCACAGTGGTAGGGACACAATGTCACATTCACCGAAGCACCACGGTAGGATTATGCTTCCACAAGTAACACGGTGAACCCATCTTTCAATTCGGACCGAGAAAGAGGCTCTCATTTAGTGAAGCGCGATTTCAACACTGCTCCTCTTCTTCCATCTTTATCTCATCAGAGACACAGCCCAGCGCTTCAGATGAATTCCTTTAATCAGCGGAATGTTTTTAAAGTCGCCATTAGAAGATACAATGTAAAATTGAATTATGGTCTTTGTCGTTTAAAGCAGAACGGGTGTTCATGCATGTAAGGCTATGAATGTCATTAGCCAGACTCGTTATGCAATCCCATTGTAATTCCCCTGATCTCTCTGCATATTGTATTACTGGTGATCTGGACCTCATAAATGTTCTACATATGTTATCCAAATAAAATAAAAAAACACCACTGTATTAAATAAATACAAGATATGGGAACTGCATTTGGTGAGATTTTTCAAATGCATTTTTAAGAGTCGGCCATGCTAAACCATTGCATGGGAGAGTTGCTTTTATTTGATGTTGTTTACTTGAAACACAAGCAGGCCAATGAGTGGGGTGGGGGTAAAGTCATGAGAGGGCTGGAGCACAGGTCCTTGGGGTAATAAATAGCAGCTAGCTCGGAGAAAGATCTGGCCCTGGCTTGGCTCAGATTGGACCCTGGTCTGTTCAAGAGAGAGAGACAATCTGTGTGCTGTGTTTGGGCTTTGCGAAGCACACAGTCTTCTGGCTGAGATTATGAGTTATTTCAGTGTTTAATCGTGATATTTCAATTTGGACAGGAAAACTATTTCATCCCTATAGCTGTTTCACTAGAATATGGTTTCCACTGTCTGCTATTGTTACTGTTTAAACCTCTGCCATGACTGGTAAAACAATAAAGGAATCGTGGGCATATGGTGAAATAACTTCACACAGCACATATGGAGCATCCCTGTGTTCTCACTGTATCAGTTTATTTACTGCTCACTGCACTGCGTTGTTATTACACAGCAGCATAATGTTTTAGCTTTGCATTCTGGGTAAAATCATTCTCATACATGCACAAGCCTTTCTTTTCACAAAAGCACTTTAATTCCATGTGACAGGTCGTGGGATGGAGAGAAAAAAATAGTCACATAACACACAGCTGTAGGAAGAACCTGCTTCAATACAAATGAACTACAGGTTTGAGGGAGAGGTAGGAACTAGGAAGAAAATGAACTACAGGTTTGAGGGAGAGGTAGGAACTAGGAAGCAAATGATTACGGCTCCCCCTGCAGGGTGACCCCCCCCCCACACACACACACCCCTCCATACCTCAGCATGGTAACAGGTAGCAGGTCTACAGGTGCAGGAGCTCATTCTGAGCTGCGTGATGAGAGGGCAAACTCTGCTCTCCAACCCACCTATTGTGAGTCAATCTCTCATTACGAGCCTCCTGGACGGTAATTGCATGCTGGCGGGGAGAGGAGTGGAGTGGAGTGGCTGGTGCTTGAGTGTGATGGTGAAGGGGTGGGTGCTTCCTCCAGCCCTCAGCCTGAGAGACGCAGCAGGGAGAGGAGAGAGAAGCTCACAGTGGCAAGACCTGTTGAATTAAAGGTGCATTAAGCACGGGTGCCTCTGAATTATTGATGCAGCGTTGCGTCCCTCAGGCCATTATGACTCTCTCCTCCTCTCTCTCTTTCATGCTCTCTCTCTCTCTCTCTCTCACTCTCTTTACCACCTGTTCTCTCTCCCTTTCTCTCTCTTCCTCTCTCTCTCTCTTATTCTCTCTTTCTCTTGCTTTCCATTTCTCTTACTCTCTCTTCTCTCTCTCTCTCTCTTTCTCCATTTCACTCTCTCTTTATTGGCATGGCAAGAGGTGGAATTTATTGCAAGAGCATTAGCAGGAAGTCCAAGTAATAAAAGGATGGTAATAGCAAACAGAGGCAGAGCGCAGATAATGGCTCACTTGTGTCTCACTTGTGTCGCAATATTAGCAGTGGGAGTTGTGAGTCTATATGCTGTGCATGTCTCTGTGTGGGAACTTGTTTGTGTGTATTTAAGAGTGCTTTTTGGTGAGCTCCTCTGTTTTGGCAGTAGATTTAACTATAGTACATACTCAAAGGATATAATCTCTATACATCCCTATCCTCGTTTAACCCTTATATATTTATAACAAGGCATCCTTTCTTGCATAGTGATAACGTAATTACTGAAAATAATTGAACAAGGGAAATGGCTTCCCATTTGGATACAATTTTGTATTGAATGTTTTGCTTTTTGTGGTAGTTCCACATTGCCTGGACTGCAAGGGGAGAACAATATGTCCTTTCTGCAGCAGGCTGCTTTGTGTCTTTGTGTTTCACTCTCTCTCCGGTGTCTGCTAGTGTGGTCAGGTATTATACTGAGGTGTGTTTTCTATTCGGAGCTAAACAGGATTGAATTGTTCTCTGTTGTTTGATTTCAGTCGGGCTGCGGTGGGATGACCTGGGGCAGATTACTCTCATTTGTGTTCGTTTAGACAGAGCCCGAGGACCAGCCGACTGAGACAACTTTATGTTCATATCTTAGTTTTTGCTCAGACTTTGAAAGTACAAGATATAGAGTTGTTTATCTTGAACTCCCATTCTCTCCCTTTTCCTTTTCCCCTCTCTCTCTCTCTCTCTCTCTCTCTCTGTCTCTCTCTCTCTCTCTCTCTCCACCAGTCTTCATCAGGTCTTTGGAGCAGACAGGGAAGAGGTCAGGGAGACTACCACAGTGTATTTTACAGTCACCTGTTATATTTTAGGCTGAGCCACAACCGAAGCCCTGCTGTTCCTGTCCAGTCTTTTTATGTCCCTCCCAACTTCCAAGGTGAGAGTGGACATTGAGGGAGGCAGGCAGGGAACTAGAGCAGAAAATATGCCCCCAATCACAACAGGGAGGCTCGTTCTTTGTTAATTCATGCAACCTCATGAAACCACATTAGTACATTAGTGGCCCATTCAGTGTCTTCTTTTGGCAAAGGCCGATATTGCAGGAATGCATCACAGGGGGGGGGGGGGGGTTTAACTTTGGTGGTGAGGCCAACAAACACAGCTGAGTCCCTATACAAGAGCCCACACGCACACTCACTCAGTGACCACTGCAGTCTGAGTAACTTCTTCATACATATTTCATCTAAGCCCACTGTCACAAAATGTGTGGTTTTGGACGATAGCGTGCAAGGAATTGGCATGTCTGATGTCTGGATTGATAATGACATCTATGAACCCAAATGGCATGGCCTTTGAGAAGAATGTATCGTTATTTACATTGTAATGTAATCGTCATATAATGGTTGTTTTCATTCATTTGATTTGGGGCCAGGCAGAGACCCATGCATCGAAGATGACGTCCACAAACAGAGGCAGTAGCTCTGCAAAAATCGCAAAGTGCATCTGAAAACCAGGAGGCTAGAAGAAAAGAAAAAAACCTGCAATCCCCTCTCCATATATGCTGAAATAAACTCGGTCTGAAAGATTGCTTTCGATGTCTCCATGTTATGCCTGGGCAACTGCATCTTGGCCAGCCCAGACCCCCTGCCCCTGCCCTGGTTTTATCTGCTCGCCAGATGGATGTAAAGCCATGCTCCAATGAAGCCTTGTTTTTTGTTCACTGATGTTAACAACTGTTGTGTCAGCAATGTCAGAAATGTAATAAGTCCAATGGCACCAATAACCTTGGTCATTTTGTGCAAATTCAGGTATAGTGGAAGTAAGTGATAGTAATTTTACATGGATTTATTCAGGAGTTTGACAAATGTTCACGGTACATCATGTGTGCTTATTAGAGATAACCCAGCCATCTAGCCGGCTCCAGATAAGACATAGTCAACTATAGATAACTTGGCAAACTGGTTTGAAGAATTTTCTAGATATTAAAAGCATTAGTTTTAGGATTTTTCCACATGGTGGCGCCAGTTTACCACGATGACCAGGCAGTCGTCCCTGAGGACTCAAAGTGCCGCTTGAAGTGCACACCACTCCTCTGATGCGAAAATCTTGCCTTCCGTTTTCAACATCTCGGTACGCACGCGTATCCAACTCTTTCCCCGAGATGATTCCAGCTGCAAAAAGCATGCCGCTTAAGTTACACGAACAACAATACTGGATACATCTTTTTGCCACTATGATTCTGACATAATTTCAGCGAACCCTATGTTGCAAGCGTGAATTACTCGTTTTGAACCGGGAAGTTGTAAAGCCAGCTTGAGCTGAGGAACTTTGCCAGCCTCTGCTTTTCGCACCTGACGTACTGAGACGGGAGTTTGGTCGAGCGGGGAAATCTTAATACAGACTTTTCTTGACTCAAGGATCGCATGGTAAAGAAGGTTAATAATCCAACAATTGCAATATTTCTTCTTTAGGTGATGGTTTTCTTCCGGGCGGTTTTGCGTGAAGGAAAATATCTTGCTTTGATGCTGCCCTGTTATTTTTGACAATGGAAAAGAAATGAAGGAGGCATCTATCTGGATCAATTAAGAGCATTACGACAGGTAATTATAAATCTGCTCTGTTCGAGCGTTTCTAATTGTTATTCCTGTCTAGTTCAGCATTATTTTAGATTTTGTGGAACCAAACGACGCAGCGAAACATTAGACACACGCAGCATATGAACCTGAGCTGTAAATGATATCCCAAAATGCTTAAATTACGACTGAAACTGATTCATTTCCTTGAAGTATGGAAAACGTGTTTGATATCGACAATGTCATTATAATCTCCCTGCCTTATAACAGTGAAGGCACATTTGAAAAGGAAATACATGATAAGCCACGACAATAATATACTTCATTTAGACAAGCACTTAATGGTCTAGCCAGGTGTGGAAGGCTTATTTCCTCTATCTAATGTTGAGGTAATTGCGTTTAACTAATGTAGGGATGTTGCTGGTGTTGTTGTGCTGTTCAGACGTGTTTATTTGTTTGACATGCTCCATAACTCATTTTGACCACATAGCACGACCTGCAGTGCGCGGTGTATCACGTCATACGTACATGCGTTGTATGCATAATTGTGAATTTCTTGTGTTGAAAAATATGACATTCCTTGCCATACATGTAGTCCACAGCACACCATGCAAATGTATTAAATAATACAATCATCAGTTGATGGGACTAAACTCCATTCAATGGCAAGAATAAGGTGTTTTTTTTTTCTTCATTTTTGAACACAGAGTACCTGCTTCTAAAAGATCTAAACTGCTGATAAAACTGCAGCAGAGGTTATACAAGTAAATATCAAATACAGTTTGCTGTAGCCTACTTTCTATGTTTACATCAGACGTATTTGGATTTCTTTCTGTATGATATCTGTGTCTCTGGGATTTGAAAGCTCTCAACGCCTCCCCACGTTTGGGCTCACACACCCACAGCCTTTGAGTTGGGATTTTGGTATGGGCTACTGAATAGTCTCAATGCCAGCAGTTTCCTGTTCCAGTCTGGACACGACCATGGTACTTGCTTGTAATAGGAAACTGTCGATATAGGATGAAGTAGAAAGTAGTGCATTTTTATTTCACTTTCCAGAGAAACGCATGGCCCTGGGAGATGATATCACCTGGCCGCATCGTGTCTACTTTGGGCAGGGGTGGTGTGTTTGACCACTTACACACTGCCTCAATTCCATAATACTCCCTCCCGCTGTAATATAATCTGCGCTCAGTGGGCGATATAAAAAGGTTTAGAGGAGCGGTTCTCCAAGGGGCCCGTGAAACCCGCCGTTTCCTCCTGAAATGCGCGCACAGTGGTGTCGGGGAGAGAAAAAAGCCCTGCCTTATCTCCACCACAGGCTCCTCATCATTACGCGTGCACTCTGCGCTTCTTTTCTTGTGATCCCCCTCCCTCACCTCTCCTCCTCCTCCTCCTCCTCCTCCTCCCTCCTCTCATCTCTATTCTTTCATCTGCCCTTCACTCCATCTCTGTCATGCCTGGCGCGGTCAGCTGTTTTTTTGCAATTAGTGCTATCATCGCATTTCGTCCTGCGGAAGAGTGGCGGTAATAACCTTACGGCTCCCATTGCGCGCGGATACTCTTGTGCAGTGATTAATTGAGGCCCCCTGAGAGCGCGAGAAGGTGCCGTAGATCTTCTCTTTCACACCCCGTGACAAGTGACCCATTACTGTGTTTTATAGATTGCCGTCAGCAACCCTTGAAAGTGCCAGTGGCCCTGTGTTCGGTTGATTTTGATTGTGGCGGTGTTATTTGTGGGAATTGATGACGGACAGAGCAAAGGCCACCCTCGGTATTATTTGATTATTTCGTAGGAGTCTGATTCGTGATGAAGGACTAGTTGCTCCGTTTTGGCACTGTATCAGATTTAACAGACACTTCATCCAATTTATCAGATCAAGGAACACGCTACGTGTGTCAGAATCGACATCTTCAACTGAACTGGACTGTAATAACAGAACGCAGTATTTATGCTTTGGGAAATGTAGTTCTTTGGGTGACCTGCACCACATTGTTTGGTAGGCCAGCTCCATCCCAGCAGCCTACATGACCGTTTTCTGCAAAGTTCAAGTATTGCAGCATATTGCAGTACAATGTGAAACTGCTGATAAACCCCACATACATTTTTTCCCCCACCTGAACCCGTGTCCGCTGCACAGATATTCTTGCAGTCAGAAACTCATTATGACCTGCAGGGTATGGATAGACGTCAGCCTAATGCTACAGGAGACATGTTTTATGGTCTTATAAAGAGGGGGGGTCAATGCATTTGGCTGCTACGCTAATAGGATGAAGAGGAAATCCTGCAGCTTTAAAGGTGCTAATGCTGTAAGGCTGAACATTTTAGCTTCCTAGATCAAATGCTGCAGAGCACCCACTAATGGGAGGCCTCTGACTTAAGCGTTATCTCATTCACTTTGGGCTCTGCTTCTGTGTGTATGTGTGTGTGTGTGCTTCCTATGTGAATGTACGTGTGCACTCAATATTTCTGGTCTCTTTGTCTCCTCTCTCTTCCTATCCCTCTCTCTCTTTCTTTTAAACCTGTATACATACACGTGTGCCTACTCAATCACTCTCTCTTTTTGTTTGTCCTTGTGTGTATGTATCAGTGTATCAGTCAGGGGAAAAAGGCGTGTGCGTGAATGTGTATTTGTGTGTCTGTGTGTGCGCATATATGTGTGTAAATGTGTATGTGAGTGTCCTTGTGTGCGCATATATGTGTGTGTGTGTGTCTGTCTGGCCCTCCCTCATTTTCTCATTCTGCTGGTGTGCTCTCCAGCCCTGCTGCTCAGGGGCCTAGCGAGAGGAAGTGATGTAAGTCTCAGAAGCGATCTCCGTCTGGACCTCAAATCGATCGCTCAGGTAACCAATGAAGGAGTCGGTATCTATGTGTGTGTGTGTGTGTGTGTGTGTGTGTGTGTGTGTGTGTGTGTGTGTGTGTGTGTGTGTGTAAAGGCCAAGTATTTAAAGGCCAAGTATTTAGCGGTCGCTTCTATCCAAAGCGACATACAATGTGTGTTTGTGTGTGTGTGTGTGTGTGTGTGTGTAGGGAGAGAGGGAGTGTGTGTGTGAGGCAGCCTGACATGCATAAACTTATCGATGCTTTCTCGGAGTAGAGGGAGACGGGGGATGGGATGGAATGGGACAATAGGGGAGAAGAGAACATGGAATATGTGTACCAGCCTCTGCCCACACCTATCTATCTATTAAAGGAACAATATGTAATATATTGAATGTACTAAATCATAAAATGACCATGATATGTTATCAGAGATTAGGTAAACATGTTAAGTTGAAATACTGGCCTCTCAGACACAGCTACAATTCTGTATATTCTCCTTTTAAGACGGATGCCGAGTTGGCTAATTTTCTCTGAAACAGGTAAGCATTGCGCTTCAGCTAAGGTTAGCTAACCTCAACTAATTTATCACAGCTATTAGTACACGCTAACGTTAACTGCTATCAGTCACACCATTGGAGAGGACTGGCCACAGCCTTTTACTACCTGGGCAACAACTAGCATGATAGAAATATATTTCATAAAATGCAGATTTTACTCTATATTAAGTCAATTTCCAAATGTGATTACTCTACACGTCGAACGTCCAAATTGAGTAATTTTAGTCATGCCCGTCCTTAACTACTAGCTAATTATCTATCTTAACTAATATAAATCAAATACCCGTTTTGGAAGAGTTTATTCAATTTTGTGACTGAATCAATAGATCTGGTAAAATTTCGCTAGTGTTAGATTGCTAGGCAGATATTTTAGTGAAACAATGTACAATTTTCTGTGCACATAGTCAGCCATGCATCTAGCTAACATTGACAGTTATAAAAAAATCCACATGATCTGGTTAATAATTTGCAAACAATAAAAACATTGCAAACGTATATATTAGCTAATCAAGCTAGGACTCGTCGTCGCTTGCCATTGTCAAAGTTTAATTTTGCACTTTAGTGTAGGTTCAGTGTTCTCAACCTGGCAACCGCATGAGCTTCAAGTCTGAGGAAGAGGGGGCGGGGGGAGACTCCAATATTTTGAATTTTGACTGCAGTACCCATTTTAAACACTCGCTGTCAGTGCTACATATTGCTCCATTAACTCGCCCAGAAACCAACCTCCCTCAGCACCTTTTGGTTTGCAGGAGCATAATAAGAGGACATTCCTATTTTTATATGTAACTTCTTAGGTAACTTCAACTGAAATCTTTGCCTGGTGGTGGACACTCACGAGTACATAGCACACAAATGGGAGGGAAGGACACGTGGACCAGCTGTCAGGGAACTACATCTCCCAGAACCTCTGCTACTTTGTGGAAGCTGACAGGGGACTACATCTCCCAGAACCTCTGTTGCTTTGTGGAAGCGTGGTTTGGGAAGAAACCTTCCTATTCTTGTAAGGCATGTGGAAATGAATATGGTCATTTTCATATGCTTTTATTTTGTTGAAGATCTAGTAAAGATGACGTGCCACTGCATGTGGGAGTGCGCTGGAGGGTAATGTAAACCATATAGAGTTTCAGCGACTGCATGTGTGAAAGGAGGCAGGTGTCTCACATGTCCACGTCAAGCTGATCTGTCCTTTTTAATTAAGCTGTGTGAATGTCTCACTCTCACTCTGTCCTTCACCTCGTCCTCCGTAGTGGCATCTCTCTTTGTATCTCTCACTCTCAGGCTTTCACGTACAAACACACACACACACACACACACACAGACACACATGCACAACACTCATGTCATACACACACACACACATGCAAAAAGACACATATGCGTGCGTGTGCACACACACACACGCACACACAAAGATCATCTGATGGTTTTGTAACTTGGTGTATGTGCAGGAGGCGAGATCATTGCTCTTTATGACATCCCCAGCCCAAGCCAGCCCCATCTCCCTTCTCCCTTCTCCCCCTCGCCCCCCCCCCCCCCCCCCATCTCCGGGCTCCAATCGTGGGAGCCGTGACAGCTCATAAGGGCTTCAGCTTATCCTGCTTTCCCTGGCATGAGGGGGAGGCACAATAACACAATCCCCTGTGTTAGACAACATTGTGCAGCGCTGGCCTAAGCAATGCCTGCCTGCCTGCATGCATGAATGTGTTTGTGTGCAATTGTGTGCGTATGTGTGTTTGTGTGCGTGTGTTTGTGTGTGTCTGTTTATATGTCTGTGCGTGTGTGTGTGTGTGTGTCTTCTGCTGGCGCTCAAAAAATGGAGGTGTGTCTATTTCATTTCTTTTTACGAGAGGTGGGGAAAAAAAAGGCTGAACGCCTACCTTGTCTCCTTGCTTGAGCTTTATATTTTGTGTGGCTATAGAGTTCAAAAGTAATGTTTCTCTTCATTGGTTGAATTCAGCATTGCATATACTATTTGGCCTAAGTGTGAGCCCATTGTATTGGCATATTGTTTATCCAGTGTGTTTGTCCATTGTATTGGCATATTGTATATCCAGTGTGTGTGTCCATTATATTGGCATATTGTATTATAAACCCAGTGTCTTATACGAGGCTGGATCTCTCCAGTATTAAGTATCTAGTATATTTAGGACTAAGAATAAACACAGAAACATCTTTCTGTCCTGTTAACCAGCCAAAAGGCCCGGTTGATAGCCCATGTTACTAGACAGTGGCGTAAGCAAGGTAAATGCACGCAGAGTGATCAAGATTGATGCATCATGCTGTGGCAGAGATGGTCCGCTGCTCTTCAGTCGAGTGATGAGACGTGATGCAACGCGTCAGAGCGGGACGAGGGCGACATGAGCACATGAGACCAGAGTGAGAGAGCGAGAGAAAGAGAGAAAGAGAGAGAGAGAGAAACAGAGAGAGAGAGAGAGAAAGAGAGAGAGAAGAGAGAGAGAGAGAGAGAGAGAGAGGCAGCCCATGTTTTATAGATGCCATTTAAAGGAGCGTGCCCAAAGCCCAGCAGCCTGCAATGAACTGTAACCACGACAAAACACCAAGACAATAAACAAATAAATTGGTTGCCTGGGACCCTGCAATATGCCCTCTCCGCTCACACACTTGCCACTAACAACACGATCCAGCAGAGCAGTGATGGGATTAGGCTGAGACATGCAAGCCTGTCTCTGAATTTATATTTTATGCATGCATGCATGCTTTTGGAGGTGCTTTGTGCTTGTGTGTGTGTGTGTGTGTGTGTGTGTGTGTGTGTGTGTGTGTGTGTGTGTGTATATGTATGTTTCGTTTGTGCGTGTGCATTTGTGGGTGTGGGTGTGGGTGTGTGTGACTGTCAGCGTTAATGCATGTTTTATTGTATGTCTTGTGTGTGTAAGTGTACATGTGTGTGTCTATATGTGTGTTTTGTGTGTGCGCGTGTGTGTGTGTGTCGTGTGTGAGAGTGTGCGTGTGCATGTGTGCACGAATGTTGCTATTTCTGCTGCTTTTGTTCTTGTTGTTGCTGTTGTTGTTCTGTGCAGGTGACATTAGAGATATATGTTTCTCACACATGCATGAGTAAATGGCCCAGACTCCTCCATGCTCGCCCCCCCTGGTGGTCGGTGGCCAGAGCCCTGGGGCTGAGGAGCAGAGCTGCTAGACGCCATTGTTGTGAATCCGCTCTGTAAACAGATTGTGAATCGCCCGCGGGGGTTCAGTGTGCCACTCCGGACGCCATTTCTCCCACCTGCAAACTATTTCTTAATGTGTCTCTCCCAGAGAGGCCTCTGCCACCGTAGCCGCTGGCCAGCCACAGCCTCTGTCTGTGTTACAATGGATTTTTGTCTGCCCCCCCCCCCCCGGTCTAAAATTCTTGGTCTTCTTTTGATAATGCTCCCTTGCCTGCATCGCCTCTTTAAGAGACTCACTCGAGGAAGAGAAGAGAGCACATACATTCAAAGTGGCCCATTTATGGGCCTGCACTGGACCAGCTGGAGGTGTTGCTGAACAGTGTCTTCGTCAGAGATGGGAGCTTGCCTGTTAGGGGATATTTTGGGTAAAGGATTTGCATTTTTCACTTTTGATATGCAAACTGAGGTTGTAAGTTGATTCAGCTGTCAGTTACAGCCAAGACCATTACTTTCACATTCCTCTGAACAAACCAGTAAAGTGTTGCTACTGTGATTTGACAGACTGGTATAATGGTGTGATTTGCCGCGTGCTGGTTTGACGAGCTTTGCATGAAAAACAACACAGACGGGTTACAGTTCCAACAGCTGCAGGTAAAGTTGCCTGATCATTAGTACATTTGATCATCTGCAGGCAGGTGTTTTTACCTACTCCTGCCACATCTTACATGCTGTGATCAGAGCCACAAGTGTAGGGTGTAGCCTTACTTGGCTGTCCCTCTTGGCTAGGTAGTCATTTCATTGTTTGGCTGCATGGTGGTCTCTCCAATCACAATTAGTCACATACTGTAGGTTGCAAGATGTGGTCATGTAAAAGGTTGTAAAAAAGACTATATAAGGCTATCTCCATGTCCAGTATATGTACTCTATGGAGCACATTCACTTATTCCTAAGTTCACATTGTCTTATGAATAGTAACTTCAACTGAAGTCTTTGTCTGGTTGACACTCACAAATTGAATGCATGTTTATGAAAATCCCCCTTTCTAAACCAAGCAAGCTCATTCTTTTAAGTGCTTTTTTGAGTGATACACACATGCACACACATGCACACATGCACACACACACACACACACACACACACACACACACACACACACACACACACAAATACACTGTGTGGGCACAGCCATGATTCTTGAAAATGGGCCATCTAGATCGTAATCAGCTTCAAA
Organism: Clupea harengus; assembly: GCF_900700415.2. NCBI lineage: Eukaryota > Metazoa > Chordata > Actinopteri > Clupeiformes > Clupeidae > Clupea > Clupea harengus. The sequence continues at coordinate 11,347,198 of NC_045156.1, read as the reverse complement.
GCCATAAAGTCAATAATCCATCACTTTTGATCCTCTTCCTTGAACTCCCTCTAATCAGGGCCAGGCCTTGGGGTCGGCTTCTCTCCCTGTCAATCACATAATATGGTAAAGAGAGAAGAAAAGTGTCCTTTAATGTGGCTCCTACATTAGCATGTAAGCTTTATGCAGGGCCATTTACAACTTTCACATTTACAGCAGAGGCAAAGAGGAATGGCTAGGCGGGTGTATAGCTACATATTATGGGCTCCCTTAAATATCTAAATCTCTGCAACCTATGGTGTTTGGCATATACCATGGGCCCAACCTGAAGGTCCTGCTCCAGCAGAACCAAAATCTTTCAGTTGTTTATGCACCCCTGCCCCGGGCCTTGATGGCCTCCTCTCCACTGAGCCAGTCAAGTCCAGTCCGGTCCAGTCCAGTCCAGTCCAGTCCAGTCCAGTCCAGTCCAGTCCAGTCCAGTTCAGTCCGGTCCCATCCAGTCCAGCCCACAGAGGACACTACAGCTGAAGTCTCTCCTGCCCTCAGCGGTGAGCTGGGCAACGGAATCCTCCAGCCTGTCAATCAGACAGGCCAGGAGCAGCAGGAGGTTCCGGAACACTGGAGGATGAAGCTTCAGCTTTAGCAGCGCCTTTGAGAATCTGCTGTTGGGTTAGCGGTTAGCGGCGGTGCCCTTCAGCTGTGCTGTCCCTTCGCCCACATCTCTCCTTCTCCTCCCTCCACTCCTCCCCTGCTTTCGCTGCGCTCGTTTGAGTGTGTCGGCAGCTTTGGCAGCTCTCACTCTACTCTCATCTCCTTTCCCTCCCTCTCTCTCTCCCTCTCTCTCTCTCTATCCCCCCTCTCTCTCTCTCTCTTTTTACTCTATTTCTATCACCTCTCTCTCTATCTCTCCCTCTCTCTCTCTCTCTTTTTTCTCTATTTCTCTCTCCTTCTCTCTCTCTCTCTCTTTCTCTATATATCTCTCTTTCCCTCTCTCTCTCTCTCTCTCTCTCTCTCTTTCTCTCTCTCTCTCTCTCACACCCTCAGTAAATTCGCATTATCTCCTTTCCTTCAAAGACGACCTGCTCACTGGCTTGCTACACTCCGTTCCAAGCCTTTGGCGTCATGGGTGTGAAAGGCACAGAGGAAATGGGGAACTCTGTTTTTGTCTTACTAAAATCCTCTACTCCCACAGGGACGGTGTAAGCAAGCCAGCAGTCAAGTTTCCCAGCCTGTCTCTATTTCAGTAGATACACACATATGCACAAACAGAAAGACACACACACTTACACACACAAACGCATACGCATCAGATACATACACACACAGAGGTACACACACACACACACACGCACACACACACGCACACACACACACCTACACACATACACACACACATACACACACACTCCCACGTACACACGCACACACACACACACACACACACACACACACACACACACACACACACTGAGAGGCAGTGTGTCTCCATCTAGGCAGCTGGTGTCAAGCACCGCCCCATGCCCATAATGATTATGCTGCTATTTGGGCTGAAAATTGCAATTAGGGGGGAGTTAAAAAAAAATGAGGCTGTTATTTTTGATGCTTGTTATTTTCTTTGCAGGAGACGCGAAGCGGAGGGGCAGCCTCTGCTCTGATTGCAATTAGGGGGAATGAGACGCAATAAAACGAGCAATCATGTCAAAGGTTCCTCCTCTGGCCTCCGAGGGAGGGCCGGGGCCCTGGGCTGGAACCGGCGGAGCCGTGGAACACAGAAAAATCAATGAACCCTAGGTAACACTGGGTAACATCTCTGTTATATGGCTGACACGACCTTTGTATGACCTTATTATACAAGATGTCATGTCCTGCGATTAGTTATTGTGACAGCTGATAATCAATGACGGGACTGAGTCATGTTACCATTTCCAGTGATTGTAGTTTGGATTTGGGATTGCGTGCTAATAAGCTGCCATGGCAACATACAACTGAAAGCTTAGAAAGATGTCCTAGCCATGACAGGAAATGGCCCCGTGAGACTTTTACACTCTTGCACTCTTGCGTCATGACAGCACAATAAGAGGTGCCATCTGCCCGCACGCTCATGAGTCAGGGCTGCTGATCTAATCACAGTGGGTTTCAGTGATGTGTTACTGAGTCACAGAGGCTGAGGCTGGTAGACCCCAAAAATGTAATCATTTCCCAATAATGTTATCATTTCTGCAACTAAAGTCACTCAAAGATGTAATAAAACCCAATAATGTAATAATATTTGTACCAGTAATGTAATAAATGATTACACTATTGGAAGTTACAACATTGGGTTAACCTTGTTTATGCAGCAGAAGCCAATAATGTCATAAAACCCAATAATTTAATAACATTATTAATAGTGTAACAAAATCCCTGCAGTAACATAATACTACATTTACGTCAGTTAACTGTTATTTTCAAATAGACTGGGATTTCTATGAGCGATTCACTAGAGAAGAGTGGGATAGAGTTATCCCCAGGCATTTGGTTGAAGCAGTGGGGTAGCTCACGTCTCAAGCGACTTCGGATGAAGGCATGGCACCTACTGAGACGTCTGAATTCTGTTAGACATCATGTGAGAGACAGACAGGTGACTGAAAACAGAACAGACAGGGGAGAGTTGAGGTCCACTGTACTTCTTTTTTTATTTTATTTCGATATCTCAAATTGTTCAAGAAGATTCTTAACTTAAAATCCCACTCCCTTTTGAGTATAGTATACGAAAGCTAAGAAAAACTGAAAGTAAACTGGTCAAATTCACATTTTAAGTTTTTAAGTGCTATTAAAGGTATAAAGCAACTTAATTCATTCAATAAACAGCTGCTTGAGATGATTAAGTACATACAGTTACATCCTATTCTTATATACTGTAGGAGGCTGAAGAATGTAATGCATTTGTTTAAATGTTCAAATACAAAATCAATGTACATTTTAAGTCCTCGGATGCATTGTAGAACTTCGGGGATGCTTATTTGCCAAAAAACATTGCCGTCACCTTCACCGTTCCAGTTTTTAGATCCTGAGTCAAGCGCCAAAATAACAAAAGCCATGCCAATGTTGTCGTTTC
>NC_045156.1:11309122-11336622 GCF_900700415.2 Clupea harengus | reverse complement strand
TACACACACACACACACACACACACACACACACACACACACACACACACACACACACACACACACACACACACACACACACACAGAGGGAAGAGTTGGACTCGCCTCGGCACCACAGACGTGCAATTCATCACCGCAGCTGCTGCTGACTTCATTAAAATGACCTCAGCACGCACCCCCTGCTCCACAGACACACCCACACACACACACACACACTTATACGACTCTGTCTCTGAGTCTCTGACTCTGACTCTCCACAGATACACCCTCAGCCAACACAGGCAAACACACACACACACACACACACAGACTCACACACACACACACACACACACACACACAAACACACACACACACACACACACACACTTATACGACTTCTGCTGAGTCTCTGACTCTGACTCTCCACAGATACACCCTCAGCCAACACAGGCAAACACACACACACACACACACACACACAAACACACACACACACAGACTCACACACACACACACACACACACAAACACACACACACACACACACACACACTTATACGACTCTGTCAATAGTGGGCCCGAGCTCCTCCCTTAGGTGCTGGTTTGTTTGCTTAACTTGCTGCTCAGTCAGCTGTTGATTCGTGCCATGCCTGGGCCACATCCGGGCCAGACATGAGCCAGATCCATGCTTCTGTCCACTCCAGTTCCATGTTTCTGTCCACTCCAGATCCATGCTTCTGTCCACTCCAGTTCCATGTTTCTGTCCACTCCAGATCCAGGTTTCTGTCCACTCCAGATCCATGTTTCTGTCCACTCCAGATCCATGTTTCTGTCCACTCCAGTTCCATGTTTCTGTCCACTCCAGTTCCAGGTTCTGTCCACTCCAGATCTGGTCCAAACTCATTACAGTCAGTCCCTATCAGGGCCAGAGCTAAACCCTCTCTCCCTCTTCCAGTCTGTCTCTGAGCTCACCCTCTCTCCCTCTCCCTCTCCCTCTCCCACTCCGTCTCTGAGCTGGCTTCACGTCATCAGAGGTGTTTCATTTTGAAGGTCATATTTGAATACGCGTGACGCCATTGATTCACATTGCATCTGAATTGCATCTGCGTGCGATTCAGTGTGATGATGGTTCCTTGCAGCAGCGCGTCTGTGGGCTGTGAGCAGCTCCGAGGACGGAGGGAGGGTGATTGGGAGACTCTGGCAGATGTGACAGGAAGAGAGTAATTTACGGCCTGGGAGAGAGAAGCGCTTTGCCCATAATGGCTCGCTCAGAATGGCTGCTGGTGATTTCCTCATTATCCTGTCATGGGGGCCAAGTCTAAGATGCACTAGGCCACGCTGGGCTTTGATGGAGGAGATACATGTTTAGCTGCCTCATGTCAATTACAGTCACTGAGTTACGGTACAATACTTTAGGTCAGCATTAGTATATACCCTAACTAATTAGATCACCACAGCTTGAATAAATGGTCTCTTTCAGTAATAATGGCATAATTGCATTTATTTTGTATGGGTTAGCCAGTCAAGGAATCCTGTCTGCTTTGACAGGAGTTGATTACAGACTCTCTGATTGAAGCAAAACACTTTAGTGGACTTCACCACTACTTGTAAAATGTCTATTCAGGTTCACACACTCCACCCAGACCACAATGCATTGCCCTGGCCTCAACAGTTTAAATTACCGACATGGCAACTCTCTCTCCAGTTCCCATATATTTCCCACAGAACATTGGGTCATTTGGCAACTGCATTTTAAAACAGTAATATAAGATCAAATAGACATTTCAATCTCATGGGCAGGCAGGCATGGTTAAGTACTGCCTATAGTAAGGGTATATTCCATTGGATTGTTAGTGAAGGAGACGTAGGTATACATGTGTATTGTTCCTCCAGAGAGGCTGTCAGCTGACACTGTTCTTGATAGACAAATGTAACCAAGGCGCGACCGCGATCTTGTCTGCTGTTGATAACGTTGCAGGTCATTCCAAATGAAACCGTTTTAGCGGTAGAGTTCCCTGTGAAGTTTCTTGGATTCTATATTCTTTGCAGTCGTAGGGAGCAGGGGATACAGCGTAGGTACCCTTGCTATCAGAAGGCAGCCTTGGTCATTTTAGAAGCTTCTGCTCTCAAAGCCTTGGCCATTCTAGAAGCTTCTACTCTTAAAACCTTTGCCATTCTAGAAGCTCCCCTGGATAATACAAGTTCATTAGGCTTGATGGCCTCGCCCCAGTGTATGTTACAGCGCATCAGGTGTGTGACAGGCTGTGTGACGTGACAGATGTGGTGTTTGAGCGGGTGGGTCAGCCCCCTCGTGTGTGAGGAGCAGGTGGCTGGTTGTGATAGATCACACACACACACTCACACACACTCACACACACGCGCGCGCCAGTGCTGTCTGCCTCGTGTGAGTGTCGCCGTGGCGACAGGTTCGCCTGGCTGACAGATTAGCGGGTCCCTCGGAGTGCGTGGCATGCTGGGTGGACATGATGTAATCAATCAACCTCCCTTAGAAATCCATCAGCGCCCCAGTGGCATGGCGTGGCACGGAACAGCATGGCATGGCATCGCCTCTTGCTTTTTTTTACCCGCACTACTGAGGGCATCAAGACAATGCGTTGACTAGCAGAGCCTGCATTGTGCTATCTTATGCCTCTCTTACTGCAAGTGGTTTTGTTTGTTTGTGTGGTAGAAATTGATCTGGGATACCAGTGAGGGGGTTGTTTGTCAGCAGCATAATATTGACTTGTGTCCACGCACCCAAGAAAAGCAGTTTGGCTCTGTGACCCTTAATGTTGCTGGAAGGGGTGTGTGTGTGTGTGTGTGTGTGTGTGTGTGTGTGTGTGTGTGTGTGTGTTTTGTTTCTTTTTTTCTCCCTTTGGCGCTTGCATTTCCTGATAACACTGTAGGTGTTGTGGCATGCTCTGAGGGAACGATGTGATCTTAACTGTGTGAAATCAGACACTATAATGGAGTGTTTGTAGCTCAAGGCCAATTTCCTGTGGTCCTTCTGTTTAGTTTTTTTGTTGTTGTTGTTGTTGTTGTGGTGTATTATTTATTTGTTTCCTTGGGAAGGAAGGGGCCTGTGAGTGGCCGCACTGTAAACAAATCTAAAAATAAAGACTGGCTCACATCTCCACCACTCAGGAATACTCAATGCTCTCAACACTGTGTGTGTGTGTGTGTGTGTGTGTGTGTCCTAAAACATCAAATGATGAGTGAATGAGTATAAAATAGAGATTCGTCTGATCCTGCTCACTCTACATAGGGTGGAAAAACAAGAAATTTCCGCTTTTGTCAGACATGCGCGTCATACACGTTTGTATGCACGAGTTTGGTCAGGCTCCTGGGAACAATAAGGGAAGCAACGAGAGGTGAAGGGAACGAGAGAGAGAGCGATACAGAAGGAGGGAGACAGAGATAGAAAAATAGAGGGATAGTAAAAGAGAGAGAGAGAGAGGGAGAGAGAGAGAAGAAGGGAGACAGAGAGAGACACATAGAGGGATAGTAAAAGAGAGAGAGAGGGAGAGAGAGACAGAAGGAGGGAGACAAAGAGAGAAATAGAGGGATAGTAAAAGAGAGAGAGAGAGGGAGAGAGAGAGAAGGAGGGAGACAGAGAGAGACAAATAGAGGGATAGTAAAAGAGAGAGAGAGAGAGGGAGAGAGAGAGGGGGAGAGAGAGTTGAATGTCCTGTGACGGTCTACGCTTATTTTACACCTGTGCATTGTCACCAAATAACACAAGGCTTATTAGACACAAAGTGTAGTATCAATACTGATAGACGTACAGGTAATATATCATTTGTTTACAGAGCTCCTCAAAAACAAGCTGTAATTAGCACCCTGAAGGCTGGCGGTTGAGGTTTTTAATCAGGCACTCAATCTGTCTCAGCAGGAGCGAGCATGTTCCTCCTTTCCTGCGGCCCGCTGCGCTCCGCAGCCTGACTGGAGGAGGCACAGACAGGAGGTTTTTACAGAAGCAGGAGAGGAGATGGGGAGAGGGGAGAAGAGAGGAGAGGAGAGGAGATGGGGAGAGGGGAGAAGAGAGGAGAGGAGAGAGGAGAGAGGGAGAGGGGAGAAGTGAGGAGAGGAGAGAGAAGGAGAGGAGAGGAAATGGGGAGAGGGGAGAAGAGGAGAGGAGAGAGAAGGAGAGGAGAGGGGAGAAGTGAGGAGAGGAGAGAGAAGGAGAGGAGAGGAGAGAGGGAGAGGGGAGAAGAGAGGAGAGGAGAGAGAAGGAGAGGAGAGGAGAAAGGGAGAGGGGAGGAGAGAGGAGGAGAGGAGAGGAGAGAGGGAGAGGGTAGAAATGAGGAGACGAGAGAGAAGGAGAGGGGAGAAGAGAGGAGAGAGAAGTAGAGGAGAGAGGGAGAGGGGAGAAGAGAGGAGAGGAGAGAGAAGGACAGGGGAGAGGAGAGGAGAGGAGAGAGAAGGAGAGGAGAGGAGAGAGGGAGAGGGGAGAAGAGAGGAGAGAAGAGAGTTTCCTCCTTTCCTGCGGCTCGCTGCGCACAGACAGGAGCTTGAATGATCAGCCCAGGAAGGTATCAGTGCGAATGACTCATTTAATTCAACAGAGCTCCGCTGCAGAAAATCTGACGTCCTTGGGTGTGTGTTTGTGTGTGTGTGTGTGTGTGTGTGTGTCTGATGGAAGAGTTGGCATAGAGAACTATACTGTACGTGGATATGCACAGAATTACGGAGAATTAATTTTTTGAGAATTTCATATCATATGAGATTTTAGAGATGCAAACTTCTACTGTAAAAATAAAAACTACACCCCCTCAGGTAAAACACTGAACCCACGAGGCCATGTTTTAGAATACATAGTTAATGGCTACCAAGTCAGGCTTGATTCCAAATCTCAGGTCTATGAAAGCAAGCACATGGGACGATTCTCAGATGAAAGTCTATCTTTGTGTGTGTGTGAGTTGTGTGTGTGTGTGTGGAGTTTGAGGGGTTTAAGGAGTGAAAGATGGCCTGAGCGCTGCTCACTGCGGTGTTCTCACAGACGAGGCAGCTCTGACAAACTCAACTCAACCACATGAAGCGTCTTTGTTGTGCTGGGCCTCCCTGTAGATTTGTTCCTTTTTAGTGTCTTATGCAGTCATTTACCCAAAATGCACACACAAAATACATGCACACACACACACACACACACACACACACACACGTGCGCGCGCGCACACACACACTCATACACACCACACCAGGTGATTCCAAACCCTGTGTTAGACCCACAAGAAGGAGCGCTAGATCAAACTCTCCTCGTCTGCCGCTTTTGAGATCCGCCATCAGAAAATAGCGCAGCACAAAGGAAGCCGTTCTCGATTGGGTGTGTGTGAGTGTGTGCGCACGCGTGTGTGCGTGTCTCGTCAGGGATAAAGCAGCCGCTACCGTCCCTCCCTCTCTCTTCTGTGTGAGTACGGATCACAGTGTGGCGTCCGACTCTATTTTCTGCCTCTCTGTCGTGAAGTCTGGGGAGGATCCTCCGTAATGACTGGCCTTTAGGTAATTATGGAGTGTGCATACATCTGCAGAAAGCTGCTGATGAATAGCCCTGGATGAAACGGGGAGGAAAAATGGAGAGAGAATCGGGCCTCCTAGCTGAGAAACAGATGCCTGAGCTTCTTTTGTTGAGATACTAGCTTCTGCTTGGAAGAGGACCTGCAGAGGCTGTGCCAAGTCATTAGGAATCGTCAGAAATCACATGTGTGTGTGTGTGTGTGTGTGTGTGGGGGGGGGGGGGGGGGGTGTATGGGTGTGTGTGTATTTGGACATGTCTCAGAGAACTAATCGGTTTTGTCTCTGTGTGGTACTTTCTTCTGACAGAAATGAATGACAGATCATCTCAGTAGTTTACACAAAACAGCCTGACTGCAATATCAGGAATGGGTGTTTCTGTGTCTGTGTCTGTATCTGTGTGTGTGTGTGTGTGTGTGTGTGAGTGTGTGCTTGTGTGTGTATTAGTATCTGTTCTTGTATGTATATACACATACACCTCAGACTAAATTTGGATGCAAATAAGGTCTCAATCCTGGTCCTCTTAGACCTAAGTGCAGCATTTGATACTATTGATCATGACATCCTAATTCATCGTCTTGAAAAGTTAGTTGGGCTTTCTGACTCTGTATTAAACTGGTTCAGAACATACATCAAAGGGAGAAAGTTTTATGTCAGGCTTGGAGATCATGTGTCTAAGAAACATGACATCTGCTTTGGGGTTGCACAAGGGAGCTGCCTTGGTCCATTATTATTCTCACTGTACATGCTGCCACTTGGGGACATCATTAGAGAACACAATGTATGTTTCCATAGTTATGCTGATGACACGCAACTATACATCTCTGCTGAGCCAAATGATGCTGCAGCAATAAACTCCATTACTACCTGTCTTTTGGCGATAAATAAGTGGATGAGCAATAATTTCTTAAAGTTAAATGAGGACAAAACTGAGATCCTACTAGTCGGCCCTAAAACAAAAAGAGAAATGCTGTTTAACAATTTGGGGAAATTAACTCCCTTGATTAAATCGGAGGTTACAAGTCTTGGTGTTATTTTAGATTCAGATTTAAGCTTCAAGTCTCACATTAACAAGGTGACGAAAACATCATTTTTCCACCTTAAAAACATAGCTAAAGTCCTGCCATTTATAAATAAAAAAGATGCTGAAAAACTGATTCATGCCTTTATTTCAAGCCGTCTTGATTATTGTAATGCAATCCTTACTGGCAAAAACAACTGAGAGACTTCAGCTCATTCAAAACTCTGCAGCTCGGCTATTAACCAGAACCAAGAGGAGAGAGCACATTAGTCCAGTTTTAGCTGCTCTGCACTGGCTTTCAGTAACTTTTAGAATTTACTTTAAGGTCCTTCTCCTAATATACAAAGCCCTTAATGGGCTAGGACCAAGTTACATTGCAAACTCCCTAGTCAAATACTTGCCCTCAAGAACACTGCGATCATCGAATGCTGGTTTATTGGAGGTTCCCAGCAAAAGCCGTAAGAAAATCGGGGACGCAGCATTTGTCAATTACGCCCCAGTGCTATGGAACATACTGCCTATAGACATCAGGGAAGCCAGCTCGCTTAACATCTTTAAAAGAAAACTAAAAACGTACCTCTTCACATTAGCCTTTAACTAGCTACCACTTCGCACTATATATATATATATAAATACTTTTAATTTAATTTAAATCTCTACTGGTGATATTAAGGGGTTGGATTAAATATATCTCTATAATTATAATTATAATTTTATTTTTTTTGCACTATATCTTTGTTATGTTTCTTTGATGTCTATTTTTATGTGCATGTCATTTCTTTGTGCATATTATGTATTTGCTGTAAAGCACTTTGAGCTGCATTCTTTTGCATGAAAGGTGCTATATAAATAAAGTTTTATTATTATTATTATTATTATTATTATTATAAGTATACATGATAATGTGTAGTAGTGTTTTTGTGTATGACAATGCGTTAATGTATGTTAGTGTGTGTGTGTGTGTGTGTGTGTGTGTGTAAATATGTGTGTAGTATGATTGGCTAGGATCCCAGCTCGCTGCTTCTTCTTCTTCTGCCGAGCGAGAGCCTAGAGTGGGAGCAGGAGGTTGGATGCCCTGTGGCTCGCGAGCCCTTCCCTGAGTCTCGGCGAGGATTTGATCTGATTCTTTCATTTGTGTGCTCAGCGCTGGGGCTGTTGGCCTGGGGACTCCTGCTTTTTATCCGTGTGTTGACTAAGGTTGGCTCTGCTATTCCTCCCCGCTGAGCCTCCCCATCGCTCACACACTGACAGAGCCGCGCTTATTAAAATCTGTCACGGCCCGATGCGAGAGACACTCCTGAGCCCAGCTCATCTTCTGCGGCACGTCCTCCTTACGCACGGGCCATGGCTGCGGCTGCACGTATATGTCGACATGTCTATTTTGAATTCCATTCAGCCCTTTCCAGTGACTCCTTCCTAATGTGTGTGTGTGTGTGTCTGTGTGTTTTGTGTGTGTGTGTGTGTGTGTGTGTGAATTTGGGTCCGTGGACGGAGTGCTCAGAGGCTTTTTACGAAGCGGCGAGGTGAGAAGCCAAGGCTGATTTCTCATGGGTCTTTCATGTTTCACAGATGTGAAATGGATTCTTCTTTTTGTGTGTGTGTGTGTTTGTGTGTGCATGAGCGATTTCATAAAAATTTGCAGAAGGCAAACAGTAATTCCAGTGTGACATTTTCGACAACATGCATACTGAATCAAAGGAGCTCATAAAATTCCTCTTAAGAGAAGGTTTTCACTGATAAACAATGCCCACGTTGCAGCCGGAGTTTAGGAGAACAGAGCATCCTTTTGGAAAAACAGAGCATCCTTTAGGAGAACAGAGTATCCTTTTGGAAAAACAGAGCATCCTTTAGGAGAACAGAGCATCCTTTTGGAAAAACAGCCCCAAACCCCCCCCGCCCCCCCCAGGAGTGCGCTGATTCTGACGCATTCTTCCAACTCATATGGTCCTCCTGATCCCGGCTGTTGTTGCCAGATGCACCTGAGTAACACACACACACACACACACACACACACACACACACACACACACACAGACACACACACACACACACACACACACAAACACACAAACACACAGAAACAATAAAACAAAAACACATGCGCACACACAGACATGCACACATATACACATACACATACAAACAAACACACACACATACACACACACACTCAATAAAACAGGCATGCACTTTTTGCTGCAGAGTTCCACACGGATACCCCAAAACAGTGTCTGACTCTGGAACAGTCCCGGCGCCGATCCCCGCGTGGGCCTGCCGGAGCCGGGCCAGAGCAGGGCCAGATCTGGGCCGACGCAGTCGCTATCAGGAGGACACACCTGTCCCGCATCCCACCTGTCCTGCTCAAATAAGAAAAGAAAAAAAGGTCATAGCCTCACAATAAGCCATTTCGGCCTTATCTCCCTAAACAGTAATGAGCAACGCCGCCTCTTCTTTTCAGCGCTGCATCCTTGCCAAGTGATAAGGCACAGCTTCCTGCTAGTGCACCAGGCTGAGCAGTGGACACTGCCAGGGGCTGTGAAGGTAGCTGTGCATAGCGAGTTTCCGGAGTCCAGAGGCAGTTTGACTGGGTGATACCACGCATGCTATATCCAACGACACAATTATACTCCTAATCCTCATGTTTCCTCATGGATGAACTTATGATTTTCTCCAGAAGAGGCCCTGTTTATGCAAAAGGCTTCAGAAATAACACCTTCATGGCCAAACAGTGAGACAGCAGCAGAAACTACACAGTGAGTTTTCAGAGACCCAGAGGCGGTTTGATTTACTCTGCTGATACTGTGCATAGTGTGTCAAACAACACAATGATACCGCTAATCCTCATGTTTCATATGGATAAACCATTAATGCATTTTGCCAGAGGCCTTATATATGAAAGAACCTTCAGAAATATCCTGTAACTCGTATTGTAGGTGGCCAAAAAAGTGAGACAGAGATGGTATGAATGTGTGCTATATGCCAGGCACATGACATCTGGTTTACAGTTTTACATACGTTTACTGCTTTCATATGTTTTCTGAAATTTGGTCTAATTTTTTTCAAAACTCCACGCGCAATTCACATAACTGCACACCCAAAAAGAAGAACAGCTCTTATCTCCCGGAAAAACTCAATAATCCCTTTTCCAAATCAATTTTAATGTGCGTCAAATAGCCAACACAGCAATGCATGTGGTTAGACTTTTTTGATCACTAAATATACACTAGTGTGATAAATATAAAACAGTCTTATCTTTGTTTAGCTTAGTATGCCTTTTGAAATTACAGTGTTATGATGCGCTTCATAGAACTGACAAAACAGCTACAATAAACTGAATATATAAACACACAAATATAGTATAGTACACATTTCAGTAATTTTTTCTCCATGACAGCAAACTAAACTAGATTAGAGGAACATTACCAAAACAGCGGCGTTCAGTTAGGAATCATATCATACACAATATTTCGTAGTATGTAGGAAGTATAAAAAAAATTACCCTTTGTACATGATACATACAAAGAGACTGTGTGATCATACCCAGCCTTCGGTTACGGTCTCATCACAACCAACGCCCTGCTTTGGAACTGGCACATACGGTGTTACATGTAATTTTCGAAGGGCAGCGCCTCAATACACACAAGTGTTCAATGTCTGATTGGGGTGTGTAATTGTTTAGAAATTGAAAACTGAGTGAAAGGCTACTGAATGATCTTATAGTTTTCACAGATTTAGTGGGGTAGGGGGGTTTCTCTACGAGAGACGGGTTTTAGAAATTGTGTGACATGTAAAAATAACTTGTGTGTAATTATCATGATCGCTCTCTGTGGAAGGTCTTGAAGATTTACCTCATGCTGGGAGACCACAGGGCACTAATATCACCTTAATGAATTGTACCCTAAAGCACTGAAGGAGAGGAGCTGTGGGCGCATGGGGTAATTCTGTACCGAATAGCATGGATGGTATCTGCACGGCTGCGGCAGATAATTACTTGAGGTTGTGCCCCCGCGCTTTATGAGGAGGCCGCTGAAGAGATGTCTTGATTTCCTGAGGTTGTGTTTCTTGGTGGGAGGCATGTCTAATATGGCTGTGCTGAGAACACGTCAGTTGTAATCAAAGGGAACAACTTGACTTCGCTTACTACGCTTTGATTAAACAACATCATCCCTTTTTTTTTCTGGCAAGGCGTTCTGGCAAAGATAATAAACCGGGAGTGTTTCCGAAGGCGACGGCTTCGAGAGAGGGGTGCGTGCTCGTTGTGGGGTAACTGACAGTGTGGGGTAACTGTAACTCTGCTTGTCCCACATGTGCTGGGAAAAGCAGAAGGTGCACTTTCACTTGGTCTATTTCACATGCGGTTTGTGTCAGATCCATTAAGAATTATCTCTGCTGCAAATGGCAGCTTATGTAAATGGATGCAAATAAGAAATAAATTGATTTGATACATCCAAAACTAAATAATTCCCCCTCCACACGTTGTAACAGTTCTCTACCAGCAAATGTGAGCTCAGTAGTATTGCTTAAGCTATTTTAGTCTGTGCTGCAAAACAAATGAAGCAAATATTTAATTGCATGTGATCAAGCTGTTAATAGATTATTTTACCATCATAGCAAGCTGGTAACACAGATTATGTAGGTTGAAATGTTACATTCACCCTCTCCACACACTTCACAAAAACTGTTTGAAGAAATGGACTGGAGTTAGCTTTATAAATGAATAATCAGAGGATACGATGTTCTGTGGTGAAGGAACATATTTCCTTTAGTATGTGAAGCCTTCCATGTCTCTCCCCATGGACCAGCAGCCATCTCCCATTTTGTGCAGTCATTCAGTAAGTAACACTTTCTCTGCAGGTTGACCAGGGCCTCCATGTTCAGCTCACAAGTTTAATCAAATGAGAAGGCACAGCCAAAACACGAAGTGGGAATGGTGCTAACAAATACATCTTGACAAAGCCCATATATTTTTCAGTGTTGTCATGTCTCACATGAAACTCCTAGGGCACGATGATTTTGTGAAGATTATCTTCCTTCGTGTCATCTCATGCAAAACTAGACCTCATTTCCTGTGTGGGTTGAACTTTCACTTAGCACATTTCTTTGTTCAGCACATAAAGAAACAGCCTTCTCGTTTAAAATGTTCTCTTGGCTTTATTATCCACGGGGAAACCAGATTCTCTCTTTGGGGACAGCGGAGCGGACCTCCGTGATTCAAGCTTGGCGATCAGCGATCTCCGAACGTCAGCTCACACCTCACCCACCGAGTCACATTTGAATCACCGTCAGGCGTCACAGACTCGCGGCTGACCAGCAGAGACGAGCTCTGAAAAATGCTAACCTCTGAAATGAGAAAAAGAGTAGGCTACTCGCGATAAGTAGACCTACATCTGCACGCCTGAGACCGGATGAAGAGAGCAAAGGGTTAGACGTCTCACAATCCTCTTTCAGGACCATGGATAGCGCTACGCTCGGTTCCTTCCTCGCTCCCACAGGGCTAGTGTAATGCAATATTTTAATAAGTATCGGCCGGGCCGCCACGGTGTCGGAATTAATGGAGCAAAGGATTGCAATGACCGGCTGGTCTCATTATCTGTGGCCTGGTAGACTGGGAAGGCGTGGCGGCGGATGTGGAATCCGATTGCTTTAACCTCCCGACACCAGAGCGGCCGCCGAGTACACAGCAAAGCCAGGCTGCGCACACCAATCCCAACACATGACATTAGCGGGTGTCTTTTAATTCCTCCCGGCGCTGTTCCCGCTCTATGCCTTCTTTGTGTGCAGTAGCGTGCACTGGTGGAAGGCGGGAGAAGAGGTCTTATCAGCTCCGAACACAGCTTTGTCCAGAGGCGAAGTTTGAATTTCACCATAAACAGGCCTCTTTAGCCGAGTCAAAAGTCCATCCATCTTGGCTCTATGCCTGAGAATGATAGAACGGTCCTGACAGACAGTGTAATGCTTCAGTATGAACTTCAATATGGACAAGGTTGATGTGCATAAGATTGCTTATTTAGCTATGGATATAAACATGACACAGACATATGAGTTATGATCATAGCAAGTAGAACACATTATCTTAATGGCAGTAAATATGCTTAGCATATGTACTTATGTACTGTACTTACAATATTCATAACTTTCACAATCTTTACAGTACAGCAATGTTTTTGTTTCCAGCTAATGCATAGCTCTTACTTCAGTTTAAATTAATTTAAGTTTAACCGTAATATATTAAGTAGCAAAGAGTGGCAGCATACTGACACACTAGTGTTCAAGTTTGACTAAGAGCATCTCCAGCCAAGAACAATGGAAGCAAACGGGTTCTGGCTGTACAAAATACCCTAGTGCTGTTACATCCTGATAATCAATATATCCCACTGCCTAATGGCATAGCTGTGATGGAACATGGGCTATGTTATACACAGGGTTCTCACACCTTCTGTACAAGGTTCTATTTAAAACATGATCCTATTCAGGAAGGACACATAACACCTCACTGTAATATTATGTTGATTCATTTCACCTTGAAGGGCATTAGTATCGGTGGCTACATGGTGTAACACTGCTCAGAACAGGCCGTGCGGTCTCTATGGCTGTGGCAGATAAGTACATTGTTGACATATAAATTATATGTAAGTGTGGCCCAGTCTTTGACAGTAGTGGCAATCTTACTGTTTTGATATGTAGTCCTTCATCAGGCTGCTCCGCCCCTGGGTTTCCCTGTCAGCCCTAACAGCACTCAGAAAGAAACCTCTGTGGCATCATTACCCTGAACGGACCCGGCCCAGCACCGGCCCAGATCCTGCACACTGCTGGCATATCCTCAGGGCCAGATCATCCCCAGAACTCAACCTGTGTAGGGTAATGAAAAAACACAGGCATTAAGAAAGAAAACACAAAGTAGATTTTGCGGAGATACTATCTTTTAAAGAAGTGAAGTAGCTGGCCAGGGCAGAAAGATAATTACACTTAATAAGAAGTCTTGAAAGAGGACAAGATCTCTCAAAATGATAGCAATTATCTTACACGCTGAGAAAATGGTAATTCACTCTTAAATGAAGATTTATGGGTGGATAAAGAAGCGTGAGTCTTACAAATCCCAGATGTTTCTGCAGTGCATGGTCTTTCTTTTATATTCCATTTATTGTCTCGTCTAAATCCTTGGCCCGCAGAAATGTCTTGGGGGTGTGTGTGTGTGTGGGGGCGGGGGGAGGCGAGCGGGGGGGGGGGGGGGGGGGTTGTTAGGGGTCTTGTTTATAAATCTGCTCCATAAAAAGCAATGTTAAGTCTGTGGTGTACTAGCCTTTATAGACTACTTTGCCATTTGAAAATGCTGAGGAAGGAGAACCCGCAACAGCACCAGGGTTTTATCTCCTCTTACTGCTAAACACAAGAAATCAAGACATTTTTTAAAGTCTCATTCCTGTGCGCTGTTACCGCGAGCTGAAGCCCTGTGTGTGATGGGAGACTCAGCAGACACGTAATACTCCCTCTACTGTGAGTGGCGCAGGCAGTGGCTTCCGCTCTCAAAGAAAAAGCAGCACATCCCAGCGATCAGCCAGCACACATCCAGCAGCTTTTAGCTCACAGAGTCAGATGGCGGAAGTTGGGCTCCAATCACGCAGAGGCGTGAGAATACGAGCGGGAAGCCATCTCTCTCGCACTCGCACTCTCTCTCTCTCGCTCCCCTCCTTCTCTCTGTCTCTCTCTCTCATCCCTCTCTCTCTCTCTGTCACTCTCTCTTCCCATGTTTATTTTTGACTTCTCCTGTGAAACGTCGGCTCAGAGGATAGCTGTGCAGTCATCTCCCACTTAGAGCTTTCTGAGTGTACTCTTTCTCTCTCTCTCGCTTTCTCTCTCCCCCTCCCTCTTTCTGTCTGCCTCTGTCTTTCTTTCTCTTAGAGATTTCTGAGTTCTCTCTCTCTCTCTCTCTCTCTCTCTCTCTCTCTCGCTCTCTCTCTCTTCAACTCGGAGCTTTCTGAGAGTACGCTCTCTCTCTCTCTCTCTGTTGTCGGCGCTCTTAAAACGGAAAGAGGAAAACAAGCGGCAGAGGAGTGGAACCCTCAGTAGAAGATGGAGAGGGCCATTGTTGTCTCTGCCAGGTAGTCTTCTTTGGCCTGCCACCAGGAAGCGTGGAACTGGGTTGAAAGAAATGGGAGCTTGCTTTGTTTCGTGATGTTCTCCTTTCGATCACTTTAAAGGAGTTTCAGCTCCAGTTCATTTCCGTGATTGAGGCTTGAGGCTTGAATCCTGGTCCAAATGACCTGGCTCTTGTCAATTAAAAGGTGAAAATAAAAAATCGAAATCCCTTTGCTGTTTCTGTAATGGATGTTAATGTAACCTGGATCAATGATCAATCTTGGATCAATGAACAATAAGTAAAAAAAAAATAAAAAAATAATCAAAATCCTATGATCATCTGTATGTACATTTAGGTTTTTATCCGGCACAGTTTACAGCACTGGTACGGTACACACCTTATTAGTATGTGTTCAGGGAATCCGACCCATAACCTTGGTGTTCTTAGCCCCTAGATCTCCCAGCTGAGCGACAGTAAAACATCCATCCTGTGATAGAAGCACAGTGGGTTATTTTGGTGAGGGTGCGACTTTGTACCCACACATCTGTGCATCTCTGTCAGCATGTGGTATTTACCTAAAGGACACATGGCCACGGTAATAAGGCACCCAGAGGGGACTGATGAGAGGGTGTGAGCTTTAGGAAATGTGCTTGAAACACGCAAACAAATTACATCTGATGCTCTTCCCTGGCCAATATGCGGGCCTCTCATACACTCAAAGGTGTATGTTGGAGAGATGGTCATTACATGTGTGTGTGTGTGTGTGTTTGTAGCTTGAAGGAACGGCTTTGTGTTGGTTTAATTATTGTGAAATATAGCTTTGTCAAAAGCACTGAACGGCTGCTGGATGTCAGCTCCAGGTGGCTGTGTGGATGGCACACCTGTGTGCGGCAGCCTCGTAATGAGCCGGAGCTGTTTTGACAACGCTGCAGAAACTGGGGAGCAGGGAGCACTGCACATTATATTACTGGAAGTTGTTTGCGCTGGGGGTGACGTGTTTTTGTCTTCGTGACGCGCTTCTTTTTATGGTCAAGGATCAGCTTGTTGTTTAGATTGCCTTGGCCACCTCCAAGGTCGAGGGAGATGTACTGTGGCAGACTTTGAATCAAAGCGAGCCTCCCTCTTTCGCTCTCTCTCGCTCTTTCTCTCTCTCCCTTTCTCTCTATCTCTTCCTCTACCCCCCCCCCCCCCACTCCCCCCCTCGGACTCTCACATGGCAACCCTCTCTGTCCTTCTGTTTTGGGCCACGACCAGCAGGCCATGCGTATATCCCCTCCGGGAGTTGTGAGTTCTTTTTTCGAGTGCGCCAACAAAACCCATCGTTTTAATTATGCATTCCTTTGTCATAATTGCTCCATTATGTCTGCGTTATGTTTTTTTCCCGTGTCCATGTTGCTGGGGAGGGGGTTTCAGACTCATGGCGGGAGAGGATATTGATTTCAGCCTCCCTTTGTGTAAAGTCACTTGGAAGTGGTCTATGCTTGGCAGAGCACTTTAATTGAGGGGAGGCAAAGGTTCCTGCTGGTTAATAGTGTGGTCACACCGGCTGCTCCAAAATGAAGGGTCATTGGATATTTTCTGTGCCGTGCTTCATGGCCACAGAACAGTGTGGCGGAGAGCCAGAGCGGGCACTGGCCTTCACTCATCAAGTGCATTGTGGGATACCGTGAGGGGGGATTCAATCAAAATGATACGTCGTGTGCATCGGCAACAGCTGCAGCAACAGCAGCGGCAGCGGCAGCGGTGCAACGGTAAACGGCAGATGTTGGAAGCCATTTCTGCAGCAGTAACTGCAACATCACAGCATATTTGTCTGGCGTGTGTGTGTGTGTGTGTGTGTGTGTGTGTGTGTGTGTGTGTGTGTGTGTGTGTGTGTGTGTGTGTGTGTGTGTGTGTGAATCAGTGACAAGGGAGTGAGACACAAAGGAACAGACAGATGAAGAGAGAGAGAGAAAAGAAAGAAAGATTTAGAGAAAAAAAATGAAAATGAAACGGATACGGTCAAAGAGAGACAGAGAAAAGAGAGCAGAGAAAAAGAAACAATGAGAGATCTAGAGAGAGAGAGAGAGAGAGAGAGAGAGAGAGAGAAAGAGGTCTACACCATTTGGGTAACCCGTGGGCTATCTCCTGCGGTCTCCTGCCACACAGATAGCAATACAGGGTTGTGTGAATGAGGGCATTAACGCAGGAGGGGGCTTCAGGCCCTCAGGCTACCTGTGAGGGGTTAACAGCCAATTACCTGTGTTTAATATGATGTCATGAAGCATTCCTGCCTGCTGTGTGCCCATTGTTCTCCACTTGTCTCCGAGCATACAGCCACAGCGAGCCGGACCAACTCCCCGACGACCCTCCTGCCTGGTGCGTGCCGTTTAAAGAGACACACATTCCCATTTCTGCTAATCTTTTATTTCTCTCTCTCTCTCTCTCTCTCTCTCTCTTTCTTGTTTTTTTCTGTTCTCGATAACAGAGAGATGAGTAAGGAATGAAAGCAGACGTACTTCAAAGCAGAATTTTACATTAAAGAGATAATGAGGGTTCTGTTATCCGTTGCACGTCATATCTTCCATTCCATATCATAGCGTATCTTCTGATTGAGCCCTGTAGAAAATCTTTTGAATTTAACAGAACAGCATAATTTTGCATATAAACGTGGTGGTGATAGTGATAGTGATGTGTTATATTGTACTGCAGATTTTTAATTTTTTTTATGTATCGCACTTCCTTAATTTTAGTACTTTTTACTGAAAAAATTACGAAAGTCGAAGACGAAAGACGAGATGTGAACGGTTCTGTTTAGAAATCAAAAAAGGTTCTGCATTTGTTAGAACTGGATCCTTTTGGCCCCATGTGGTGTATGGAACACTTTTAACATCTGTTACTCAGTGTGTGATTGGCTCCTGTAGGAACCCTATGGGGTCTTGTGTAAAAGCATTTGATTACCTGATAGTTCTTTGAACTGGAGAGGGCTCCCCAGCAGGGACCAATGAAAACCTTTTATTTTCAAGAGTGTGTCGGATCCCCCTGGTGTGTTATATTAAGTGAAAGTGGGGTTGGGGGGGTAAAGTGATCTGCGCCTGAACCCGTGCTGCGAACGTGACTGGTAACTCCATTTGAACACGTGTGTCGACATCAATAATGAACAGGCCTCCCTTTGGAGGGCATTGTGTTTGCTTCACTCCTCAAATCAGGTGGTTAAGTTACCTTAGGAGGCAGCATAATAGGAGTCATGTCCACAGGGTGGCAAGAGAAAATGAATGCTTGTATTACAAAACAGACTATAATGCCCACTTTGAATATTACATAACAAACACATTTCGCTAATGAGGTTTTGTGTACGTGCGTGTGTGTGTGTGTGATGGCGCTCCACAGAATATTCCTATTAGACCTAAATAGACCTAAATGCATTTTCTTCTCGCTTGCCTATAGGCTACATTAAATAAGTCGTAAAATCTATTCCCACCTGCAGTTTTGTGCACTCTAACCTAGCAGAGGAAAAATGAGAATTGTGGTCCTATTTATACTTTAAATGAGCCTGTATAAATACACCGAGATGGATCCTCAGAGTGCAGAACATGCAGGGTTTTTAAAAGGGGAATTAAGGCTGTCAGAAATTAAACTGGCTTTAGGTTTGGATGAAAACAAGGGAGGGATAGAGGGAGATGGAGAGATGGGGGGAGAGGGAAAGAGAGAGAGTGAAAGTGAGGCTGAGGGTGAGAGAGAGAAAGAGGAAGAGAGGCAGAGAGAGGGAAAGAAAAAGAGGGAGAGAGAAAAAGGGGTAGAGGGAAGGAGCGAGAAAGAGACAGTGAAAGAGAGAGGAATAGAGAGAGAGAGAGAGAGGGAGAATGATGTATTTTTTCATCCTTTCTTTCCGCATCTCTGCCTCTCAGTGACTACACCAGGCCCTGCCAAGCCAGCATAAAGACACTGCAGTTCTTCACTAGAGAAATGAAGGAGGAAAAAAGGAAAAGAAGAAGGAAGAGAAAAAAAGGCTCTCACATTGCGCCTTCTCTCTTCAGTGCTTATGAGCAAACAGTCATTTTTCAGCGGTAATCAGGGCCCCCTGGCTGGCTAACCACGGTGTCACACGGACAAACGGCAGCTTCCTGCTCCACCAGTCTATGCCACTGCGTGCGGCGGCCATTTTCTCTCACAGGGTGCTGTCTGGGGGGGGAGTGTATTTTTGGTTTCCTGGAGTGCTGGCTTGACAGGCCACTTTGAGAGATGCTATGCACCGTATGTGTGTGTGTGTGTTTGTGTGTGTGCATGTTTGGGTATGTGTGTATTGGCGTGTGTGCACATCGATGTCTGATGTTTGTGTGTGTGTGTGTGTGTGTGTGTGTGTGTGCATATTTATGTGCGTGTTCTGTCTGTGCGCATGTCTCTGTGTGCGTGTTTGTGTGTGTGTGTGTGTGTGTGTGTGCTTAAGCGTATGTGTGCGTGCCTGTGTGTGTGGGAATGCCGGACCCGTGGTATTGTAATGAGCGAAATTAAACCTCAAAATTGCTCCGAGAATTAGCTTGTCCAAACATGTCATGGAACTCAATTATGCATCCAATTATTGTCAAGCTGCTCTCGCCGGGCCAAGTGCTGTAACAACATTCATTAACCACTGTTGAATAATAAACAAAGGCAGCGGCGAGACAACTTCAGGGAGCCTCTGAAGAAAAAAAAAAAAACATCTCCAGTCCTCTCGACTCAGCCTTCTTTATCGGTCCAAATAATGCTGAAACGTGGAAACAAACAACGCTAGTCTTGTTTGACTGCTAAAGACAGAGCGAAGAAGCTCAGATTGACAAGATGTTTTAGAGGCTGAAGCTGCAACTGGCTGTAGCTTGTGTGTGTGTGTGTGTGTGTGTGTGTGTGTGAGAGAGAGAGAGTGTGTGTGTGTGTGTGTGTGTGTTTTTCTGTGTGTGTGTGAGTGTTTTTTGTGCTGACTGACTGAGGCAAACAAAGCATCACGACAACAGAGAGCGTCCCACCCAGAGCGTTGGAGCCTGCCTGCCTGCCTGCTTTCACGTGCTGACAAGCAGTTGGATCCCCTCTGCTGAGTGGCACTGAGCCCAAACTCTGGGCTCCACAATAAACTCATTTGGATGATTTTCTTTTCCTGTGCTGCTTGTCTTTTATTTGCTGTCTTCCTCTCTCTCTCTCTCTCTCTCCTTTCAAATTCAACAGAAGCGTTATTGGCATGATCATAACATTCTAAAGTATTGCCATAGCATTTGGGTTGAGGAGGTACATTTTATTTAAAAGATCAGAAGAGAATGGGAGGAGGACAAAATCCATTTCTCTCTCACTCTCTCTCTCTCTCTCTCTCTCCCTCTCTCTCTCTCTCTCTCCTTGTTGCCGTCACCTATCAGTTATGTTACCGGCTGTTTGCTCGATTGGGTGTCCATTTTTACATGCAGAGGATTACCTGGCTTACACGCCCCTGCTCTCTCTTTCCTTCCTCTTGGTCTCTCTCTCTCTCTCTCTCTCTCTCTCTCCCTGCCTCCTTCTCCTCTGCCCTCTTTCCCACGCACCGCGGCGCTGGTCAATAATGCATGACTGCATGCAAAGCCACTTCTGGAAGGAGGTGAAGCAAATGGAACAGGCCAGGTCCTCCCTCCCTGACTCCCTGCCTCCCTGCCTGCCTGCCTCCCTGCCTGGCTGCCTGGCTGCCTGGATGCCTGGCTGCCTGTGTGCCTCCGTGGTGAATAATGCATCAGAACTGAACTACAGCCTCTTAGGGGCCGCCTCCAGGGTTCTGGGTTACACTGGGCTGGGCTGGGCTGGGCTTTTGGCCTCACTGGAGGTTGTGAGTGCTGGCCAGGCCGTGTCCTGTCCTGCTGACCAGCTGGCCTAGCCGTGAGGCTCGCCTCGCTCATCCTCCAAAGGCTAGCGATTCAGGAAGTCAATGTAGCTATGGCTGCTATGGGACCTGTGTGTGTGTGTGTGTGTGTGTGTGTGTCTGGATGAAGCCATATAAGCTGACCGCCAGGCAAAACGGGCATGTTTGCCGTGGGAGCTGGGGAAGGCGTGGGCTTAGGGGGCATGGCTTGACAGAGTTGTTACTCCGTCGTGGACATGTGTTTGAAACGCCGCTGTCTCAGGAACGCAGCGAAGTGTGTGAGCTCGACACAAATGGGATGTCACAGAGCCTCCTCGTTGGGAGGCCAAGATACGACATCAAAAGACTTCTCAGGGTTCCTAGAAGCAATCTCCTTCTTGGCTTCTAGAACAGACAAGAAATGGGAGAAACATTTTGGACTCACCGAATGCCTAGTGCCATACCAGATTGAGCTAGCGCATGTAGCTACATACATACATTTTTTTGGACCCTTCAGATCAGATCACATGAGTTCAACACCACCCCAACAGCAACAATTCACCAATTTTTTTTCCGTCCCTCTCCACGATTGTTTAGCGAGAGAATAAGGAAAGGAAAGAAAGAAAGAAAGACAAGGCTCCGAGAAAATGTGCGAACAATTTGTCGAATCACTGGTCCTTCATCCTGGTAATTAGTGTGTGCTCGATATTCTGCTGCTCCAGACAAGCAGGAGAGGATCCCAGTCGTCGCCGGAGTTCACTCCCCCCAGTCGTGACTCGGTGCTGTTTGTGTTTGACTGACACAGATTGGCTTTTAAACAGCTGCATAATTTTCAGCCTGGGCAGACACATTGTCAGGCGGAATGTGCCGAGAAAGCCCCGAGATCCACTTAGCATTGCTTTGATCTCATTAGCGCTTAGGCCCAGTTCCTGCTTTCAATTTATGTCACATTTTCTTCAGGCTTTTGAGTGCTTATTTGAGTGAGTCAAATCCATGGTTGATAAAAGGCATCAGAGACAGAGTCTGGAATCGCTTCAGTGGGTTTGGGTTTATTATATAGAATGTGTGTTTGTTTATGGATCTATGAGTGTATGTGTGCCTGTGTGTATGTAATCAATCAATGAATAAGCCATCAATCAATCAATCTGTCAACCAATCAATCAATCAATCAGTAAATCTATAGAGAGCATCTTCAGAAGACACTCTGTAGACCGCTTTGTCGACCATGTGGTCATATGTGTGTGTGTGTAGAGATGGTTTTAGGAATTGAATAATTGTAGTGGAATGGTTGAAAGTAGTGCTCTGTACACATGTGGGCATGTGTGTGTGTGTATGTGTGTCTGTACACCCACATGAACTACAGAGTTGGTTTTCAAAGTGTGAGCATGTGTGAGTGTGTCTGTGTGTGTGTGTGTGTGTGTGTGTGTGTGTGTGTGTGTGTGTGTGTGTGATTGTGTGTGTGTGTGTGTGTGTGTGTGATTGTGTGTGTGTGTGTGTGTGTGTGTGTGTGTGTGTGTGTGTGTGTGTGTGTGTGTGTGTGTGTGTGTAGGTGAGCGTTTGGGCACTAGGTCCATGTTGCGTAAGGCTCCGGATAGATGACTCTGACCTCCGCCCGGGTGCCTCTCTCTCTGGATGCGATCCTTTGGGACAGCCCAGGCTGCCTGCTATTGGCTCAGTGTTGACCCCCACCCTTTCCTCCCTTCTGCCCCTCCGCATGTCGCCAGGGGCTGCACTCATCTTCATGCCGCTGCTGTTGCCACGATGATGAATTCAACATACGTCTCTCTCTCTCTCTCTCTCTCTCTCCACCCTTGACGCCCACACAGACCCCCCTCTCCGTCTTCCTCTCCCTCTCCGTTTTCCTCTCTCTCTCTCTCTCTCTCTCTCTCCCTCTCTGTCTCTCTCTCTCCCTCTCTCTCTCCCTCCACCCTGGACGCCCTCACAGACCCCCCTCTCCATCTTCCTCTGCCTCTCTGTCCCTTCTAAAGGCCAGGCGGGGGAGAAAGGTTGCCAGACGCTGCAAGTGTTCCAGCACTTCTGAGGTTACTGAGCTGGAAACGATAAAGCAAATAAGCCCAGAGACGTGTCAGGCTTCTGGGTGAGGATAGTACTACACAGGATTGTGAAAGAGGAGAACAGAACGGAGGAGGTCGAGAAGAGAAGAGAAGAGAAGAGAAGAGAACAGAAGAAATGAGATGAGATGAGATGAGATGAGATGAGATGAGATGAGATGAAATGAGATGAGATGAGATGAGATGAGATGAGAAAAGAAGAGAAGAGAAGAGAAGAGAAGAGAAGAGATGAGAAGAGGATTGAAGAGAAGAGAAAAAAGAGAAGAAATTAGATAAGATGAGATGAGATGAGATGAGAAGAGAAAGCCACAGGAGGAGAGCACTCAGGCAGAAGAAAAGTAAGAGAGGAGAGGAAAGGCCTCACAAAACCACAACCAAAGACTCTCTGTTCCAGTTGGAGCGCTCAAGGCGACGCTGTAACAGTTGTAATTGATTGTTTGAAGAAGAATTTGAGGCGCGTTGGAGCGGTGGTGGAGTTGTCACAGACTCCTGTGAGGCGCCCCGGGAGGCACCGGCTGCACCCCTGTCGAGGCTGTGAAGTCAGTTTTTGGAGGAAGGAACGAGACAAGAACTCTCAATTATGCAGAGGACGTCATTCGCATGGCGCGGATGTAGTCATGCAGAATTCATAGAGACCTTCAATTAAGATTTTGCTCCTGAAGAAGTCTTAATAAATTAAGTTTGTTAAAAGACCAAAAGCTCATCTGCATTCATTCTCTGCACAAGCCTGCTTATTCAGACATGCAAACCTACATAAGTTGCAGAACATGCGGTTTTCTATAATCTCCCCAGAATCTCAGACGTTTATTTATTGCAGAGTGCTTTGTTTTAAGTGCAGTAGCCCAGGGAGTTGAAATGCTATAGATTTAGCAGTTTGGGCTTGTATTGGATGTTGCACACGGCAGATTCCAAGCTGCAACCTCGGTGACACTCATAAAAACTCACATACATACACACACACAGATTGTTCACCCACACACACTTGACCAGTTGAACTGTATATCCATATATTAATGGCATTAGAGTCTATGCATATTTATTTTGTACTATATATACACTGACATACTGGCAGTACCTACACGATTTAATGAATTCTGACCAATAGTAAGATACACTCTCACGACTCGCACCCTTTTCACCCTGCTATAGATATTAAATTATTTAGTCACATTCCTAAAACCATCTGTTATTGCAGATTCTCTCTCTCTCTCTCTCTCTCTCTATATATATATATATATATATCAAAGCTTACTGTAATCCTGCATATCTGCACCTTTCACAGTTTCAATTTTCTTTTTTTTTGTGTGTAATTCCATCCTACAGAGTCGGCACCCAGAGTTGTTTATGCTTATGTTGTTCCCATAGCAATGGTGCTGTTGAGAGGAATAGAACCACCTGAAATATGATGCAGAATAAAAAAGAATCCATGGCACTCTACCATGTCTATCCACAGCACGCCTTTTCCCTGGCCAGAGCATAACTTTTAAGGAATGATTCCCTGGCATTATCACATTTATTTTACGTTATAGTGCTCAAATGAGTCCCTTAATCAGGGATGGCCTCAAATGCCTCTCGTTCCTCGGCGAGTTTTGAAAGTAGTTTGGTTTTTATGTAAGTGGAGGCGTTAAAATTATATCCCAATTATTATTCTTTTATAGCCCTGCCGTGCTGTAGCCTCCTATCTAAATAGCTGTGGCAACACATTGTACTTTTTATGTGCTATTAGGCTTGGGTAGACAGGCAATTGATTTAACTGTGTTTTTTTGCTGAGCTCAACAGCTTATGCTGTCTGGCATACAGTGTCGGCTACGGTCATATTGTTAGCGTGAGTGGCCTAGAATACCCTCCACCACGCATCACTTGTAATCAAGTTTGACTCTGTGAAGTATTTGTAGGCAGAAGACCACCGTCTTTCTCAATTCCGCCGCTATATGCTTTCTCATGGGTGGATAGTTTGCCCCTACTGCGTTGGTTTCGGGGTTAGGGTCTCAAAGAAAAAGATGGACGCTCGTGGCAGAAGAAGTAAAATCATTGTAGGAGAAGATGTGAAAAAAACAACACACAAGGCGAAACTTTAGGATCATTTTGCATAAACAAATTGTAAAGAAGATCCTTGAATTGTTGGTTTTAGTCTCTTGTTTGTTACTGCAGTAACCGGCGTAATTATGTGTGTCCTGTGGCTCAACTAGTCCAGGCAGTAGTGAAGCACAGAGGTGCATACAAGCAGGAGAAGTGTCCCGATGCAGCCCCTATAGAAAAGTTGGGTGTCTGTAGTTTGCGTGTTGTTGTTGTTTGGCTGTGTCTCTGTGTCACTGTGTGTTTTTAAGTAAGGCAGCAGTGCGTCCCTGTCCCCCGTGCATGTGAGTGAGACTCTAGACCAATGAGAAGTTTGGTGTCTCCTCTTCCTCTCTGGCTCTCCCACTCGCGGTGGAGGAACAGATGTCTCCTCTTCCTCTCTGGCTGGCAGAGACACGCACCGTGGGTTTGGCATGGCACATCTCTGCCTGTTAAATTGGACAGATCCCCCCAAGGTGGATCCACTCACAAATGTTTCCAACCAACTCTTATAGGATGCACACACACACACACACACACACACACACACACACACACACACACACACACACACACACACACACACACACACACACACACACACACACACACACACACACACACACACACACACACACACAAACATACACATACTCCAACCAAATGACCCACACAAACATTTCCACACACACACACAAACACACATATATGCACACCTTCTCACTCACCTACTTTCACACACACACACACACACACACACACACACACACACACACACACACACACACACACACACACACACACACACACACACACACACACACACACACACTGTATTGAATGAGTGGGTCAAGCGAAGCTAGGAGTGGTGATGTCTTTCTTCCAGACAAAGTAACTAACATAAGAGTGAGGAGGAGAGTTTGAAGGAGAGCAACAGAGAGAACTATGTCAGACATCTGCCCATCTGTACAAGGGGAGGGAGGGAGGGGGGGTTCCACAGGGACTAATTAGCGAAGTCGGAGTGGGCTGCCTGAGCTCATCTACAACCTCATCACCTTCGAGTTGGATCGCACTTTCCTCTGCTGAGTCACAACACGCTAACGCGGTTAGGCAGCCCAGTTTCGCCGCCGCCTTTTGCTCCCAACCGCCCCTGCCTCCTCTCAAAGAAGACGATTATATTTTTAACACTGGCACCGAAAAGGCTAGAACATCACACATACACACACATACACACACACACAAACAAATATATAACACCCATACACACAAATGCACACACACACACGCACACACACACACACACACAAACAAATATATAACACCCATACACACAAATGCACACACACACACACACTTACACACACACACACACACACACACACACACACACACACACACTCACAAACACATATATAAATGCACCCATACACACAAATGCACATATACACACACACACACACACACACACACACACACACACACACACACACATACACACACACACACACACACACACACACACACACACAGAGAGAGAGAGACACCGTGCTTTTAAACTTATACGTTTCTTTTACTTCCCCAGATGGATGACTGACATTTCAGAACACACTCTTTTGCTATCCCCTGAGGCTCTCTCCTGTTTTATTGTCTCGCGAGCTGAGTGGAACTGAGACGAGACATTGCACATCCCTCTTGAGAAACCTTCGTTTGCAAGCATTTCGTGTTCTAATTTAATATTTTTTTGCGGAGGCATATAGAAGAAAGAAAAAAACAAAAAGATTAAGGGCTGGAACAATTGATTCATGACCTTTGTTTCGCTTACATAATGTGTGTTTGAATTAAGAGCTTACCTAAACAGGCAAGGCCTCGATTAACAGCCTTAGCTCTCGAACTGATCTGGACAGGCCTGGCCTTGCTCCAGGGCATAGCAAGTGCTACACGCAGGCAGCTGCTTAGCATTGTGTGTGTGTGTTTTTTTTTTTTAAAGTAAACAACAGTGGTGGTTTGTTTTGCCCTCCAACCAAAACATGTCGACCTTCTTACGCGCTGTCGAGCACCACTGCTTGTTGATGAAGTGCCGTCCTCCGAGTCAAATCGACTCAAGTCCCATCTTAATCGATCGCCACCGGGAGCGTGGTGTTTGGCTGGGCGGGGGGTGGGGCGACGACAGCCGTCCCCAGCACAAGTGGACATCTCATCCAGGTCTGTCTACATCACTTTCAACCACCTGTGTCTAATCCCGACACCCACCAGTGCCTTGGTCTGAGCCTCTGGCTTTAAAGGAGTCAGCTAAGAGTCTGCTAATTATTCTTGCTAAAATGCTGGGAGCCTCCTGTGCATCTTGTGTTTGTTGAACAGGTTCCTTTTTTCTCCCTTTCCACTAATTGCTTGCACATACAAATTATGTTATTTTTTTATTATGCCAAAAACTTCCTAAAGTTTTCTTTTAGGCACTTTCCTACAAACCAACCAACCAAGCAAAAGAACCAGCCAACCAACAAACAAACTAACAAACAAACAAACACACAAAGCAGAAAGTTCAAAATAGATAGAGAAGATGAGGGCTGTGGAAAATCTCAGAAGTCTTAGCCAAAACATGGGACTGCGGAGGTCTCGGCACACGAAACCAATCTTTTTGCCATTGCTTTTCCCGGAGTGGCAGGGAGCCGGCTGGCAACGGGATCTCTGATTGCATTGTTTGTTCCGGTCTCTCCGGGCCTCTCTCACAGAGTGGGCGATCTACTGGACAAAGCGCTCGGAGAATGTGTTAAGATGGCCGCCTGAGCCAGCCAAGGCTGGCCTCTGCCTCGGTCTCTCTCTCTCTCTCTCTTTCTCTGAGAAGAACAAAGGCAGAACAAAATGGAAATTCTGAGTTCTTTTGAGGATTTGGAATTTGCTGAATCAGATATTGCTCGCTGGACTGATTCCAGAGCTGGACGTACTCCTGTAAATTAGTGCGAGTTTGAGTTGCTCAG